>NC_081408.1:238982609-239299275 GCF_030272615.1 Cryptomeria japonica | reverse complement strand
AGTCATACAGATGAATACACATAAGGCATGAAGCATACACATAATTACATGTAACACATGAAGCATGCACATAAATACACACAATGCATTTATCATACAAGTAAATACATGTAAGGCATTAAGCATACACATAATTACATGTAACACATGAAGCATGCACATAAATACATGCAATGCATTTATCATACAAGTAAATACATGTAAGGCATTAAGCATACACATAAATACATTTAAGGCATGAAGTATACAAATAAATAGATATAAGGCATGAAGTATACACATAAATACATTTAAGGCATGAAGTATACAAATAAATAGATATAAGGCATGAAGTATACACACAAATACATTTAAGGCATGAAGCATGCACATAAATACACATAAGGCATGAAGCATACACATTATTACAAGTATGGCATGAAGCATACATATAAATAGACCTAAGGCATGAAGTATACACATAAATACACATAAGGCATGAAGCACGCAAATAAATACACATAAGGCATGAAGCACGCAAATAAATACACATAAGGCATGAAGCACACAAATAAATACATGTAAGGCATGAAGCATACACATAAATACACATAAGGCATGAAGTATACACATAAATAGACATAACGCATGAAGTATACAAGTAAATACATTTAAGGCATGAAAAATACACATAAATAGACGTAAGTAGACCTAAGGCATGAAGTATACACATAAGGCATGAAGCGTGCAAATAAATACATGTAAGGCATGAAGCATGCACATAAATACACATAAGGCATGAAGCATGCACATAAATACACATAAGGCATGAAGTATACAATGTACACCCATAAATACACATAAGGCATGAAAAATACACATAAATAGACGTAAGGCATGAAGTATACAATGTACACCCATAAATACACATAAGGCATGAAGCATGTACATAAATACGCATAAAGCATGAAGCATACAAGTAAATACACAAAAGGTATGAAGCATACACATAAATATACGTAAGGCATGAAATATATACACACAAATACACGTAAGGCATGAAACATGTGCATAAATACAGGTAAGGCATGAAGCATACAAGTAAATACACGCAAGGTATGAAGCATACAAGTAAATACACGCAAGGTATGAAGCATTCAAGTAAATACACGCAATGCATGAAAGATACACATAAATAGATGTAAGGCATGAAGTATACACATAACGCATGAAGCAAACACATAAATACATGTACGTCTTGAAGCATGCACATAATTACACATAAGGCATGAAGCATACACATAAATGCACGTAAGGCATGAAGTACACACACATAAATACACATAAAGCATGAAGCATGCACATTAATACACGTAAGCCATGAAGCATATACAAGTAAATACACGTAAGGCATGAAGCATACACATAATTACACGTAAGGCATGAAGCATACACATTTAGTACATTAAGGCATGAAGCACACAAGTAAATACATGTAAGGCATGAGGCATACACATAATTACACGTAAGGCATGAAGCATACACATAAATAGACGTAAGGCATGAACTATACATGCATAAATACACATAAGGCATGAAGCATACACATAAATAGACGTAAGGCATGAAGGATACACATAAATAGACGTAAGGCATGAAGTATACACATAAATACACATAAGGCATGAAAAGAATACAAACAAATACACATAAGGCATGAAGGATACACATAAATAGACGTAAGGCATGAAGTATACACATAAATACACATAAGGCATGAAAAGAATACAAACAAATACACATAAGGCGTGAAGCATATAAGTAAATACACATAAGGCATGAAGCATACACATAAATACACGTAAGGCATGAAGTATACACATAACTAGACATAAGGCATGAAGTATACACACATAAATACACATAAGGCATGAAGCATGCACATAAATACATGTAAGGCATGAAGCATATAAGCAAATACACATAAGGCATGAAGAATACATGCATAAATAGACATAAGACATGAAGCATACGAGTAAATACACGTAAGGCATGAAGCATACAAGTAAATACAAGGCATGAAGCATACACATAATTACATGCAAGGCATGAACCATACACATAAATAGACGTAAATCATGAAGTATACTCCCATAAATACACATAAAACATGAAACATGCACGTAAATACACACAAGGCATGAAGCATATGCATAAATAGACGTAAGGAATGTAGTATACACACATAAATACACATAAGGCATGAAGCATACACATAATTACATGTCAAGCATGAAGCATACACATAAATAGGCATAAGGCATAAAGTATACACGCATAAATACAAGTAAGGCATGAAGCATGCACGTGAGGCATGAAGCATACAAGTAAATACACGTAATGCATGAAGCATACACATAAATACACATAAGGCATGAAGTATACACACATAAATACACAAGGCATGAAGCATGCACATAAATAAATATAAGGCATGAAGGATAAAATCAAAGACACGTAAGGCATGAAGAATACACATAAGTACATGTAAGGCATGAAGCATACACATAAATAGACATAAGGCATGAAGTATACATACATAAATATAAATAAGGCATGAAGCATGCACATAAACACATGTAATGCATGAAGCATACACAAAAATACATGTAAGGCATGAAGCACGCACATAAATATGCATAAGGCTTGAAGCATACAAGTAAATATGTCAGACATGAAGCATAGACATAAGGCATTAAGCATATGCATGTAAGGCATGAAGCATATACATGAAAGGCACACACATATAGAAGTGCAATGTTGGCCTAATCGATTTGATGGGAAAGCACAATAGAGCGTCAAGAGACTATTTTGTTGGCATATGAACGGGTATGATGATATGGTGATAATGTATGTTGTCGTTGATGTCAATAAGTGCAAGTGAGCCGGTATGAAGATTGGAAGAAGTTGGAAAACCAGTATGAAGAGATGTAGTGAACCAGTGTTGGGGTTTCACTGAGTGTGACTATCGTTGGTAGTCTCAGCTCTAGGGTTTCCAGTTTGGCAATCTAGCTTGTGCGATGCAACCGGTGACATTCTATGATGAGTTAGCTAAGAGATGAGGATGAGATCGAGATGCCACATCATTTTTGTGCACGTGAAGGATTTCTTTGAGGATCTTGCATATGAAGATCGATTGCATTAAATGTCTACCTCGAGAATGAACATTTTTCTTAGCGGTATGTGAAGAGAGCGTGATGGGTTACTGATTCCCATATGCAGTGGAGAATGGACGATGCAAAATGACTTGTGATCTTTTTGAGATTGTTTTATTCTATGCAAAGTGTTTGGACGGTCAGGATTGGACCGCTTGTAATTGTAAACCTAAAATGCTTAGGGTTTAGGGTTTATGTTACCGACCTAATTGTTGTCTATAAGGTCGATGATGTTTGTTATTTAACTTGTCGGCAAATGTTGTGTTTGTATCCGAGTGATGAGATACTTGCCAAACCAATGAGTGGAAAACTGTAGAGTGTGATTGCAGAGTAGAGGAGTTGAAAAGGATCTGCATTAGCATGTAGTGTTGTTATCAGATCAGAGCTTTACTTGTTGTCTTCTAACCATTTCAACAATAGGAAAATCCCTTTGCTGGGTAGCTTTAACAAGCTTATTGTAAAACCTCTAACCAAGTGACTCAATTTCATTGAATTCTTTAAATCCTCTAGGAAGGTAACCTTTAACAAGGTTTCAACCTTTAACAGGATATATAGCCATCCCTTAACCGGGTGATCTTTAACAGGATCGGTTCCTAGCAGAACCTTATTGTAAAGTCTTTAACCGGACTAGGCTCCTAACAAAGCAATCTTCAAAAGAGTTCGAAAACATATTTGTGGGTATTCATCCCCACCGTGGTTTTTCCGATTTGGGTTTCCACGTGAAAAATCTGTGTGTTATAAGTTGTGCATTTTTCATGTGATGATTGTGCAGTCTTTGTTTAAGTCATTATGCATGCAAAGCTAATGGTTATAGTATTACTGATACAACACATGCATATGTGTATTGGT
This sequence comes from Cryptomeria japonica, assembly GCF_030272615.1. Lineage (NCBI taxonomy): Eukaryota > Viridiplantae > Streptophyta > Pinopsida > Cupressales > Cupressaceae > Cryptomeria > Cryptomeria japonica. The sequence goes on along the minus strand of NC_081408.1, from coordinate 239,295,232 downwards.
GAAATAGTTATCAAGTGTTGAATGATATTTGAATTATTCAATTTTACTGATTTAAGTTGTCTGAAGTCTTACTGTGTTTAACCGGTATTGCCATGGTTAAGTTCAGGGATGAAGACAACCGGTTAGCATTGTTTTAACTTGATAAGTTGTGGAGAAGATTTTGTATGTACTGATTCACCCCCCCCCCCCTTCTCAGTATCAGTTAGGGTATTTGTTGTTCATCATTATTCATCATATTCTCCACAAGTAAGCTCAAGGGCACAAAACATCCAACCATGACAATTCAACCCCTTCGCCCACAAGTAATCCAACTCAACAAGTTGTCTACTTATTTAAGGGAACCGGTCTACTACATCTCCCTACCATTTTTCTTCTTTCTCTCTCTCTCATACGGGCTTGATCCTCAAGTTGACAGGATCAAAGCTCTAATATCAATTGCAATGTCCCCTTTTGGGATATACTTAAATTTTGCCCAAAAATAACAATACAAAAAGTACAATTTATTTACAAGAGTATTCTTACACTATAGCAATTGAATTTGGGAAAATAATCAATTAACATGGAGCAAAATAATAATGAAACTCTTATTGTAAATATGCACATTATAACACAATCATAAGGATCAACCATATCAAACACTTGAGGGGAAAGCACAATAGGGTGCCTGGACAACTACCCTCCTCAACTAAGCCTAAGGGCGTTGAACATCCAACCAAGACAATTCAACCCCTTGGCCCACAACTACCAACTAAATGTGTGGACTAATTAATTGAGGGTGCCCGTACTCTTGCACTTCCCTATTATGTTCCCTTGCAATTTCTTAATATGATTGCCTTACAAAAGGCAATTGCCTTGAATAAATAAATTTGTCAATAAATTCTCAAAATAACAAACATAAGATTCAACATATGGCATACCAATTGCTTCAGGAATATAAAAATTCAGCTACATCTTACTGTCATATAGTTTCAGATTATTACTGCTTAATAATCCAATTACTTGTTGTCTTTCAAATTCAGCTCAGATCTCACTTGCTTGATCGATCTCTTAACTTCTTATTCCCCTTTTTGCAGATGAGGACTGTCTTATATTTCAGATGAAAAATTGCAGTAATTAATTAATCGATTTCAAAGCTGGAATAATCCTATTGGTCTCTTAAATTTCTGTACTTTACTTATTTCACAAGTTGATCTTCTTATCTGCTTTTTTTCCTTTTTATTCAATCAGATCTCATTCTTCACCATCCTTTTTATTTAATGGAAATCCTCCTTTTATATCTTCATTTGCAGGTGGTCATGACCTAAAAGTTTGGATGGTCATGACCTAAAAGTTTGGAGAGATACGATCCTACAAGGAATCCACTGTCCCTTTCAAGTTTGATGTAATCATTACTAAGTTACCGACTGGGATTAATTAAGTTAACCGACTAGCATTTACAAAAAGGCTAGTTGACTAGTATTTAACCACGCCACAATGTAACCATCACACTACGGGGTGAAACCCTACAAGTATGCCATTATTAAATCATGTTTATGGAAAAGAGAGAGAAAAAAATTTGCTAGAGAGATAGATACAGTCAAAATTTAACAACCCATTTACTGAATATTAAAAATTTGACTCTTTGTTTGCCAAGACTGTTTTTGTGCACTTGTTTAATGACTATTTGTACTAGGTTTGTGTAATTGATTCAGTTTCTTCAAGTAAAATAAAAATTTAGAGCTAAGCCTCAATTTTGGAAAACCAAATAGGGAACTTGGAGACCATAAAGGAAATATGGGTGTAGTAGATTGCAAATGCTCAGTCCAATCTGCAAAAGACTTCCTTCATGAGTCTCTGAGATAGATGCCTTCCATGTGCCAAGTCCAACCCCTGAATTTAGGCCACAATTCAAAGAATAGTCTTCAGTTCTAAATGTCCAAATCATCGCAACTGAAGACTTCCTCAATAATAGGCCAAATTCAAATTTTCCAGGTTGCAAAAATACCATTATTCAATCATACATACAGAGAGGAAATGTGTACATAGCAAAATTAGCTACAAATCTAGATGATGGTCAAATATCAACAACCCATTTATGGAATGTTAAAAACCTATTACTCTTTGTTTTCCTAGATTATTTTTGTGCACTTGTTTAATGACATCCAAGCTAGTTCAAGCCATTGATTTGATTGATTTGGCATCCTAGAAAACCGAATTGACAAAAAGGAGACCATTTAACAAAATATGGGTGTAGCAGAAGTTGCAAATTCTCAATCTGGTTTGCAACAATCTATCCTTCATGAATCCATGTGATATACGAACCCATATAACAAGTTCCATCACTGAATGTTAGGCAACAATTCAAAGAATAGTTTTCCATTCCACATGCCAAACTTGTCACAAATGAAAACTTCATCAACAATCATCCAAATTCAATCTTTTAGGTTATAAATAAACCATCATTCAATCATGTGTACATAGAGGAGATGCGTAGATAGCAAAATTAGCTAGAGAGTTAGATAAGGTCCAAATATTAACAATCCAATTACTGAATATTAAAACACATCGCTCTCTATTTTCCTAGACTATTTTTCTGCACTATTTTAATGACTTTTTGTACTAGGTTTGCATAATTGATTCAATTTTTTCTTTAAAAAAAAATTGTAATGAGGAGCCACAATATTTGAAAACCAAATTGGGCAAAAGGAGACAATTAAGAAAATATGGGTATAGTAGAAGCTGCAAACTCTTAGTCTGATTTGAAACAATCTTCCTTCACAAATCCATGAGATAGATGCCCTCCATGTAGCAGGGCCAATCCCTGAATATTAGGCAACAATTCAAAGAATAGTATTCAGTTCTACATGTCAAAATCATCAAAAACGAAAACTTCATCAACAATAGGCCAAAGTCGATTTTTCTAGATTACAAAACTACCATTATTCAATCATGTGTACAGAAAGGAGATGAGTAGATAGAGAAATTAGCTAGAGAACTAGATAATGGCCAAATATTAAACACCCATTTACTGAATATTGATAACCTATGACTCTCTGTTTTACTAGACTATTTTTGTAAACTTGTTTAAAGACTATTTGTACAAGGTTAGTTGGATTGATTCAACTTCTTCATTTAAAATAAAACTTTAGAGCTAAGTCTAAATTTTGGAAAGCCAAACTGGGAAAAAGGAGACCATTAGGAAAATATGGGTGCAGTAGAAGTTGCAAATTCTCAGTTTGGTAAGCAACAATCTTCCTTCATGAATCCATGATATAGATGCCCTCAATGTGGCAGGTACAACCTCTGAATGTTTGGCAACAGTTCAAATAATTGTCTTTAGTTCTAACTTCTTGATGTCAAAATCATCACAAATGAAAACTTCATCAACAATAGGCTAAGTTCAAAGTTTTTAACTTACAAGTATACAGTTATGCAATCATGTGTATGGAGAGATGTATAGGTAGCAAAATTAGCTAGAGCTCTATATAATGGCCAAATATTAACAACCCATTTACTAAATATTAAAAACCTATGACTTTCTATTTTCCTAGACCACTTTTGTGCACTTGTTTAATTACTATGTCTACTAGGTTTGTGTAATTAAAAAATTAAATTGGGAAAAAGGAGACCATTCAGAAAATATCAGTGTAGTAGAAGTTGCAAACTTTCAATTTGGTCTGCAACAATATTCCTTCATGAATCCATTAAATAGATGACCTTTCTGTGGCAGGTCCAACCCCTGAATGTTAGGCAATAGTTCAAAGAATGGCCTTCAGTTCTACATTTCAAAATCATCACATACAGAAATCTCTTCAACAGTAGTCCAAATTCAAATTTTTTATGTTACAAGTATACCATTATTCAATCATGTATATAGAGAGGAGATGTGTAGATAGAAAAATTGGCTAGAGAGCTAGATAATGGCCAAATATTAACAAACCATTAACTGAATATTAAAAACATGTGACTCTCTATTTTCCTAGACTATTTTTGTGCACTTGTTTAATGACTATTTGTACTATGTTTGTGTAATTGATTCAATTTTTTCATTTAGAATAAAAATTTAAAGTTGGGCCTCAATTTTGGAAAACTGATTTGGGAAAAGGAAACCATTAAGAAAATATGAGTGTAGTAGAAGTTGCAAACTCTCAGTTTGGTCTGCAACAATCTTCCTTAAATTTAATAGTTATTTTAATGACAAGGCTATTGACCAACACACAATTAGAAAAAATAATAAACTGCAGCAAAAAAAAGCCTAAAATTAAGCAAAATGGAAAGAATCTTATATCAAAGTTATGCCTAAAAGTAAATTCAACAGAAAAACAAAAAATATATAAATCTAAGCTGCACAATACAACATATACTTTGCACCAGCAACACACGACACAAGACCATCAAACAGACTGTAACATGTGGCAAGTAACAATGGCCCACAAGACAGAATGCTACAAAGATACCAAGTCATGTGGTCATTCAAGGATCTAATATTAGCCACATTACAGCAATATTCATATTAATAATGAAAATTTACAAGTTAATTGTAATGATTATTATTTGGCAATGAAATTACAAGAACCATGACTGTAAGAGAAGAAGGCATAATTTGTTTAGCTAGACAAAAGGAGATTAAAATCTGGGAAGAAAATCATCTAGAGATCTCAAACTTCAAGAAAAGGTCGTTATAATTCTTTATGGCCTTTCACACCATGGCCTCTACCTCTACCTTGTATTCTCATACTCACTCTTGGTGTCAAATATATCTCCTCTACCTTTGCCTCCACAATCCTAAGTCAAAAGGTGAAAAAAGGTATAGCATGAAGAAAGCCCTAGTTGCAATTTAGATAGTTGCATTGCCTCTACAAACTATGGCCTCAATCACCACTATCATCACCATTTTCACCAACACTCCATTGGACAATCTATTGATTGTCAACCCAACGAATGAGTGGAAAGGAGCCCCTCTAAGTGACTTGTGCATAATGTCATGGAGTGCTACAAAATGAAGTTAAAGGAGTTCCCATGGCTATCAACAATGCTCTATTGTCCCCTATTCCTGGCCTTGAAAAACTAGAGCTTCACGTGTAACGGTGCTAATATGTTTGGCATGGGCTTTATACAGCCAAGCATATTTGTTTGACTGCATGGAACTTCTTTTTATTTGTTTCCTTCATGTAATGTCCTTTCACATAATGTACCTCTTCTCTCTCATGTTAGCCAACTGCACCTTGTATCTATCACACCAATGTTTGTCCTTTCTAGGGGGGGTTCCAAAACCTTCTTTGGCTAAATAATCTTTGAAATCTTCTTTTTTTGTGTGTGCGCTTCTTTGTTATTTCAAGTGCTTGTGTCTATGCATTGGGTTTTGTGTTTTGGCAATGAATCCTATTAAGGAAGGATCAACTGTAGTCTTTCAAAAATAAAAAAGGTATAGCATTTTTAGAGGATTTGTAGGATTTTGCCAAGATCAAGGGCACAATGAAAAGCATAAAAGAGACAATCGAATGACAAGAACAAACTATATTCTCATCAATATGCAAAATGATCAATTGGATTAACCAATACAATGAATAGAGGCTTGCTTATATAGGCAAGGCCATATGGATGTACGAGCACAAATATGACATGTGGCTCAATGAGAAACAAGGATAGGTAGGAGAAATAATATAATATTCCACAAGAGGTGGATGACCCACCGGATGTGGAGTGTAACAGCAAAATAAGACCACAAAAGGTGGAATTTCTCCTACAAGCTCTATCCCTAAGTGTCTCAAATCCAAACTACGAAGAGATGCATTATCCTAAGTTAACTTAAGTAAGTGTAATAATATCCATAATGAATATTTATTTACACCAACACCCCCCCTTAAGTGCAACTTAGGGGAATGAAGACTCAAGTCAACAATGCAAGATGGGTCCCGGCTACGAGGCCATGATAGGTACCCATGTACAATATGCAAATGCAAGCAAAACTATGCAATGCAATCTCTCACAAACGGAGAAAGGGAGAAAACCCAGTGGGAAAAAAACTCCCCCCCAAAAGAGAGAAGAATGTACAAAAGACTCTCAAAGAAGAAGGACAAAACCTCAAAGAGGAAAAAATCCCCCCCATAAGAGAGGAAGGAGAAGTCAGCTGACCTCCCCTAATGACACATCCCGCACCCCCAAGAGAGCTCGCAACTGCTGGAACTTACTCTCGGTGAAGGTTTAGTGAATATGTCAGCAACCTGCTCTGCTATAGGACAATACTGCAAATCAATGACCTGCTCTTGGATGAGCTCTCGGATATAGTGCATATGAATCTCAATGTGTTTGGTCTGCTAGTGCTGGACCGGGTTCTTCGAGATTGCAATAGCACTCTGATTGTCACAATGTAGAACCATCGGTCATGGAGTGGTGAATCCAAACTCTGTGAGGATCTGCTGGAGCCAAATGGTCTCAGTCGCTGCATAACAGCGCCTCGATACTCAGCCTCAGTCGAAGAGAGAGCAATAGCATGTTGCTTCTTGCTCTGCCAACAAATGGGGCCCGAACCAAGGTGAAAACTGTAACCAAAAGTAGACTTACGATCAACTAGATCGCCAGCACAATCGAAGTCTGTGTAACCAACCAAGCAAAGTCCTGTGCCTGCTGCATAGTGAATCCCATTGTGATGTGTACCCTGGATGTAATGAAGGATGCATTTGGCGGCTTTCCAATGAAGCTCATGTGGATCCTGCATGAAGCAAGAAACCATGCCAACTGCAAATGAAATATCAGGGCGTGTATGAGTCAAGTAGATGAGACTACCCACAAGCTGACGATACAAAGTGGCATCGACTAGTGGAGAAGAACACTGAGCCTCTAGCTTGACTCCTGAAAGAAAGTGAGTCGGGGCAGGCTTACAATCAGCCATATGAAAGCGTGCAAGTAGATCAAGAGCATACTTGGGCTGCGATAGTGTAATCCCGGAAGGTGACTGTGAAATCTCTATCCCGAGAAAGTAGTGCAAAAGACCCAAGTCAGTCATAGAAAATCTGTCATGCAAAGCAGATTTGACCCTGCTAATGATGGATGAAGTACTCCCTGTAATGATCAAGTCATCAACATAGAGCACAAGTATCAAGTGAGAGTCATCCTGTCGCAAAATGTAGACATTCGGATCGGAATGACACCTGGTGAACCCTGCCGAGAGAAGAAAGGAATCCATCTTGGCGTACCAAGCCCTAAGGGCCTGCTTAAGGCCATAGAGAGATTTTCTTAGTCTGCAAACCAAGGAAGTATCCTGGATGAAACCCTGTGGCTGCTCCATATAAATCTCCTCATCAAGATCACCATGAAGAAAAGCACTCTTCACATCCATCTGATGTACAGCCCAACCATGAGCTGCAGCAATAGCAAGTGTCAAACGAATGGAGTTCATCTTGGCTACGGGTGCAAAGGTCTGAGTATAGTCAACACCTGCAACCTGTGAGAAACCTTTTGCAACAAGCCGAGCCTTATACTTATCCACACTACCATCCGCTGCAAACTTGGTCCGATAGATCCACTTACATCGAACCATCTTTCTCCCCTTAGGGAGATGGACTAGATCCCATGTGTTGTTCCTCATCAAGGAACTATACTCTTCCTCCATAGCTTGGTCCCACTCAGGAACCCCTGATGCTTCCCTAAATGTCTGTGGATCGGAAGCGGTAGCAATGAATGCATGTGGAAGATCCTGATGTTGTGATCGAGTTCTCCGTGTATCCGAAGGATCCCCAACAAGAGAACCCACGGACTCAAGTGTCTGTCGAGCCCAACGAGGTCTAGGTGGAGGTGGAGAACGAGGCTCCTCAACTACAAGTGGACCCTGCAGAGGTGTAACCCTGCGAGTCGGAGTTGAGGGAGTCTCATCATCTGAATCAATAACATCACTATCCACAATAGAGGAAGGTGGAGGAGGTAGAGAGGCTAAGCTAGGAGAGCTTTCCTCAAAGTGTACACTCCTCTCAATGAATACCTCATGTGTCTCTGGATCCATCAATCTGTATGCCTTAACACCCTCAAGATATCCAACAAAGATGCAAGGCCGACTCTGAGGTTCCAATGCCTTGCGTTTCTGCGGAGGTATGCGAGCCCATGCTAGACACCCAAAGACTCTGAAATGTCTCACAATCGGTTTCCTACCAGCCCAAGCTTCAAAAAGAGTAATACCTTGCAAAGCTTTGTGAGGAACCCGGTTCTGGATGTGTGTGGCACAACTGATAGCCTCTGCCCAAAAGGCGGGATCAAGAGAACGTGCATGTATCATACAGCTAGCCATTTCTTTGAGAGTTCGATTCTTGCGTTCTGCAACCCCGTTCTGTTGTGGAGTGTATGCAACAAAATGCTGAAGATCAATCCCCTCAAATGTACAAAAATCCTCAAGTCTCTTGTTCACATATTCCCTTCCATTATCTATGCGAAGAATCTTGACCACTTTCCCTGATTGCTTCTCCACACGAGTCTTGAAGTCCTGAAATCTGTCAAATACTTCACTCTTATGAATGAGAAAGTAGACCCAAGTGAAGCGGGAGTAGTCATCAGTGAAGGTAAGAACATAGCGGGCCTTACTGAATGAAGGTGCTGGAAATGGACCTGCTACATCGCTGTGAACAAGTTGAAGAACTTCCAAAGCTCTCCAAGTTTTCCCTTTATCAAACTTCTCTTCGGGATGCTTGCCCATGGAACAACTTGAACATACACCCTCTGAAAAACTGATTCGAGGTAGACCTGTGACCATGTCTTTAGTGCTTAGCTACTGAAGATAGTGGTAGTTGAGGTGACCAAACCGCTCATGCCATAGCTTACTTTCTGAATTTGAATGAGTAAGCAAGGCCCTAGAAGGTGAACTTGGCACAAAGTGGGAGAATGAATAGAGCCTTGAGTTGTCATTGACTTGTCCCACTGCTACCAAGGCATCATCATCAAGTTCCTTTACCACAACTGAATCTGGTGTAAATTCAACCTTTTTCCCATTCCCATAGTGAGTGATTTGGTAGATGGAGAGAAGGTTGGTAGACAAGTTAGGAACATAGAGAACATTCTCAAATGTTCCATCATCCATGTCAACTGAACCTTTCCCTTCAACCTCTACTTGTGTATCATCACCTATGTAAATGTGAGGTACCTTAGATGGTTCCAATGAAGAAAATTGCTCCTTTGTAGAACCCATGTGATATGAGGCACCCGAGTCAAGTATCCATTGCTGTGAAGAACCTGTTTTAGCCACAAATGCTTGCCCTTTTCCCTTAGACTGTGAGGAAGAGGAAGGAGATGAATCCTTCTTTGTGTAGGCGGATGGCAAGTTGATGTTGTTTTTCTTGAGAAGATTGGTTAACTCATCAAATTGTTTTGCGTGGCATCGATGCTCATCATGACCATACTTTTTGCAATATGCACAAGTTGGTTTATCCTTCTTAGGTGGTGTCCCCTTCTTGGAAGAGGATGAAAAATTGCCTTGTGATGGAGAGGATGATTGTCCTTTTTCCTGGTGTGGCTTAGACTTGGATTGCTTCTTCTTCTTGTTGGAATCTTTGTCTTGACTTCCTTGATTTCCTTGATTTGCTACCAAAGCCTTGGACTTTGAAGACTTGAGAAACCCCATGTTCAACAACTTAGGTTGTTCCAATATCAACATTTCTGTGAAAGCATCAAATGAAGGCATAACATAAGAACTCCCCACTGTCAAACGATGAGTTTGGAAGCTAGATACAAATGCTGCATATTCTAGTGCAAGCTTATCCAATAAGTTGAATATCAATTGAGCATCCTTTTTGTCAATTCCACAATCCTTTAGCTTTGCTCTTAGCTCATTTGCTTTGGTGACATAATCTTGGATTGTATCAAAACTCTTGGGATCTAAGTTGGTGAGCTCATTGTCAATCTGATAGCCTCTGATTTCATCAACTTGTCCATACAATTTTTGAAACATATCCCAAGCCTCTTTGATTGTTTTACACTTCTCAATGTGGAAAATGAGGTCATCTGATACATACTTGCGTAAGGTTCCAAGAGCCATGCAATTCTTTGTGAGCCATTCTAATTGAGCATTTGGATCAGCCTTAGGATCAAGTGGTGCTGTTATTGTTCCATCTATGTAGTGTGTGAGACTCTTTTCCATTAGTTTACTCCATACTTTAATTTTCCATGATGCATAATTATGTGGAGTTAAAGGTGGAAATTTGTTAGGACTCATTGCAACAAGAATGGAAAGAGCACAAAGAGAGGCACAATCACACAAGACACCCCCCCAAATTCACTCAATCAAAGAACCCCCCCAAATGTGATGATTTTGGCACTTTATAAGTACTGCGTATACAATGGGCCACTTGCAAAAAATGGCAAAGTGGACTTCTGATTCACAATTTTACAACTGCCTCAATAAGGCCAAAAAAGACTCAAACTGATAATGCAAGAGATCTAACTAAGACCCAAGCAATTTACAAGTACCTAATAGGCCAAATAAGACCAATATCTGAAAGTACAATTTCCACTCAAAATCTCTGAAATCTGATCATAGATTCTGAAAGTAGACGAAAAAATAAGCACTTTCAAAAAAAACAGCACCTGAAAAGGAGGTCGTATGAGCTCAAACGAGGCCTTTGAAGTTGCAGAATTGAGGATTGGACAGGTACAGCTGAGAGAATCCGAAAATTCCGAAAAACCTATGCACCAAAATCAGAAAATGACCACACCACTGCGAAGATCATGAAATTTTAGCCCATTTCAAAAAAAATTGCACCAAAAAAGGAGCAAAGATGAGCAAGATATGGCCTTTCAAAGTTGGACTGCAAAACTGAAAAGCCCAATGGAGAGGGGTCAAAAAAATTTCAAAAAGTGCTGATGTGGCGTTGACGTCAGCAAGTCACTGTGTTAAATTTGACGGCCGTATGACCGTCGCAAAAACTTCGCCCCCTGCTGACTGGACGTCTGTACTGTACGGATGGCTGACTGTGTAGGTGACTGTGTAGACCGTACGGATGACGTGGCACTGTACGGACGACTGCGTGGCTCTGTGACGTGGCGCGATGACGTGGCGTGCAGAGGTACGGTTTTCCCACGGGCCAGTGGCCGCCTGCCACGTGGCGGACGCGAGTGCCGCCTACCACGTGGCGGTAGCCGGCGGAGGAGGTGGCCGGAGCCGAGGGGCTGGTGGCGGCCGAGAGCAGGGAGGATCGAAGCTGTCGGAGCCGGCGGCGTGCAGAGACCGGCGGGTGGGGGAAACCGAGGCGACCAGCGTCGGGTCTCGGCGACGAGCTCTACGGGCATCGGCGACGTCAGGTACTGGCGGTCTGCGGCGGCGTTCGGACAGCGCAGGTACATACCTGCAAACCCTGCACCACTCGTACAACGGGGGGGGTCTGAGGACCCCCCAAAAAATGCAAAACAAACTTTTTTTTGCTTTGGTTTTTTTTTTTAATTTTTTTTTCAATTTTTTTTTCGAAATTTTTTTTTTTTTGAAAAATAAATTTTTTTGTAAAAAAATTTCGAAATCCGTATGAAAATAGCCAAAATGGGGGAAAAAAAATTTCTCACCAAAATAGGTCAACTTTATAGTCGAAATTTATGGAAATGGCCTTCCGGATTCAACGGTGATGTCCAAATCACTGTATGATGCCCCCAAAAAATGAAGATCTCCAAATCCGAAAGTAGAATCCTTTCACGATATCTCCAAAAACTGATCAACGAAGCCCCAATGGCTCTGATACCATGTAGGATTTTGCCAAGATCAAGGGCACAATGAAAAGCATAAAAGAGACAATAGAATGACAAGAACAAACTGTATTCTCATCAATATGCAAAATGATCAACTAGATTAACCAATACAATGAATAGAGGTCTGCTTATATAGGCAAGGCCATATGGATGTATGAGCACACAAATATGACATGTGGCTCAATGAGAAACAAGGGTAGGTAAGAAATACTAAGGGTAGGTAGGAGAAATAATATAATATTCCACAAGAGGTGGATGACCCACTGAATGTGGAGTGTAACAGCAAAATAAGACCACAAAAGGTGGAATTTCTCCTACAAGCTCTATCCCTAAGTGCACACTTCCCTAAGTGTCTCAAATCCAAACTACGAAGAGATGCATTATCCTAAGTTAACTTAAGTGTAATAATATCCATAATGAATATTTATTTACACCAACAGGATCCATAAATGTTGCTGTCAATAAATAGTGTAGGACTGAGGTAGCTGACCTGCAGATTTCGTTGTGAAGGAGGACAAAAATATATTTGTTGTTGAGTATGAGTTGTTCAATGTGCAAGAGGAGTAGACAATAATACAATTTTGCATTACAGTGGATAAAATATTTGAAAAGGACTTGTATAACTATGTTATATAGATTGTATTGATCTATGGTGATACTTCTCAGCTTGGTTTATTATTTTACAAATTCTCTTTTCTAGTAGCAAATTTCCAGATCAAGTTTTAATGGACTATTATTATGAGACCATCACAAGAAAATTGAGTAATTGGGAAGCAGAACTTTGCACGTTATTTTGGAATCACTTTTTAGTAAATGCTATTGAGTTTGGTTTGGGAACATCCTCCATAGGACAAATATTTTCTTTTTTCCTTTGTTATGTAAATGATCCAATTTTATGGTTATAGCTAACCTAAGTTACTGATTCGGGTATGGGTACAGATTTGTGGGTACAACAAAAAAAAAAAAATTCCTTGGGTACAGGTATATATATATATATATATATATATTGATGCTTCTGATGAAGAACATGAATATTAAATACAGATTGAAATTTGATATAATTTGCAAAAAATGAAAATACTCAAGTCTCAAAATGTCATTACATAATGAAATATCAAATTACAATCAATATTTAATATTCATGTTCTCCATCAGAAGCATCAAGGTCAATATCACATTTGGTTCCATTTCATTTGAACCACAATCAATTGGATTGCCACTACCACTAGTTGTGTCAAGTGCAAAAGATGGTTCAATTCCATTTTTTAAACATTTGACAAAATGTCAAATCATAAACAACAGAAGGAAAACAATTTCACAAAACATAAGCAAACAGCTGCTACATATGCATAACGTACATCAACTGAAATCAATCTCATTAATGCTCATATAAAGTTTACTAACCCCATGTTCATAGGTATAGCTCACAAATGCAACTGAAATGATATTTAATTGCTTGCTTGCTGGCATATTCTGTTTAAAAATGTTGTCACAATGCTATGAAAAGTGAAACTTAGGTTTTAATGTATGTAACTATGCTTGGGTACGGTTTGGATTCTTCCTGGGTGCCCAGGTTCTCTGTGGGTCCTTCATACCCCAACCATACCAACACCTGAAACGTACCTATACCAGGACCCAGCCTTTACTAGTAGTACCCGGTAACATTGTAGCTAACCTTCCTTTTCTTCCACCTAAAACAATACCTGACCCTGATAACAAGAAACCTAAGCATAGGGATGACTGTACTAAGATTCCAGACCCAAAATCCAATACCTTACATGACTGGTATGAGTATACACCTATGAAAATTGAGGATGTAGATGCAAAGAAACTAGAGGAATGAGCTCAGGGAGTTAATGATTCATAATCTCAGGGAATTGATGATTCATAATACCCAAAACCTTCAAGTGAGAGACTTGGATTAACATTATTTTGTCCATTTAAATTTGTAACCAAAGCCTAAACTATCAGAATTACTCATGAGATTTTCCATACACTTTTGGAACCACACCCTATTTGCATACCTACATTTGTCAAAAAAACTCAAAACTAACACAAATGTTTATAGATGCCAAAGCAAACCAAACATAATGTTGTTTTCTGCCAGTCAAATGTAGTAAGTCTAATTTTTTATAGTCATTTGGTCCTTGGTATCAAGCTGGTCACTCACAAAACCGCATTGCTCAATAACTTAACAGGATAACTCAAATTTGAACTTCAAGTTAAATGTAGGATAAATTTCCTAGATAACACTGGCCAAATAACTATTATTCTGAATAAATTCATGAGAATTATCTCAATCTCTGTAAAAATAGGTTTCCTCATTCTGTTCAAATATGCATTAGAAAGGCCCAGATTACTTTAATATATTTCACAGACCCACTGCGGATTTAAACCCTAAAAACACATAAAAATCTAGAAACTGCCAGAACAGAGTCAGTAAATACCATATTGCCACAACCTGTTGGAAAGAAGCAACAAAGAAAGTATAACAGGAATGCGATCTGTCATCTAAAAAAACATGATGCTCTTAAGCTATTTTCTTATTTCGCATGTGGTCAAAATCCAGAAAAATGCCCAGTTCCATGTTAGCGGGTAGTAATAACAATTTAGTCTGACAGCAATGGCATTTCAAGTAGCCCCAGATGGAAATACTCTGTAGCCTAAGCCAGTGCTTATTTGAGAGACTGGAACTTGTAAATGAGGGATGGCTGATTGATGGGCCCAAGGGAATTGAAGATGACAAAGATGACAAAGATGGGCAATGGGAGATTCCTAAAACTTCAAATGCAAAACATGAGGAAGCACCAGGTGGAGGTGAATGGAAAAGGCCTTTCTAAAGAAATTCATAATTGAGAAGCATCATTAGCAATTTCTCACACCAAATTTTTTTCAACGTACAACCTAAACAAAGTCTAACCATGATTTTGCAGGAAATGTGAAATAATAAACATTAAAAATTGGCATACGTTGCCGGGAAGAAGAAATTCTTTCTCTCCTCTGCTTCTCCCGTAACTCAGCTATCACCACCTCTGCTCTGTATCTCCTGTTCCTTCGCTATCACCGCCTCTGCTCTGCCTCTCATCACCTCCTCTATTTTGTCTCTCCCATTCCGCTGCTGCCATTATCAAATACTCATGGCCAACGGTACGATTAAAGATTTCCAAACCAAATATATCAGCCTCCCACGTGCGAGATAGCACCGGCTCAATTTGGTTGGATGTGGACGACGTGTTTTTCAAAAAAACAAAAGCACGGGCTCTCCTACGCGGGTGATTCAATGGAGCGACCCATGGAAAAATTATTTCGAAAATAAATGTTTCAAGTTTCAATTACTTTTCTTAATATACTCGCACTTTTCTTAAAAAAATCTGAAAATATTTTGTTTCATAACTATTTATTTTATTAAATGGAAATTTGAGATAATGATGGATAAAGAGATTGATTGGAGTAAGAGAAAATTGGAGGCACGTTACACAATGTAAAGAATGGTGTAGAATGTATCAAATGTAAATTATCTTATTCACTATAACAAATCTAATGAAAGCTAATTTTAAGATTAATTAATTTAAGATAATGATGGATAAAAAGATTGATTGGAGTAAGAGAAAATTGGAACAAGTTTACACAATGCAAAGAATGATGTAGAATGTATCAAATGTAGATTATGTTATTCACTATAACAAATCTAATGAAAGATAATTATAAGATTAATTAATTTTTATATAAAAGTATATTTATAGCATACATATGTAAGAATAAATATGTATTTAAAAAATAAAATATAAAAAAGTAATTATATAAATTAATAATTGTATGCAAGGTTCAATAGACATGTCAATAACCTTTTTTAAAAGACATTGTAGAACTTTCAAGAGGTATATTTTGTTTGTAGTTGTCTTGTGAGAATTGTTTGTTTGATATCATTAATATTAAAAAAATTTGTGCTAATATTGCTCAAAAGCACTCCTCTTTCTTTTGAAGGATTGCATGCACGTTGTTCTATGTGTGAGCATTGTTAGTGTTTTGTGGCTTCCAGCTCCAAACAAGCATCTTGGTTATTGAAGTTTGTCATGTTGATCTTTGTGTTTCTCCTAGTCATGTTATTTTCATTTTTTTTTTTACTTTCACAAGAGTGTTTAAGGTGAGTAGGATATTACATGGGTCATAAGGAATTGTTTAGAAGTTTTGTCATGTCCTTCAAAGCCTCATATTTTTATATTGTCATTCCAATAAATTTGAAATGTCTTGTTATCTAAGTGTCTTATTTACCTTAAGTCTATCTAAAATATCTTCTTGTGTGCTTACTCTCTATGTAGCATATACGACTAGAGAGAAACTTAATTAGCAAAAATTTTGATTTTGACCAAGGAGTTCGAGTATGTTAGGGTTTTTGGTGGCTTTAAGTCTCTTTCCATGTGTTACATCTCTTTGTGGTGATCAAATGTGTATTGAGTTTTAATGGAGGGTTTGAAACAAGAGTTTGTTTATTTTATGACTTTGTCTTTGGCTTAACAAGGAGAATCACAACTCATGAATGCAATCATAGTTTGTTTCCTCTTTCAATGCCTAGAGTAGCATATTCAAGTATAAACACATTGATAACAAGATATAGATATGTGGAAACAGTTGGGAGCCCATTGAGAGCCACCTTTCCTTTCTCATAGAGAGGCACACACGTGGAAGAGGTGGACATGTTTGTTTGGTCTTTAGGCCTCACATTTTTTGAAATAAATATGCCTTGTTACCATGCGATGAAAAAGAAAACATATTGTCTTTGACACCTTTGTTGTGAAAAACCTAGCATTGGTTATGTGTTGGTTGAGTGAAAAAACGCAAAAGGTTGGCCTCATAAATTAATGGGATTCATTAACAATAGAAGACTGTGTCAGTTATTTTAGTAGGGATTTAAGAGATTCAAAGGCAACCATTAAATTAAAATGGTAATCGAAACAAATATGATCATAAAATGCCCTACTAAAATAGTTGAACACATTAACTGGGATTCATTATTAGTGAAGGGGACATGCCAATCTAAGATAGAGAAACATTATTTATGGCTTATGTCTACACTTGATCCAAACACTATGAACCGTGAAGATGTTATTCATCATGGCCAAAATTAGTGATCTAATTGATTTGTTATCCTATAACTTTTTTTGGTGTTTATTAATAACATCATGTTGGACCATTCTTGCACATACATGAAGTTTATGGGGTGAAGAAATAGAGCCAAATCTTGTCATGTTCTTTATCCTTCAAGTTTGAACAAACTATTTTAGATTTGTAACAAATACAAATAGAAGGTGAAAGCATGAAATATATGGCCACGAGGGCTATATATGCCAATGAAGAATGAGAAGTCAGCAATACATATAATGTAGCAATTAATGGAGTAAAGAGCATGAATTTGAGCATGATATGATGAAGGGTACTCCCCTTACAAATTCAAATACACAACAACAATGAAGAAATAAACAGAAAATGCAAGAAAGGAAACATTTTATTTCTATTATCCCAATGAAATGAAACTACAACATTTGGAAAATAACATGCTATATAGCCACATGGGCTTTCTCATTACAATAATTTGCAATCCAAAGCCACAATTTGTACTATTGGAACTATCTTTTGTAACCTCATTCATCTTCTTTACTTGGAATGTATAACCACCCTAGAATTTTTAGGAATGCGAAATCCCTTCTTTTTGTGTGCCAAAAGTCTAACCAACCACTTTTTCACTTAATAAGATATTTTATTGGATTTTCAGTGCTCAAACTTCTAGGAGCCATAACTTTCAAACCAACCATCAAATCTTTAATCATCATATATCATTGGAATGCTTTTGAAGGAAATCTACAACAATATTTTTATGCATCAACAAACTTTGTGAAACATATTCTAGTCAAATTTCAAGCCCATATGAGGCCTCTAAGGCCTTAAAAATTGCATTTGAAGTTGTATTAGAGAAATTTTCTAGAAAACCTATAATATCTCTTAAATGCCACAAGGTATTGGAATGATTATTTCACTATTAGCTTCATTTCACCATTTGGGAGGTTCGTGTGTAAGATTTCATGTTAAAATGACAACTTACTAAAAATAGTAACCTTACCAAAAATAGTAACCCTGTCAAAAATAGCCCTTATTGAAAAATTAAACAGTTCTTTTTGTGTGATGCAAAATTGCTCTTATACCTTGAATGCTCTTGCACTAGACACCCAAGGTAATTTGAGAAGTGACCTTGTCACATCTCAAGTGTTATGAGGAAAATCAAGACAATCAACCTATGCCTTAGATAGCTATAATGAATCTTCAACAAGTCTTCATTTCTATTTAACTAGGTATTGTTTATACCGCTTATTTCTTGTGCTTCTACCCACATGACTATCCAAGATGTCTTCTATCTCCTCCTTGTTAGAAGTGGGTGTTGGAATATTTCATTGTGTTTCTACCATTTCATACATAATGCCCCTTCATGATGATTTTTCAAATCTGAAATATTAAACACGGGTGAAATCTTAAGTCCACTTGGAAACTCTACCTCATAAGCATTTTCTAAATCATACTTCCTCAAGATTTTGCATGGCTTAAATTTATTCTTCTTCAAATTATTATATGTTCCCATTGGAAAGCTCTATTTTCTTAGATAAACCATGACTTCATCTCCAATCTGAAATTCATTATATCTCTGTAATGTCCCATTTCTATACTACTATGTTTCGGGACAATTTGAAATTATAATATCTTGTGCAATTGAGCGTATTAATATCAAATCAATATGGACAAGTAAATATATATGTACAGAGGTATGAATCAATCTTGCAATTGATAATCCTTACTTTTGTCTCCTTACAACAGTGATGAACCTGCAACGTCTAGTTTATAATACTATGGAGATGACGTGGCCACCGCCTTGTGGTTTAGATAAATTAATGTATAGTAAATATATCGTAAACAGTTTCAGTTCGGTCAATATGACCTTGGCCCGTGCTGGAATTATCTTTGAGGTTTGAATGTTTGAAGTATATATTCGATATTGACTCTCTAATTTTTCTTGCTTCTATATTCGCTTGGACTAGTGATGGAATTATTGTTCAATCTGTTCTCCCCCCCAGAGAATGGATTTGATATCCTTTTATATATCTTGCAAACTTGAAAGGTTCTTTGGATGTGAAAAGGTGCATCCCTTACTTAATCGTGTCCTTTGATGAATAGGGATTAATGTCTTAATCGCACAGTTCCATCAAATCAGTTGTTATGTAAATTGTATCTCTTACTAACTATTTGTTATCTCTTAATTGTTGTCATCCATAATTATTGTTGAGCCATAGCACTCTTAAATCAATACCGATTGGTTTATGATGATTTTTGAACTTTTCCAATGTAATCATTCTTTGATTAATCTGTTGTTGTTGCTTCGTCTTCTACTGTGGCGATAATATGTTAGTTCTATATCATTGGGTATGATAATGATCAATGCATATAGGAACTCCCCATTCTTAGAATCATAAATATTGGTTATGAGAAGTATGTGTATGCATATAAAGGTTGTCTCCTTCATATTTTCATCTTTCCTTAAAGACTTCACGGAATTCATGAATGGTGTTAAATCAGTTGTGTGCTGATAGAAGTGGGGACATTACAATCTCTTCTTTTGGTATTTCTTAGCCTTGTACTGGATCTTCATCTTATTAATATGCTTTCTCGCCTCTTCATGAAAATTATTTGAGTTCTTTGCAAAGTCTTCAACTTCAGCACTATTATTTTCTTCTTTGTCCATCTTCCTTAACTCTAAAGCATTTCTAGGACTACTTTCAATACAATCAGGAATTGTGATTTAGCAGTGCTCTTATTGACAAAATTGTTGTGTTCAAAATTTTCCTATGGTAAAATCAAATCTTGTCCCTTTTTCTTATCTCCTACTAAGCATCTTAGTAGGTTACCCAAACTCCTATTCACCCCTTTGGTTTGTCCATCAGTTTGTGGATGGTGTTCAAAAATGAAGATCAAATATGCCTTCAACTTCTTCCACAATGTCCTCCTGAAATAACCTACAAACTCGTTATCTTGATCTAAATCTATGCTCTTTGGTAGACAATATAATCTCACCACCTCTCTAAAAAATAACTCTGCAACATGAACATCATTATTAGTCTTATTACAAGGAAAAAAATGTGTCATCTTCGAGCATCTATCCACCACCATAAAAATGGAATCTTGTCCTTTCTTAGTCCTTGGTAAACCAAGAAAAAAAGCCATTATATCCTCCCATAGCCTCTTTGGCATAATTAATAGTTGATATAGCCTTGTGTTTTACCTAGTTCTTTTTCTATCTAACATACTCTACAACTTTGCAGAAACTTGTTAACAACTTGTTGTAATTGTGGCTAATAATAATGCTCTCTAACAAGAAATTCATACTTCTATTTCTGGATTTGATTGTGTTTGTATTTTTTGCATCAACGTTATGCCTTTAGACCCTTCTCAACCTTGAGACACCAAACTCCCTCTCATAAATACTCAAGAGACATCCTTCTTGATTCAAGTGATTATAAGGTTGTTTTCTCTTATGGGGCTCTTTATATAGGTTAAACAGGTTGCACTTTCTTCGCTAGAATCAAAGAGCATAGCCTTGACATTAAGCATGATTGTATATTCAAATCTACCCTTGATGATCACTCCTTTCCTACCAAACAACACATTTGTTTAGAAAATGCGCAAGTTTCGTGTAAAGAAGATAACGTCTTCAAACACCAACTCAAGGAAGCCATCAAAATTAGTAATCACTCGTTGAACCTTATGTAGATGTCTTAAATTAATTAAATATAATATTAATTTAATTTATCCTTACTACATAATTAATTAATTTAATTATGTTATTCCTTTATTCTTCTCATAATTAATTAAATTTAATTAATCCTATCACTATAGTCCAAATAATTAATTTATCGATAAATTAATTATTCCCTTTCTTCTAAAGTCAATCAATTAATTAATTCTTCTAATTCTCCTTTAGTTAATTAATTTTAACTAATTAACTAAATCAGGTGATTCCTACAAATCACTTTCCTCTAATCATCACTTAAGCTAATTAATTCTTCTAGAAGCTTGCTTATTGAATTATTTCCTGATTTTTTAATTCCTCCACTCATTCTCTCTCCTCTTGTCAAATCCTCCTAATCAACCCACTTGTCTTAATCACCCTTGCTAATCATTTGCTAGTTCCTAATCACCATGATTATGGACAAGTCAACTATTTGTCATAAATGGCTTGTCCCCCTATCAACCCCCAACCTTAAATGCACCAACTTGGGTCATTTCAAGGATTTCAAATTTTCTCTCTTCCCCATGCACTCTCATCTTCCCAAGCAATTTTTAATTCCATTTCTATTCTCACTCTCCCATGCACCTCATTATCTGGAAATTTTTAATTTCCTTGTCCTCCCCCAAGGAATTCTCAATTATTTTTTGTCTTCCCAATGTACTTGGGGATCTCTTCCCCATGTACATTGTGGAGTGTGGAGACAAGAAATGTCTTTATGAAAAATCTCTTGGTCTCCACACCATGTCCTCTCAATCCAAACCACCTTCTTCCTCCAATCTCAACCATCCATTCCTCCTCCTTCAAATCTATAAATTAGGGTCTCCTCCCCTCCATTTCACATCTCATATATCTGTGCAATCTTTTGTTGTTAGTATAGATTTTGAATCATATCCTTTGCATCACCACTATAGTCCATTTTAGGCATCTATAGCTCTCATCTATTTGTCACCAAGTATCATCCATCCATCCTTTTTATCACTTGTGTCGTTGTATGTGGAGAGTAGTCCACAATCCTACAAGGAGCTCATCCAAACAAGTCGAAGAGGGGTGCATCTTCGACTTCACCAAAAGCTTGATTCAAAGGAGAAGACAAGATTTCAAGGTATAATGGTTTATATTTGAGTGTTTGAATGTTTAATGTTTTTATTTACTAACCATTGCACTTTGGAGTTTTTTTTCTCTTCATTTTGGCATGACCGGTGGGACCCATGTCCCTTCTACTAATCAAGTTTTTGAGATTTTGTGAAAGTCAAGTCACAGGTCTCAAATTGACATTTGCGCCTACAAAACAACGTCTCTATCTCGTTGTTTCAACGTCTGCACCCAGAATCAACATCTCTGCATGGGATTTGAATTTTCTAACCCACCATTTAGCAGGCTCTATGCTTCGATGTCTTTGCACCTAGAATGACGTCTCCACCTAGTGTCTTTTGACACTTCATTTAGAGCTTTAATTTTACAAATTTTGCAACTAAAAATCACAAAAACATTTTAAAAAGGCTTAAAAAGAACAAAAAAAATATTAGAGTAGCTGTTTTTTTTCTATTTTTGACAATCTAATCAAATTTTTAGGCTAACTAGGTTAGTTTTTGGGGAGATTGACGCATCAGCGTCTGTGCAGATGGTCGGCATTTGCACTTTGGTTCGATGTCTGCGTTAGACCCAATTTGCCCACCCAAATTCAAAATTTTAAAAATTTAAAAATTCAAATTTTTGGGTTTAACTGTTTTTGTTGTGCATATTTCGACGTCTACGCAAATGCCTAACGTCTGCACAGGTGATATTTTAACAAGCAGAATTTCAAATTTCAATTTTTCATTTTCTCGCTTTTCTACAATCTGTTTGGTAGTCAAGCCTACTTCAACATTTGCGCCTATGCTTCGGCGTCTATGTTGAGGCCTTAGAAATTTTTAGCTACTAATCTTAATTTGAGTTTTTGCAGATTTTCCTCGTTTGTCCAAGGCTGAATTTTAAACTACTAATTAGTTTTGTGCAACCCCACTTGTCAAAGACTATTTTTTCCACTAATCTTAGTTTCTTTTCTTACATTTTTAGATTAGATAACATTTGCATGTGGGATTAAAATGAACAAATATTTTATGTGTTTTGTGCACTTGCACATGTGTAGGGTAGACCTATTGTTGCGTTGATTATCCTCTCCCCTTGCCTTCGTGGATCTTGGGTGTAACAAAAAAGAGATCAACAACAACTAATTTTTATTTTTGTAGTGGAGGGCTATTCTTGATGAGTATTTGATCACTTCACAAGGGTATCTTGAATTGGGACACGTCAGGGATATTGACTCTCCCAACGCGATCTTGAGTAGTGTGTTTCTGAGTCACTGTATAAAAATTTGGTTAGATGACCGGAGTGTTGAGTGGATTCGACGTATGTGGGGGCCTTCCCTTCATCGATAATCTTAGTTAAAGCCTTTAGTGGATTGCATCGCAAAACCATTGTTGGACTGAACCCATCAGAGAATTACTAAGAACCATTGTTTTAATTTCCCAAATCCAATGTTTGATGGTTTAGGGTGTGCAGATTGTACCCTGTAGATATCCCTCATGTACCATATCAAGATGAGACATGAATCCCTCATATCATAGATCCTTGGATATTTCGGATAAGAGAATCTGGTATGCCCAAGAAGTGAGTGTCGTGGAGGGGAGCCAGTGCTACCATAATCTCTA
This sequence comes from Cryptomeria japonica, assembly GCF_030272615.1. Taxonomy (NCBI): domain Eukaryota; kingdom Viridiplantae; phylum Streptophyta; class Pinopsida; order Cupressales; family Cupressaceae; genus Cryptomeria; species Cryptomeria japonica. Next base: position 239,272,021 of record NC_081408.1, on the reverse strand, counting down.
TCCATCCACTTGTTGGAGGTATTTCTATGTTGCAGGGACCCCATCAAATGGTTTCCTCTTTCCAGGCTAGGTTGTATGTTTGAAGGTGTGTCTTCATTTTTTCAAAACTAGTAAAATTTGTTTGGGCTAATCTAGGCCCCCATCACTTTCATGCTTGTTATCGAGCATCGCCCTTGGCCAATGTGTATGCTTTGTCTGATTTTTCTTGCCAAGAGTAGTTGACAATTACCCATTTCCCAAACATTTTTCCATTTTCCAAATGTTTTCCCACTTTGCTCAACTTTCTATCAAAATTCCATAATTTTCTTCATTCCCACGTCAACCAAACATCCAAAGAAGTCAATCCACCATCAATTCAATAAGAAGAAGCCTAGTTTGAAACAACTCCTTAAGCATAAAAAATTCATGTATATGAATCGAAAACTATTGTTGAAACATAGGACATTTTTATGTCACTTCGGTGATTATCTTTGTGGTTGCAACAATGAGTTTGAAGAGGAGTCCTTAAGAGAACATGCTTTCCAACAAAGGGCAAAACTTTCACAATCGATCAATAGGGGTGGTTGTATCAACTTGTCTTACTTTCCTTCTCAACCAAACACATATTGAGTCTCTTTCCATCTAGAGTAACCTTTTTCTTTCCATCACATTTTTTTTCACTCTCCAATCATCTCTTTTCTTCCATAGTCATTGTCATTTCCATTAATCAACCTCTAAGGACTTAGTGCATTAATCAACTCATCAACTTCAATCCTCAATCCAATCAATCAAGTCATATAAAATCAATTAATCAATCATCATCATCCTAAGGTTAATTCCTTATCAAATTTTGATTTAGACCTTCATCTTTAATCAATCAATCAATTGGCCTTTGTACTTGGGAAAGAATCTCCCCCAAGTACCTTTGTCGAATCATCTTGGGTTGATCAAAACCCTTATCCTTTGTCTTATTTTTCTTAGGATCGTTAGTCTATCCTAAGTAGAAGAGGAATTGGTCATTATCACGATGTCTAAATTTTACCTACATTGGCTGTCATCTTGCTTGTGGTTATCATCATTAATCCTTCACCCCAAATCCTAATCTAAGGACTAAGGTGTAATCCCAATCAAATCAATCTTGTCCTAACCCAAGGACCATCCCCAATCAATTATCCTCATCAAATCCAAAATTTGCTAAGTCCTTTCATCAATCTTCATCCCTAATATTGCTCATGTATGGTCTTGACTCGCTCTCAAAAGGCGAAGATGGAAACCAAAGATTACAAAATGTTTGACACAAGTATCCTCTATAATCAAAATCCACCGCATGAGGAATAACAATTTGTAGACCAACCCGAACTTTCTCCACGAGTCCAGACATTTTTGGATGATCCCTATAATCAAGAAATGATAGAGAAGTTATTCAAGAACAATCCTAATGGCCTTTTGACCCAACTCGTATCACAAGGGGCATGCTTTCCCCCCAACTTTGATTGATCCATTCTTGACCAACCGACACACGACGACTTCATAAATAATATGTTCCTTGATCCTCTTCTTCATCCACAACCAATGGCATCTACACCCATGACCTCCATTCCTTCAACATTTATTCCTCCAGTCATCACGCTCCCAACTTCTATTCCCTTGACCTTAATTTCTCCCACTTTTGTTATTCTGACTTCTGTCCCTCATCATAGTTCTAATCCATCTACTTTGACTCATCCAAAAATTTCACGTCCTCCCTTATCATCTGCACCTCTCCATAATTCTCTCAATTTCATCCACACTAGCTTACCTCCCTCTAGCACAATTTGTGGCTCAATGCCTCAAGTCACCTCACAACCCCAAGTCACTTTGCAACCCTTTTCTTCCTACCAATACATTGGTTGTGGTGGTGGTATCCCTATAGTGACTCATCAAATTCCAACATCTAACGTGGGTCACTATGTCACCAATATCACCAATCAACAACCTGACCTCATAAAATAAATTCAAAACATGAAGGATCTCATCAAGAATCTCAAGGATGGGACAAACAAGAAACCTTAAACTTTTGAGGAGATATGTCCTTGCCCTATGATCCTTCGATCTTAGTCGCACCTTACCCTCCAGGGTTTGAAATGCCTAGATTTGAGAAATACAAAGGCAAAGGTGATGCTAGGGACCATGTTCGTGAATTCTACATCCTTTGTCAAGAGGTCTCCTATTGTGATGTTTACCTTAGAAGAATTTTTCCTAATATTCTTAGTGGGGATTCCCTCGCTTGGTTTTCTGCTTTACCTCATGGCTCCATTAAGTCTTTGCTAGACCTAGCAGAAAAGTTTCTATCCCACTATGTGTACAATATTGAGAACAATGTTTCTATGATGGACTTATGTAACACAAAACAAAGGCCTAGAGAAACTTTCACCAACTTCCTTCAAAGGTGGCGCCATCTCATTAAAAATATCCCATGAGATATACCGAAACCACATCAAGTCGAGTTATATTCCAATGAAATCTGGTACCCAAACTTTCAAAACTATTAACTTGTCAATGTATTAAAAGCTTCAAGAAGTTCACCAAGAAAGGCTTGGCCCTAGATAGCGTCTTGTTAGAGGAAGGAACACTTAAACACTATAAAAATTCTAATCAAAATTCCTCCTTTTATAACAATAAACCTAAATTTTGGTCCAAAAACAAGAACATAGTCAATGATGGAGTCACTGATGCCAAGCATGTGCAGACTGTGGTCGCTCCTTCCAAACCCATCACCACCAGCAATTTATTCAACAACCGGTCCTATAATCACAATCAATCCCTACCTCCCAACAATGTCTATGTCTAGGGTCAAAAACCTCATTCCAACAATGAAAACCAACGAGAGTACACCCCTCTTGTTGAGCCCATAAAGGTCATCTTCTAGAAGCTTGTTCAAGCTGATGCGATTGTCTTTCCAATAACCCATCCTTTTGACCCAAATCAATCTAAACCCTAGTGGTATAATGAGAAGGAATATTGCAATTACCACCGTGTCAATGGTCACAATACATGAAAATGCATTAAACTCAAGAATTACATTCAAGACCTTATTGACAAGGGTGACATCGAAGTTGCAACAACAAAACCTGGTAACTCAAATGACAAACTTAAAATGTACTAGGATCCATTTCCTAAAAATGGTAAGGACAAGGCCTCATCATCAAATGAAGTCCATTATGGCTATACCAAGTATGTCTCCAACTTTGATTCCTTGGTAGGATGTATAGAACCTCCCGATACCCATGTCAATGATATCACAGTCCAAGGAGCAGATCCTCCTCCCATCTCTGATAGACCAAGGGTTGCCATTCAAGGTGCCCCCCCCTCCACAATCATCTAACTAGTCTTCCCAAGCTAAGACATTCATCCAAGGCGCAACACCTTCCACTTAGAACTCTGAAAATGACTGTAACATCACCACCCGCTGAGGGAGAGTAACAATCCAAGGAGCTCCTCCTCCTCCTCCGCAACCCCCCATGTCATATGCCCGTCGATACGATATCCTTGAACATCTCAAAAAAACTCCTACATAGATCTCCATTTTAGAACTCCTCAAGACTTCGTCTGTGCACAAAGAGATCCTTGAGAAAGCTCTCCAAGAGTCTAGAGTCCCTGACAACATCAACATTGCCCAATTTTAGGCCCTTATTGGCAACCTGTCTTCCCAACACCACCTTGCCTTCTCTTCCAAGGACGCCCCACCCGATGGCCCTAAGCATATCAAACCCCTCCACATTGAGGCATCATATAAAAACACAAAGTCAAGAGAGTCCTTATAGACGATGGAACTAGGTTAAATCTATGTACGTATAAGTTAATCAAACAATTGGGAATCTCTAAGGACTTGGTAGATTCATCAAGAAAAATCACAATAAAGGCCTATGATGATGCAAAAATAGTTTCCAAAGGCACAATAACCTTACCTCTTCAAGTGGGTCATGCTACAGTGGACATAACATGCCAAGTCTTAGATCTTGATCTTCCATATAATATCCTCCTTGGTCACCCTTAGATCCATTCCATTCAATTCATTCCCTCCACCTGTCATCAATTCTTAAAATCCCCTTACAATGGTCACAAAATTACCATCAAGGCTGACCCTCAGCCCTTCCAGTATTGCAAACTTCTAGAAGGGAAGCATCCATACCACTGCCCGCTCAACAAACCCACTCCACCTCCCCCATCTGATCCATCCAATGTCGCATCCAATTCATCCGTACCTAAGAACGAGGTCAAAATCATTGACAATGGTACCTAAGAATGAGGTCAAAATCATTGACAATGGTCATGGAGAGTATACTCTTCATAATGCTCTCTACGTGGGTCAACTCCCTCCCTCACCAAAATCCTATGGAAAACCGAAGGAAATCAAGAAACAAAGAAAACCCACCATAAAGTACAAGAAACTACCTTTCAACAATGGTGCCCACTTGATGAGACAATTCTAGAAACAGATGTCACTTCTTGGCTGTATTGGGAAGAAAATGAGGCACCAACAGACATCCCCAAGCAGATGTACCAAAAGGCATCTACCATGGTAGATAAGATGGGTTATAAAGGACATGGTCTTGGACCACAAGAACAAGGAATAAAAGCACCTATCTCACCCATCTCATACAATCATAATAGGGGCTTGAGTTACTCACCAGTACCTAAGATCACTATCACGGGTGCCCCGTGAGATCCTCCTAAACTTGAATAATTCGATGAAGAGAAATTACATGAAGTACCTTTTAAATGCCTTGATGATATATTTGATGATACCTATGTAAATACCATTACCCATGTCACTCCCTCCACCTCTTTCAATCTCTAACTTGTATACCCTGATGTATTTGATTGGGATCAATGAGGAAAACTCATTTTAGATATCTGTACTGATGATAATGCCCACTTGGCATTACTCACCATTCAAGACCTTCGGGACCACACTTCTGTCAATGGAGTTTAGCTTAATGCAGAGACTTACTTTAGTAGTTAGGTCAACTCCCTTAGTCGCAAAAATGAGTATAAAAATAAAAATCAAATGTCCTCTGGTGAAAACCTCTTTGGGGTTCCTTTGGACACGGAAAAAAATAAAATAAAGGATGCATCTCCTAGTGAAAACCTAAATCAGGCAGTAGGAGGTGAGTGACATGACCTCCCTACCATGGTTCCCCCACAAAAGGAAATATCATCCCTGCTCATTGAAGAAACGTATATCATCAACATGGGTACGAAAGATGCTCCAAATAATGTACTCATTGCCAAGTTGCTCTTGGATCAAGAGAAACAAAACTTCACAACATTCCCTAAAGAGACACAAATCAAATTTACTTGGTCCTACGTTGATATGTCAAGCCTTGATCCTAACTTGGTAGTACACAATCTTGTAGTTCGTCCTGATGCCAAACCAATTAAACAAAAACTATGCAAGATGCATCCCCAAATTGTACTCCTGGTAAAAGCAGAACTTCAAAAGATGTTGGATGCAGGCCTCATCAAACCCGTTGACTATCCTAAATGGGTTTCTAATATTTTACCCGTCAGCAAAGATGATGGGGGCATAAGAATTTGTATTGACTTTAGAGACCTCAATAAAGTGCTACCTAAGGATGATTTCCCCCTGCCAAACATAGACATGATTGTGGATTTGACAACAGGGCATGAGATGCTTTCCTTGATGGATGGATTCTTCAATTACAATTAGATTCAGATTGCAGAAAAAGATCAACATAAGACAACATTCACTGTATGCCATGGGGCACATTTTGCTATCAATTCATGCCCTTTGGCCTTAAAAATGTAGGAGTCACATACCAAAGAGCAATGACTACTATTTTTCATGACCTTTTACATAAAACAATGGAATACCATGTAGATGATCTCCTAGGGAAATCAAAGACAAGAGATTATCACATCCTAGTCCTAAGGAAGATTTTTGAGAGACTTGAAAAGTAGAAGTTGTGTCTAAATCGAAAGAAATGCGTCTTCGGAGTTACATCATGAAAGCTCCTTGGGCTTATAGTATCTCACAGAGGCATAGAGGTGGACCCCACAAAAAGTGAAAGCTATAATGGAAATGCCTCCTCCTAAGACACTCAGATAACTTCGCAGCCTCCAAGGGAAACTTTAGTCAATCCACAAATTCATAGCACAGTTGGCAGACAAGTGTCACCCATTTTTACATCTCCTATGCAAAGACACTAAGTTCAAATGGGATTTTTTGTTGCAAAAAACCTTCAACAAACTGAAAGATTATCTAGCTTCACCTCCAGTCTTGATGCCTCCTATTCCAGGACAACCACTCCTCTTGTATATATCAACAACTACAGTGGCACTGGGGGAACTACTTGCACAAACAGATGATCAAGGAAAGGAACACACAATCTACTACATCATCCACATTCTAGTGGGATGTGAAATCAACTAGAGTCCCATAGAGAGATATTTCCTAGCACTTGTATTCAGTACATAGAAGTTGAGACACTACATGCTCAATAATAAGACTAGTTTAATTACAAAGATTGACCCCCTCAAGTACTTACTATCCAAAGCCACTCTCACTGGACGCACTGCAAAATGGGCCATTCTCTTGAGTGAATTTGACATCAAGTATGTGGATCTGAAGGCCTTCAAAGGAAAAGTCATAGTAGACCAACTGGCGATAATGAATGTGCAGATGCTATAATCACAAAGTCATCTCAAGGGCTTTCAAAATTGTTGATCTTGTCCTAAAAGAAAATCCTAGAAATCAACAAGATCGAGAGAAGAAAGGGAAGTTTGAGCCCAACTCATTGGGACCATTTGTCATCATATCAACCTATGGATTAGGAGCATATCAGTAATCAACTTCATAAGGGGATGCTCTCAATGAACCAACCAACAACATCCATCTGAAGAAATTCTACACTTGATTCATCCAATGCACCGATCAAGCGAAAATGCAGAAAAAATAAAAAAGTAGAAAAACAAAATCATCACTATGGTGAAAACCTGGCAAAAAGGCATCCTGTGACACAAAATAACAAAAATAAAACACAATAAAAAAAATGAAAAACAAATCAAAAAGTGCAATAAAAACAAGTGGTAAAACTTGGCAACAAGCGCCACTTGTGAGAGAACGGCTCCTCTATCTATCGACATTCGCATCATATATTTAATCCATCTGATCTCAGCCCATAGTCATTGCCAAACACTTATACATGCCACATCATCTTGGACATTATTAACATAGTCACTATCCCCAATAATCTAAATCATATCCTACCATGGCTTGGTGATCAATGTACATATCCATATCTAAGTAGTATCAACGATAAGGGGCAAAATCCTGGCCTCAATGGGGGCATTTTTCCTTGAGGGTTTTCAACATCAGACCAAACATGTAGCAAGACAACAAGGATCAGAACAAACAACAAATGACAATGACAATGCAAGAAGACTAGATATCATGGAATTGAACTAATTTGAATTGAACAAAATATCTATTTACATGATGTTTTACTTGACAAGAATACATTTCCAATAGCATGCATGTTGACTTATGGATGTTAATTTTTGCTTATCATATCTCCTAAGTGACTCAAGGATGTCTCACGACTAGAGAAGCAAGGAAGGAATGTTATATTTTCTTTATCTACTATTTGGGAGTGAAGCCTTCTATTATGAAAATTTGTCTTACAATGTGATCGGGTAACATATCACTGAAGACATTTCGGATTTGTATAGGACAAAGGTTAACTCTTGTCTTTTTTACGCAACCAACACTCAGGTCATCTTGGTTCAAATATACCTCGATGCTTGTGTCATCTTGCAATATCAAAATCAATGTAAGTTATACTCAGGTCGTTATGGTTTAATTGTACCATGATGCTTGTATCAACTTTCAATAAATCAAGGTCTGATGATGAAAACAAAGGAAGCACTGGCATTTTGATCAAAACGAATGGCAACATTAAGAACAAGAATGCATATTAAGAATTGGTATTAGTTTCACATCATTATCATATTACTCTTGCATTAGCTTTCATATCATTTTAGGATCATTCATGTCATAACATGATAATATTGCATTAGATTGCATATCATTGTCATTTTCTCTTTACATTGGGTTGCATATAAATCATTAGGTGCATTCTCATTATCATATTAAGTTTGCATTATCATTATCATTTAGACCATGTTAAAATCTTGCATATAGTTACATTCATTTAATTAGTTAACATTATCATTACATTTCATACATCTCATTTTCAAGATGCATCTCACATTATCACTACATTTCATACATCTCATTTTCAAGATACATCTCACATTATCATTATCATTTCATACATCTCATTTTCAAGATACATTCGTAAATAAAAATTATATCATTATCATAATGCATCCCATAAATGAGAATCATCATATCAAGCATATGTAACATTCTAGATTGCCTTATCCCTCGCACACAAAAGCACAAAATAGGTCAGCAACATTTGCACAAATCATAAGCATCTACAATCATTAATCCAATCATCATCTACATATCACCTTCCAAACATATAGTACATTACAATCATCATATAAAGCATATAAATCATGGACAACACACACATCACATCATCTGCAAAAATCATCTAGATCAAAAGCATATCATATAGCTTATCAAAATCAAAGTAGTTGCATCCATAACATATCATCATATATATGTGTGACCACATGCTCATCCAAAAGAAAAATAAGTATATAAGTCAGAAATATATCATTTTAAGGCAATCAATAAACATCATTAAGATCATCAAAAAATCATAAGGGGACATCACTGAGTAGCATATCAATAAGAATAAAGTACAACAATGTATCAGATCAGGTGGTCACCAAAATACAAAGATATATGTACATCAAGGTACAAATGCAAAATCTATGATAATGATCACGACGCAGGATCAACCTAACCACCTCCAGGACCTATCGGCCGAGAGCTCGAGCTACCCTCACCTATGCTATTGCTAGGAGCATCTCTCCTAGGACCCACAACCCCCTCACTACCCATTTCTCTCTGAGAACCCCCGCGTTAAGAACTGGCAGCATAGGTAGGAGCACGTCGGTCCGGTGGTACAACCCAAAAATATAGAGTCCTGTAATACTCGCCCGCTCTATCTGATCAATAAGATTCTGGATGGTGTCCCCTATAACTCTCTGTATGGTTGCTTGCTACAATGATTGCACTATCTCCTTGACCTAACCGCATTTCTCTATCTCTGCATCTCTCTCTGCTCGAGCAGTATCCCGCTCTAGCGACACTGTCACCACCTATCTTTGTAGCTGTGCATTTTGTGCTTGGGCTTGTGTAAGATGATCTTGTACCCTATGCAACAAGGATTGTAATGTTGTTATATGTACCTACTGCTGATGAGGAGGCACTCTAATCTGCAAACCCTCTGGTTGCAAAGGCTGTGGATCTTGCATACCAACCTATAGAGGGGCAGGAGGGGGCATATCAATCCTCTTCCATTGGGCCAATGGCTACACATCCTCCTCCTCTGACTCCTTTGTTGTATCACCTACCAATCCCATCAAACCTACTCTTCCATGAACCTCCTCAGACTCTGTCTCCTCATCAGAAGAATCACCACTCTCCTCCTCAAATCCATCACTGTCTGATCCCTCCTCAACCTCCATGGCAACAACATCCTCGGTCTGCACCGGTCCACCCTACCCAACCCGATCCATCCTCCATCCTCCTTCTCTATTTCTCACCACTCCTCCTCTACCCCTCACCACTCCTCCCTCATCAAATCCTCCTACCCCACCACCATCTCTTCCCCGACCATGTCCAACCACATCACCCACAATAATCCTACCACCTCTCCTTCCTCTACCCCTCCTCCTAACTCGATGACCTTCACCTTGATCATCATCATCGAACCCCTCTAGTGAAGGAATTGACTCTCCTAGACCTATCAATCGAGGGAACTTGTGTGTCAAAAAGTACTATGTATACTCCATAGTCATCCCTGCATCTGCTATATTCTCAAACATACTCCATACATAAAAAGGCAAAGAATAGAATTTAGCCTGATCTGTCATAAAATCCAACATGGGCTCCCAATTTGTCCTCTCCTTGTGTATTAGAGTGTACACACTCATCCCCTGCAACATCAGCTACATGTGCCCAAAATATCGATAAACCTGAGGAAGAATAAACCGCTCTATCACATATGGGGTAGGACCCAAAAGAAATCTTCTCATGAATAAATATGGCTCCTCAAAAGAATCCTCTGGTCATAGCTCACACAATTGATAGGGCCTCCACACCAGTGCAATACTGTATCCATATCATCCAGTGCTCGCCTCCAATACTCTAACTTCCCGAGTATCAATTGGGAAGTGACCTGGCTGTACATCATCACAAAGGGTGCCCCTGCTGCTCTCAACCTTGGCCCAAGTGGACGGACCACGACTATGTTCTCCAATGCCCAAATCTGCAGTAAAGTGCATCTGGAAGATAGACTAGCCACATCATCATAAACCACCTGATGAAGCTCATGATATAAATGGGCAATCAAATAAATACCCTATTCATATCGTGTGCATGCCTACACCATATGGCAGAGAACTCATCCCCATCCAACTGATAAACCATGTGACCTCCTATCCGGAATCAGGAAGCTACCAATCAAACCTACCAAAACTAAAGGGATTGGGGCATAGATTTCTACCATGTCCTACCATGTCATTGAGTAACCTGCAATATGGGGATTGAGAAACACCTCTCACAAAGCATCGATCCCGTTGGCCTCCTCCACATCATACTCCACAAGCTCACCTGTTATCAGAATCCACAGAATCTGATAGACATCCTCTTACATCACTATGATCTCACCCATCGATAAATGGAAGGTGTTATGCTCATTGTGCCATCTCTCAACCAACGCGATGAGTAGTTCCCTATTATTCTGATAGGGTGACATGTGTAACAAGTGGATGAGATCGCAAGCCTCTATGACTGCCAAATCATCAACACTCAATCGATCTCGCATCATAAAAGTCTTCAAGAATTTTTTCTGAAACATGAGCATTCCTCAATGGAACTATATCAATATATGGATATCATCCTATCAGATATATCTATCCTACATAATCTGACAATCAACAAATCAAGTATCCAATCAATCAATCACGTCTCATATGGATATTCAAACAACATGCTTCATATCAAGACTCATATCAAAAAGTCAAATACCATTTTAAAATGACCAAGTTTCATATCGATAATCAATTTCAAAACAATCAAGTTCCAATCAATCCAGACTCATATCGCAAATCAATCAAATTCGTCTCATATCGACAAATCATACCCATATCGAACAACAATTGACTCATATCGAATCAAGACCCATATCAAAATCAAATCCATAATGAAAGATTGACCCATAACGACAAGTTGACCCATAATGACAAGATTAACCTATAAACGAAAAATTGACCAATAACAAAAAAAATGACTCATAACGATAGCAAAACCCATACTGAAATCGAACCCATATCGCAAACAGACTCATAACGACTTTGAACCATATCGACTTTGACCCAAATTGATCCCAATCAAAAATCAAATTGACACAACAGACTCATAACGACAAACATCAATTAACGATGAAAATCAACACATTCGATTCAAAATGACACTTTGATAGGGTGTAAAACTTCCTAATGAATCTAAAAATAAAAATTACACATGTCAAAAATTATCCAAAAATACAAAATTTTCTCACTGTGTCATATGCGCTAAAACAGTCATTAAATGCGTTATTTAATCTATCATATGTGCTATTTAATCTATCATATTGGCTACAAAACACATTGTATGCGCTAGACTATTTCTCATATGCGCTATACTGTTCTTCATATGTGTTGTTCTAACAATCAAATGCGCTATTTGATCCATCATAAGCAGGACTAAAATCATCAAATGCACTAAAATACATGTTGTATGTGCAACACTATTTCCTATATGTCCAATATTGTTTCTCATATGCGCTAATCTACAACTCCTATGCGGTAATAAAAACATCATATGCATCACAAGAAAAATCAAATGCGTAACAAAATAGAAATCTTTTTTTTATTTAGATTTTTTTTTATTTTCATGCTTTAATATATGGCCAAGGAAGGATACTACATAAAAATATTAGAAAAAAAAAAGAAAATGAATGTTTACAACTAAAAAATAGGGTCTAACATTGGATTTGTCATGAATTTATATTAAAAAAAAAATAGAATAAAAAATTTTGATTAAGAAAAAAGTAGGTTTTGAAGGGACCTCGAAACCCTGATTAGAAAGAGCTACAAATAGAAAACACATAGCCAACCAACATCTCAACCACAATAGAAAAATTTAACCGAACGAGAGACCTATGAAATGGTAGGACAACAAAAGAAAATAAAAAACCTAAAACAAATTCTTCAAGGATTCAAACACTTTAGCTTTTATTTGATCTAAATTGTAATACAAGTTCCTAAAATATTGTAGTTCGAACATTACCTACTCCCTAGTCTTCTTGAGATGCACACATGTTCGAGATAATGGACTCCTAAGGTCATCCTTAGCCTATTTACCCTTCTTAGCCAAATATAAATCAATTATAATGTTGTCCTTAGACTTCAAAGCCAACATATTCTACCAGTATTTCACAAGGGTTTAAATCTCTTCTACGTTGGTGTGAATGGTTTTATAGCTCATGTTAATCAAAGATTTCATGCATTAAAGTTATTCTAACCAAAATATTTATAATAACATTACTTTGAATGATTTTATGAATTTTTTATACATAACCTAAAAAAATTCTTTAATTTATTACATCCAATTAGAAACTAGATTTCCAACACCTATAAAAATTTAACAAATTAATCAATTTTATAAAATTTATGGTCATTTTTTAATTTTAAAGTAAGTTAGTTAGAACTTTAGCCTCTTCAACTTATCTATTGATCAGTAATGTGAATAGGGGATAGATGCTCAAATTTTAAAATTATACTATAATATGGTATAATTTATATAGTGTTAATGTATGCCAATATAAACTTGTTTCGTTGTACACAATATTGTAACATTAAATACTTAAGTGACTTATAAAAACACAAAAAAGATTGAAAGAAAAATATTAAGTGTTATGTGTTAGAGTTTATTTCTTAGTCCTTTTAAATGCAACTTTTATGTTAACTTTGAACAAGGAGGATTCTAAAAAATGTGATCCTTACAACCACCTAAAATTGCAAATAACTTTCTAAATAAACAATAGAAACAAAATTGACACCTCACATTTAGTAAGTATATTAAATTATTCAATTGAAGTTCACTATAAAAATAAACATAAATTAAAAAAAATGAAAAATTAAATATTGAAAGAAGCAAACGATTGAAGAAAAGTTCAATCAAATATTGCTAGAACATAATGTTACTAGGAGTCACGCCTTTATAACCTTTATATAGTGTTCTAGTATAAGGTTATACAATCTCATATATTATATGTTTTATCAAGCATATCTCATTTAAGAACTGTGTTACTATTTACTAAGTTGTCATTAGTTTTATGTCCAAAGTCATTTTATATACTCTAGTCAGTTATTACTACAAAAATATTTAGTCGGTAAGCACAGAGCAGTCGGTTATAGAAGTTACAAGTCACAAAGTTTAGTATACACTGAGTTGTCTACCGAGTAACATTCTATGACTACTGAGCAACAAAGATGGTATACCGAGTTGATACACACCGAGTGAAACGTGTTACCAGATTCATTGAACCTAGACACATATGGGAAACATGTTACAAAGATCGAGGAACAAGGAACCATAAACACATTGGAAATTGCACTTAAGATTTTGTATGATTTTGAGGACATCTATCCAATGAAATAATTTTGTATGGTTATTCATTTGATGAGTCATGTTTGTAAGATCGAAGCATGAACAAGATCACCGTCATAAGAGATCTATTTATACAACATGAATTGAGGATCAAGTTATGATTGAGAATCAAGATATGAGTGTGAAGCAAGACATATGTGAAAAGCAAAATCATGGGAAAGCACTGAGTGTTATGACTATTACAGATACATAGAGGTCACTGAGAAGGATTTTAGAGAACTGTCAAGGAACAAAGTAAACAGAAAGGTTTACCAAGTTATTTTATGGGTTACTGAGGTATGCTATAAGCAAGGTAATTTCATTTTGAGCACATAGAATCTACTATAACATTTCAGATGTGAAGTTGCAGATATTTTGTAAGATTTTGAATGTAATATTTTGAGTTGAAAGAGAAACCTTTAACAGGGTAAAAGACTCTAACAAAGTCTATAAATTGTAAAGCCTTTAACCGGGTGCAACATTTTAGTATAAGTGTTGTAAAATCCTTTAGCAAGGTAGATCTAAAGATCTTGATACTCCTAACAGGGTAAGCTATCAGAAATAGCTAAACATGTAGCTCTAACCGAGCAACCTTTATTATTACAGTAGTGAAGTTGTGGGTGCCATCCCCACCACAGTTTTTCTTTCTAACAAGGAGTTTCTGCGTAACCAAAATATATGTGTTATGGAGTGAATCATGTATGATTGTTATTTATTTGTTTTAGCATTATATTATGTTTCAGCAATATTCAATTTATGCTTAATAGTAAAGTTATTGTTGAAGAAAAGATTTGAAGTACTGATTCACCCCTCCCCTCTCAGTACATTAGCTTTCCATATTGGGCCTAACAATTGGTATCAGAGCTTGAATCTTGGAAAAGGGTTTAACTGCCTAAAGAGAAAGATCTTATCAATGGAAGGCTACAAACAATCTCGGAGAATTGTGAATCTTCAAAATGAATTGGATCATGCTAATCAAGTGATTGCTGACATGCAGAAACAAATGCAAAGATCATTGAAAGTTAGAAGAAGATTGTCTGATGATTTGCAAGACTCTCAAGAGCTAGTGGAACAAAGTGAGACATCATCAGAGAAGAGTATATCTGAAGAGACTGAAGAAATGATTGGAGCATTGAAAGAAAAGAACAAAGCACTAACTGATCAACTAAAAGCAATGAAATGAGAACATGAACATTTCAGCACACAGATGACTGAAAATCTTGATGCATCGAGGACAACCGAGGATAAATTAAGAGATCTAGAAAGAGAAAAACAACAACTTGAAGCATTAGTGTCTGAAAAGAATGATGAAATCACTAGGATGACTGGAATTCAAAGTAATATGTCAGATCAATTGGGTTATGCACATCATGAACCAAATCTGAAAGATGATGAGAACCAAGCATTGAAACTTGAACTATCAAGATTGACTGATGAACTTGAAACATAGAAGAAATCAAAAGAAACACTGAAGAAGAGTTATGATGCATCAAAGATGTTGGATGAGCAACTGAATACAAGAAGACCCAAAAAAGATGCAGGACTTGGTTACAAAGGAAAAGACTCTACCGAGAAGGGAATCCACAGTACTGAGAGAGGAGAATCATCAAAGCAAGCTAGAAACAAGAAAAACATCAAACGAAAGAAGATTATTTGCAACTACTGTGGAAAACAAGGACATACTGCCAACATGTGTCAAATCAGAAAAGGTAAGCAACCAAATGTCACTAGGTCTAATGGTTATTGTAATAATTGCAATAAGTATGGTCACACATCTAATCAATGTAGGACAAAGTCTGTTGGCAATTATCAGAAGGCAAAATTCAAAGGGTTTTGTAAAACCTGCAATAGATATGGACACAGTACCAAGAAGTGTTGGTTTAAGCAGAAGAACTATATGTGGTCTGCACACCGAGCAAATGCTAGAGGTTACCGAACTCACACAAATCTTAACCAACAGTATACTACAATACCATGGGATTACAATACAAGGATATGGTGTGAATGCTATGGAAGATATGGACATATAAGTGCCAACTGCTTTATAAGGTTTGGAATGAACAACCGAAGATCATGGAGAAATCCTGGTATGGCATGTTTTCATTGTCACAAAGTTGGACACTTGGCTAGAGATTGCAAAGATCAACCTAGAGGAGATATTGAAGAAATAAAAAGAAAATTCCAGATGATTTGGAAAAAGAAGGAAATTGTGTCAAATGAAGAAAGCACCTTACCTACTGAGTTAGGTGCATGTATTCCAAATTAATCGGTAAAGGTATGAAGAGACTGCATTCTCTCAAGGTTAAAATCTTAACAGTTCCTACTTTATCATGTACTTAATTCAAAATCTGCATAACTAAGATGCATTAGCAAGTTTTGAAATTTTATCAAGCCGGTAAATATTGGAAGCCTGTCAAGCCGGTAAATACAGGAAGTCTGGCTACTCGGTAAAAGCACGAAAAGAAAGGTAAATTGGTTTAGTGGAACCGAGTGCATTTAATATTTTCTAACCTAACTGCATGGAGCCTGATAAGGTAAAATGTGTACTTAAATCTTTTGCGCAGTCATTTTACACTTACCAAGTTTTCAAAAAGCAGAGCGAAGCGATTCAAAGGCGATCAAATCTCTATCAAAGCAAAATTCAAGGTATTTATATCAATCACAACGCATTGTCAAGCAAGTTAATTGATCATATCAGTTGTGTTATATTTACTAAGTGGAAAGTGTCTGTTGGTTAAAAATTTTCAAACCCTACGACTCATTTGTTAGTGATTATCCGAAGTTTGAAATGGCTCCTAAGATTCAAAAACCCATTGTAGTTGAGAACATTGAGAAACCTGCACTGAAATACTCACTACCTCCCAAAGTAGTATCTGAACCAGATGATAAAACTATATTTTCACTCATTCTGTATAGGTTTTTATTAGTTGAGGGTGTTAGATTCTTCACTAAGTGTTGTGTTGAGGAACTAGGTCACACTGAGATCAAGGACACATATGATGAATTGTGTACTGATGGGAAATTGGATAGCAAGTTTGAACATATTAAAATCAAGGGATTGACCAAAGCCCTAACCTACCCGCGAGTCTTCAAACCTCAATGGGTTAAATTTGTTTTGAGCAGAGTTCATGATGACTTTATGTGGTTAGAGGAGCAACCATTCAAGATCACCAAGGAAATCATCCACTTGATCACTGGTTACCCTATTTTTGACCATGCCCGAGCTCAGAAAATGATTTCACAGAAAGAATTGATTCCTTTAACAGGAGTTGAATCTGATTGCAGAGGTCTAAAATTGAACAATGTCACAGATGCAGAGCTGAAATTTGCAATTAGAGTCATAGGTTATTGTTTCTTTCAATCGGCAAGGGAAAATAGTGTACCCTGTGCAGTTGTTGATTTAGCCTACAAGATTGTAAAGAAAGGCATGAAAATTGATCTATGCGAAATGTTGTTGAAAAATCTGTTTGAAAATCTCAACACCATAAGGAAGCCGAAGAAGAACAACTAGGCAAACACATTGAAGTTTGGATCACTCTTGGTATGCATGTTTTTCTATTTTGAGAAATTATTTCCATCAGTCGGTAATGTAGTTTGGGAGCTACACCAACCAATCACCCATCAAATCAATGACTTCATCAAACAACTAGGTGATAACTTCAATGAGATTATGGATGATTATTTTAGCAAGTTTCAAGAAAAGATGCATAACAGGTACATAATCACCCCAGTTAGTGGAGAAGTACAAGGATAGTATATATTTTGAAGTAGACACCGACTACTGCTATGTCAATGCCGTAGAACCAAGAACTCAATCTTTGCCACCGATGGGTTATGAGATTGGTTTTGACATTACATAGCAGCATATAGATGCTTTTCTTGCACTACCAAGGCGTGCTATCGAGATCAGATATGGTACATATGAAGAAGTTAAGGAAAAAGTCAAAATGAGCATTGTAGTACCAAAGGCTACAAGGAAAGCAACAAAAATGAATAAAGCATTAACGGAGAAATTTGGAGAAGGTTCTTCCTCCACTCTTGTCAAGAGTGTTCAAGTCATCACTGAGGAGGAATCTGAAGCCCAAGAAGAAGCTATCACATTAAGCACCGAGTTGCCAAAAGGGAAAATTTTGAAAAGGAAGAAACATGATACATCATAGGTATCACTGACTCCTCCAGTGAAGCACCCAAACACTAGATCATCTGCAGTGTCATTGAGAAAGAAACAAAAAAATGTTGTAGTTCCAAAGGTAACAAAAACTTACAAGAAGTCTACTTAGAGACTCATTTTGAACAAAGAGTCTAGTGACACTGAATCTGAAGACAAAAATAAATTTTAGATTGTCAAGAGCAAAAAGGAAGATGTACATAGTGTTGATAATTTTTGTGCCAATCTGAAGCAATATGGTGGATTTGGAGTATTCAGATATGTAAAATATGACTTCAGATCTGATGCAGAAAAGAGACAAATTGAAGAAGCTGTAATCTGCACTCTTTTGAAATTCTGATTGGTCCCATTGGAAGTAACTAATTCTCTTCCAAAAGCATTGTACTTACATATTGATAATAGGTGGAAATATGCTATGGACTCGGAAAAGAAGATGAGAGAAAGAAGTCTGGTACATCTCTTTCCAGACATGTCGGTAAATGAGATAAGTGAACATTTGAAAAACTACCACATAAACTTCCTAGTCAAGCAAAGAGCCTTGAAACCGATGAATGGTCTTTATCTTGATGTAGAGAATGAGACAAAGGAAAAATGGCAAGAAATCTTTTGAATCAAGAGTACTGATGAGCAAGGTGAAGTTGAAATATTGGATATCACCGAGAAAGATCCCGTTGAAACTATACAACCTGATGAGGATGTCATGGATACCGAGGAACAGGAACATGAAATGATAGAAGGGAATGCTTATGCCCAACTGGTATCAAGTGAGTCAGTTTTGGAACAAGTCAAATCATATCCTCCAGTAAGTCAACATGTTTCAACTGAGACACCTTAGGATACTGAACAAGGCAAAGAGGGCCAACAGTCTACCAAAGGAGAAGCTACTTCTCAGGCCACTGGGGAACAGACTTCTCAAGCCCCTTCAAGTACTAAAAATGTTACAACTGAGACCTCGAGCAAGGATTCACTGAAGGCTACATCTGAGGCTAAAGAAATTGACAAAAGTGTTGCCTCTACTGAGCAACCTACCGAGGGTAAACAAGCCTCCCAAGGCATTGTATTAGTCCAATCGGTGAAAGCCTCCTCCTCTAAAGAAAAGAAAATGAAAAAGCATAGTTTCAAGTTAGATTTGTCAAAACCAATTGTGTTGCCTAATGTTGACATATCCAAATTAAAAGGGCAAGCACTTATTGAATTCAGTGAACTATGAAAATCCAAAGCAGAACAAGAGAGACAAATGGCTATACAAAAGAAAAATAGAGTACTTCAGAAGGTCAAAGCACTATTAACAGATATGCTACCTAAAGGTACAATGACAAAAGATGCAGCCATTCATATTCAACTGGATGAACTCCTCAATCAGATAGAGACATATGGAGTAGACGCATCTGAATACTTGAGCAAATTGAAGGACAAAGAGCTCACTGCAAAAATGATTAAAGAGGTACAGAAAGCCATTGCTATCGGTAAGTAAAACTTGTCAAATTTATTGTTGAGTTGTCCCCTCAACTCAAGCACATTCTTTATTTATTTAAGAAACTCTGTACATTCTTTTTATTCATTAAAGATATCAAGATAAAATAGAAGTGATTGAGAAAAAGATCACTGATCTCTCCAATAAATTGACCATTGAGCCAAATTCTATTCAGAATTTCTATACCAAGTTACAAATGCTCATGGCTCAACAACTAGAACTTAGGAATGAAGAGCACAAAATAAGGATGGACATTATCACTCTTCAAACTTTATTCATTCCACACTTGTCCTCCATCCAAGAACAGATCAACAAGGCTACCTCCTTATCCACTCAGCCAGAGGGAAGCACTTTAGATGGACTGATTTCACTGTTAGCTGATATTACAACTCAGAATTCACTCATGGATAGTGTCAAGGATGCACTCTCTACCTCTCTCACCGATGCAAGAACAAAGTATAAATCCATTTTTGACCAGTTGCCTCCACCGAATGGTAACTAGTTTTGATGTTTGTCAAAAAGGGGGAGTATAGTGTATATAAGAGAAGTACACCGAGCAGTTCAACATATTCGAGTATACAGATAATTTTGACAGGGGGAGCAATGATCACCGAGCAGTGAACCGAGTAGGGAATATAAAATATTGATCACAGTGCATGCATAATCAGAGTTATGTACAGTATATTGATAAGGGGAGTATATCTGAGTATATCCGAGTATACTATTTTATTGACAATTGTATATACTGTCAGTTCAGTCAAAATTTTGTAAGTATATAGATTTTTTTTTATGACTTTGAAAAAAGTTTTGTCAAACATTTCAAAACTAATGTCAAAAGGGGAGATAGTTACTATTTACTAAGTTGTCATTAGTTTTATGTCCAAAGTCATTCTATATACTCTAATTGGTTATTACTACTGAAATATTTAGTCGGTAAGCACAAAGCAGTCGGTTACAGAAGTTACAAGTCATAGAGTTTAGTATACACTGAGTTGTCTACCGAGTAACGTTCTATGACTACCGAGCAACAAAGATGGTATACCAATTTGATACACACCGAGTGAAACGTGTTACCAGATTCATTGAACCTAGACACATATGGGAAACATGTTACAAAGATCGAGGAATAAGGAACCGTAAACACATTGGAAATTGTACTTAAGATTTTGTATGATTTTGAGGACATCTATCCAATGAAATAATTTTGTATGGTTATTCATTCGATGAGTCATGTTTGTAAGATCAAAGCATGAACAAGATCATCGTCATAAGAGATCTATTTATACAACATGAATTGAGGATCAAGTTATGACTGAGAATCAAGACATGAGTGTGAAGCAAGACATATGTGAAAAGCAAAATCATGGGAAAGCACTGAGTGTTATGACTGTTACAGATACACAGAGGTCACCAAGAAGGATTTTAGAGAACAGTCAAGGAACAGAGTAAACAGAAGGTTTACCGAGTTATTTTATGGGTTATTGAGGTATGCTATAAGCAAGATAATTTCATTTTGAGCACATAGAATCTGCTATAACATTTCAGATGTGAAGTTGCAGATATTTTGTAAGATTTTGAATGTAATATTTTGAGTTGTAAGAGAAACCTTTAACAGGGTAAAAGACTCTAACAAAGTCTATAAATTGTAAATCCTTTAACCAGGTGCAACATTTTAGTATAAGTGTTGTAAAATCATTTAGCAAGGTAGATCTAAAGATCTTGATACTCCTAACAGGGTAAGCTATCAGAAATAGCTAAACATGTAGCTCTAACCGAGCAACCTTTATTATTGCAGTAGTGAAGTTGTGGGTGCCATCCCCACTGCAGTTTTTCTCTCTAACAAGGAGTTTCTGCGTAACCAAAATATATGTGTTATGGAGTGAATCATGTATGATTGTTATTTATTTGTTTTAGCATTATATTATGTTTCAACAATATTCAGTTTATGCTTAACAGTAAAGTTATTGTTGAAGAAAAGATTTGAAGTACTGATTCACCCCTCCCCTCTCAGTACATTAGCTTTCCATATTGGGCCTAACAATTGGTATCATTAATGATTGTTATGACTGTTATAGATACACAAAGGTCGCCGAGAAGGATTTCAGAGAATAGTCAAGGAACAGAGTAAATAGAAAGGTTTACTGAGGTATGCTATAAGCAAGGTAATTTCATTTTGAGCGCATAGAATCTGCTATAACATTTCAGATGTGAAGTTGTAGATATTTTGTAAGATTTTGAATGTAATATATTGGGCCTAACAATGGGAAAGCACTAAGTGTTATGACTGTTACAGATGCACAGAGGTCACCGAGAAGGATTTCAGAGAACAGTCAAGGAATAGAGTAAACAGAAAGGTTTACCGAGTTATTTTATGCATTACCGAGGTATGCTATAAGCAAGGTAATTTCATTTTGAGCACATAGAATCTGGTATAACATTTCAGATGTGAAGTTGCAGATATTTTGTAAGATTTTGAATGTAATATTTTGAGTTGTAAGAGAAACCTTTAACAGGGTAAAAGACTCTAACAAAGTCTATAAATTGTAAATCCTTTAACCAGGTGCAACATTTTAGTATAAGTGTTGTAAAATCCTTTAGCAAGGTAGATCTAAATATCTTGATACTCCTAACAGGGTAAGCTATCAGAAATAGCTAAACATGTAGCTCTAACTGAGCAACCTTTATTATTGCAGTAGTGAAGTTGTGGGTGCCATCCCCACCACAGTTTTTCTCTCTAACAAGGAGTTTCTGCATAACCAAAATATATGTGTTATGGAGTGAATCATGTATGATTGTTATTTATTTGTTTTAGCATTATATTATGTTTCAGCAATATTCAATTTATGCTTAACAGTAAAGTTATTGTTGAAGAAAAGATTTGAAGTACTGATTCGCCCCTCCCCTCTTAGTACATTAGCTTTCCATATTGGGCCTAACAATTGGGCCTATGATGATGAAGGGAAGGTTCTCTTCAAAGGTGCAAAAACATTACAAGATGGAACTAATAATGAAGTCGAGGTGCAAGCAGGTTTACTAGCTACTGATTTGGTAGTGAATATGAAGGCTTTGAAAGTCCATTTGGAGGGGGATTCCCAAGTGGTGGTTAATGCTCTTATGAAAGGAGACAACCCGTGTTATTATCTATACAAAATTAAAACTTTTCCAAGACTTTTGTATTTCCCATGTAAGGAGAAGTGGAAATATTGTTGTTTATGGCTTGTCTAATGTGGCTTGTGAGCTATCCAAGGGTGAGGTGAGGTGGTAGGATAGTAACGACAATAATGTGGAATGGAGTTAAGAAGACCTGCCAGGGAAAATACCATCGCATACTTGATATGTGAGACATGTGACTTGTACCTAATTTTAGGAGTTGAGTCTGGATCATGCTTTGTGGGCAATTAATGTTGAATTCTTTTGCAATGGCAGTGGTTGTGGTGCATGCTTCTTTAATAACTAAAAATGGAATGTATGCTCATTCAATGTGGTAGTTGAGCTTGTTTGGTGGGGGGGGGGTTACAAATTTTCTGTAGAACTTGACAGTTTGGTGAGGCTTCCAATATGGAAGCTAATTTTACTCTCAAATCCTCTAAGTTGATGCCTGTGTTCTAAGGTCCTGTTCCTGTGAAGAGGCTTGAAAACATGTTTTTTGGTGAGACACCCCCTGTTTGTGAAATCTATTCGACTGGTTCTTGGTGAAGAGGTGGTGGTCATTGGCCATATATATCGTTTGAGGGTGGATATTTACTCTTTAATCATGGCTTGGGGTCTCGACTTGGTCTATTCATGTGAGGAGGTATGAAAGGTGATGATGATGATGATAGTCAAGAGAGGCTACCTTCTAAACATGGAGTCTTTGCTGGAGTGGGCAATCCTGGGTTGGGGATTCAATGTTTCTGAAGGAATACTAGAAAATTCAGAGCTCCGAGGTAGACACATGAAGATTCCTTTCCTACAACATCATGAGGAGGTTAAAGCCAGATTTCGAGATGATGCAAGGAGAGGGTAGGAAGGACTGATGATTTATGTTCAAATAATGGAGTTGGAAGAAGTTATCAGGCATGCAAGAGAGGAAGCTAGAATGGTGGATGAGGTGCAAAGGAGGCGCCCGATTACTAGGCGACTTTCAATGGAGTTAGCAAGGAAAAATGACCTGGGTAGTTGTGTGGCTGGTAGAATTAATAGGTTGGGGGATGCTTCGAGTGCACCGAAAGTAGATGAAGACTGAAAGATGAAACATGGTAGATCAGGGTACCTCTTGGTACCAATTTTCCTTTCGTTATTGTTGATTTAGTTACTTTTTATTAATTTCATCTTGAACAGTTATGCCAATTTAAGTTTGGCTTGATGTAATTGACTTTTTTTCTACATTAGTTATGGGGTAGGATTTTTAAGCTTCTGGTTTGAAAAACAACATGTTGTTTGGTAGGGTTGTCTAGTGATCTGATGGTGGTTTTTGGGTGGATGATGGTTTTCCTATTGTACTATTTTAGCTAATCTTAATAAAATCACAATATTACCGATAAAAAAAAAGCATATCTCATTTAAAATATTTATATTCTCATGACTATTAGATTAATAATTTTTATGAATTGGGTTATTGAAAAGGTGTGACTATTACCTCTTTAGGTATTTTTCAAGCCTTCCTCCTATAATTAAAGAGGTTCTCTCCCATTTGAGAGTGTGTGAGTTTGAAGTTTTATAGTGATTTTTATCACTATGCATATAAGCTTTTATTGGCCATGTGGAAGTAAGGAGAATTATCTCTAGGTTCAATCTATTATTAATAGAAAATATATTTTAAGTGTTAAATAAAACGATTCTTTATGGGGTTCTTTACCCAAAAGAGTTTTCTACATGTAATTATTGGGTCATGTGTTAAAAATTTATATAACTCATTTTATTTATTTTATATTTTATTTATAATTATTAGTATCCTAAGATCTTAATTTTTAATACAATATTAAAGCAAGTTAGGCTATACTAATCATTTTTATATCTTATAGTAGAAATTAATAGATATTCAATGGGAAACCTCTTATGCTCAATCTACATATGTGCAAGGTCACTTTTTCAATACATTTGATGTTATTTTTATTATTTCATTATTTTAGGTTGTTGATGGTGTATATTGACTTATAGTCACACTAATTAGCCAAATTTTCTTCCAGTAAAACCACATGCATGACTATCTTTTTTTTTTTTAATCTTATTTAGAGCATACAAACCATTTTATAGGTAGATATTAAATGAGCTCTTTTTATTTATTGCTTATTATTCTTAATTTATACATCCAAACTAATACAATCTAATATTAATATTGATTGGATTAAGATAAACAGTTCCTTTTTTTATATACATCATTTAATTATTTGTTTTAATTATCAACAAATAATAATAATATTGACTAAATGAATTGTTAAAAAATAATACAAATTAAATGAAATAGTTATTAAAAATTACAAATAATCTTATATTAATGTTAATTTTTTTTATATTTTAAATATAAATAAAATATCCATTGATCAAAATCTAAAACATTTAAAATTTGAAGTAAAATATTATGAAAAAAACATATATTATTACTTTAAATTGAATTATTTTTTACAAATTATATATATGTACAAGATAGCACATGTATCAAGTGTGTATACTTATTTATACTATGTCCAAGTAATTAAATTCCTTAGACATATAGGAAAGTAAAGGAAGATGTATGATCAATGGTTAGTACAATCATTCCTTTTAAGAATCCACTTATCCACAAAGTCAACATAACCAATGCACCTTTAGTTTAATGAGAAGTAAAATTTAGGGACCAAGAAAATTGTGAGACAATATTAAACATCAAATACAAAACAAGACATTCAAACATTTCCTAGACATCTTGTGTGTCACATTGATAATGATGTGTGGAACTAAACCATAACATTTATTGAGTTTTTTGTATATGAATTTTTATTTTTATTCATAAAATTTTAGGATTCATAGAGTCTATATTGTTGGAATCCAAGAACACTAAGAGGGGGGGTGAATCGGTGTTCTACCAGTAAGATAAGTTTTAACCTTATTAACAAAGTGTTTCAGTAACCGGTAACCTTAACAAAATATAACAACAAGTATAAATAATGCCACCCCAAGAATATACACCATAACACAGAGATTTATATGTGGAAAACCTCAAAGAGGAAAAACCATTGTGGGATTGGTGACCCACAATATCTATCCATTGGCCAAATGAATAAATATTACAATAGGGGCTTGCACATGCATGAAGGCCAACAACCTAGAGCACATTGCTTATCACAAAAGGAGCCTCACTGACTACAAACACCAAATACTGGTTTACAAATAAAATTTTGAACTCAGAGAATTCATCTACTATGCTGGATGAGTTTTGATTCAAGCATTGGATTTACTGGTCTTCGTTATGTCCTCCTTTACTGGTAACTTTCTCTGCATCCCAAACTTTTAAACCAACAACCAAGACCGACTACAGAATATTGTATTCGCACACAGTTGATCAATATTGTTCCCACAATATCACATCACTGTATCTTGCATCATATGTATATCTCCCAATCTCATCTCATATCAGATCCAAAATATCCTAACCAGACTGACTTAAATACCCTTCCAAAACATAAACATAAATGCCTTATGTTGGCTTATAATGATATTATAATTTATTTACATATCAGCCTAGACAAAAATAAATACATTAAACTTCATGACTGATGCCACTAATTGCTACCATGTAGACCTGTCAGATCAATCTCCTATGTTGGCCTCATGTACTAGTTCCTAGATTGTTGGTTTCCCTGAATGTCAGTTGTTGAATCATAAATAGCAGTGAGTACTTGTTAAGTGTCAAACCCAAAACGATATGTGTTGCCATCAATGACAATACAAATAAATCGGATGAGTGTCAATTTCCAACAATCTCCCCCTTTGGCATTGATGGCAACACTCGTGAAAAATGAATCGGTGAAATGTTATCCCGGTTCCTCCCAAAAATTGATGACCAAAACAAACCCTACTCCCCCCGAGCTATACATTACTTCTTATGTCCCTTGACATTTTTCACAACCACTCCCCTTTGACATCAATGATAAAGGCGGGACAAAAGAATGAAAGAATGAAATCAAAATGTGTTTATCGGATCTAGATGTACTTGAATATATTTAGGTAAGCACCCTTAAAAAATCCTAAGTATCCCAACCAGTTTTCAAAGTTCCCAAAATAGATACAAACCCATTAAGAATGTATGCATGTATTTCTTCTTCAATTAGATCCACTGGTGTGGGTTTATTCATCAATTCTAGACTTTACCACTTATGAAGTAGTAAAGTGTTCAACTGGGGACTTACCAATCCTCTCAATTCCCTAGCTCACGCAGATTAATCTGTCCATATATTTCTCCAAGGTTGATATCTTAGATTCTGTAACCAAAATTTGACCATTAATGGTGCTGGACAATGATTGAGGACCATCAAAATTGTTAGCCAAATGTTCCAACTGAGCCTTTTCCGCTTTTGTTTTCACCTCCAAGTTAGTTGTAAGTTTTTCAGTGTTAGTACAAGACCTATGTATACAACTACACTGATTAAGAGCCTCATAAATCTTTGTAAGTTGCTTTGTCATCTTGACCTTGTCTGATATGATCATATTGTCACAGGTGACCTTCCTAGCTGCATTGTATCTCTCTATCAATTGTCGGTTTGATATATGTTGAAGAGTTTGAAACTCTTTTGCAATATGTTTAGTCAAATTCTTAAGCTTACCAGAGGGGCTAGCTACCAGACTAGAGTATCCTGGAACTAGCTGTTGCAAAATCGGAATGGCCTGCTCAATGACCTGCTTGTCTTCTGATCCTTCCTTCCTTGACTTCTGAGTTGCAACAAATATTAATTCAACATTGCTTAGTTGCTCAATGTTCTTTTTCCCAAAATCAACTTGACCAGATGAGTCAAGTGCCAACAATTATTGATTAGACTCTCCAACCTGGTGACTAGCACCAGTGGCTTCGCCACTTGGTGCAGTAACCATCTCAACCTTAGCCTCTTCACTATGTACATTTGTTGCCGGAGGTTCAACATCAATAACCTCTATATCCGGAATGTTTTGTTCTGGTTTATCCTCCTTATCATGCACAACTTCAAAGTTATCTACCGATTTCTCTACGTTATGTGATAGTTCTGATACTTAATATAAGTACATATCCAATAGCCAACAAGATGAGAGGGAGGGGGGTGAATCATACAAACTTAATCTTCCATAAAAATATCAGATTCAACCTCGATAACATATACTTCAGTAATATAACCAAAAATGTTAAACATGCAAACTCAAAAGCATATAAACATCATAAACCTCATAACACTAGATTTAATGTGGAAACCCAAATAGGGAAAAACCACTGTGGGATTTCGGACCCACTAAAAAATATACTCTTCTAGAGTATGCTCAGTTAAAACCAAATCCTGTTAAAGATTACAAACACATTGCTAGATGTGACCCGGTTAAGCGATTTCCCTCAGATCTGTTAAGATCTTCACCTTGTTAGAAGTGACCTTGTTAAAGGATTTCAAACACTCAATCAGAATGTCACCTTGCTAGAGGGTTTTACAAATAAGACTATTAAGTCCACTAGGTTAAGAGATTTTCTGTCACTTTCACAAAATAACAGTAATCAAATCTATCTGCAATTTCACATCTAAAATGCTAAAGCAGATTCTTATTTGTTCAATACAATTTAGACATAGAACTAATCTTGTCCATCTGCTGGGCTTCTATACTCTGTTATTCAAACAGGTCTTCAAGCTTCCGTGCTCGGTAATCACTATGTAGCATCCTTGTGCATACACTTGCCCACATGCATTGTTTATCAACAGTTCCCTATTTATAAACAATTAGCTGACCACTTAATCTCCTTGATCACATTTCCCATGATCAATCATAGCCATCAGATCTTCATACTTGACTAGGTTCAATGCATCTTTCGATCTAAAAACGTTTTACCCTACCTTGGAACTCGCATACATTTCTTGGAACTTGTGCTAGGGTATTGCGGTTCAATCTGCACTATAGATCTTCTTGCCGATCTTCCATTGCCATAGATTTGTAACAAACTATATTTACAGCATACCAATTATTTAATCAGTTCGAGCTCATCAACTTCCTTCATTAAATAATGCATGTAACCATTTAATGCATTCTGTTACAGCTCGGTTACAACTTGGTTACAACTCGGTTACAACTTGGTAAATACTAAACTTCACTCGGTAGACATTCCACCTTCATTAACCGATAGCGATAACCTTAGGGTTTACCGACTAGATTCCTTAGGGTTTACCGACTAGGTTCTTTGCTTGATAACATAGTATAGTATTAACCTTACAATTTACAACATATGTATGCTGTTAAAACAATCTAAACATCATGATCTCATCATTGTCTGACTCGGTAATAGTTGCCCATTGAATACCTTATTCATCCCCTTATTCATCATATTCTTTCCTGTGTCTTTTACCGACATCTTCATACTCTTCAAATCATATTTCTCAAGATATGGCAACATCATATTGAATTAGAAAATCAATTTCTTGACATCAATGACAAAATAATAATATCAAGACAGTAAACATCCTTAATCAGTTATATCCATAATCATCAACAACCTTCTCAATATCCTTTATTGAAATGTCAACAATCCTTCATTGTCTATTATAATGCTAAATTGCCAACATTATGTACATGTGATACTTTTAGAGGAATATCCTCTGTTAGTTTCTATCCCAAAATCGGTGAATCCATACCCAATATACCTTTTCCCTTACCATCAACACATATGTCTTCAATAATGGACAGGCATAAATACCAGTGTAGTAAAGAAATTTGGTTTGTCTATAAATAATTTTACCCATGCCTCGTGGGTCTCCTTAACTATATCATTTACTCTACCTACCATGAGACTCACATGCCGGTGTCTGGTCTGAAACATTGTTCTATTAGCATATTGTAGAGGACCCCCCTTCACTTCAATGTCCTCGTCCTTAGTATAGGACTAGGCATACATCGAGATCATGAGAAGAGGGCGAAACAACTGCAGAGGGGGGAAATGATGAAGAAACCGATGTTCCGCTTAGTCTTTTCATAGCTTCAAAGAAAAAACAAAAAAATAAATGATTGTAATTTACCTTATTTGATAATGACTGATTTTTATGTGTTAATGAATGTAATTATGTACTAATTAATGGTTATGAATGATATGTGTTAATTAATATTGATGAATGTTGCATGTTAATTAATGTTAATCAGTGTTATGTGTTAATGAACGTTATGTGATATTAATCAATGAATGTTATATTTTATTAATGGTAGAAAGAAAGAATGAATGAATGTTATAAGATGTTAACGGAGAATTTAGAGTGATGTTAGGGGGGGGGGGGGAGGGGCCAAATGAGCTTCCACCTTCATGTGGTTGGCCCTATTAAGTAGAGAATATTAAACCATTCTCGAAACCAAGCAAAGCTCAACAAGATAACACAATTTTCAATATTTCATTATGTTGCACAATTAATCTTATTGAATAATGTATATTGAATCCTAGTTGCAGGGTCCAACAGAGCCAACACGAACAACAACACCACAAGTCAAGATTGCAAAAGTTACGAATATGCCTCATCCTTGTAAGTTTTTTTTATTACTTGTCATTTTCTTTAGCATTTTGTTACTTCATGAATGAGATGTTTTCAGATGTCTATTCCATGAATACCTCTCTATTGTATGCTTCATGATTGATGTGTCTTCAGCATGTCCAATCCATGAGAACCTTTCTCATATATGCTTGTACCTTATGTGTTGGTATTTTGGTATGGTTTTGTCATTGATGTCAACACCTACTAAATACACCTACTTTGGAGATCCAGCATCATTCACCGGCAATCAGTAAACTGTTCAAAACAGTCACCGGTATATGGTTAACCGACAGGATATAATGTTCACCGGTACCTGCATTGACATGGAAGACACTTGGTAATGTCGAAGACATCATGTGGACACCTTTCTTTGAAGTAATAATCATTGGCATATTCTTATTTGCATATTTGCTTTTACCGACAAATAGGTCCAGGTTATCTAGGGTTACACCGACAAGTTTATCTTTTCCAGATCAGCATGGCACGCTATGGAGATGATTTATTATTGTTGTAAATGCATTTAGCCAACATGTTCAATCAGTTATTGCATCAGATATTATATTATTTGTAAATGTTTTATTGTAATATCTTGTAGAGCCGACCTACTAAAATTGGTCTTAGGTAATGGTATAAATGTAAGATCTTATTTGTAAGATCATGTGTGGAATGCAAAAAAGATTTAAGGAAGGGTATATGCGAGATCAAGCAGGAATATACACAAAGACATCATTTGAAGGTGAAGTTAGGTTTTTGTAGAAGCATATCAGCATTACACCGGTACTGAATCCAACATATGAAGATGCTATTTTGTGCAGTACATTCTCATTGGATTTAACCATCCAACTGTAGTCAGTGTGACTCCCATTTGTGATTGAGCAGTGAGCTCTAGGCTGTTGGCCTTTCTGCATGTGCAGACCCCTTTTTGTACACTTACTATCTGTAGTAGTATCATCTAATTGTGGGTAAGGTTTCCCATCATGGTTTTTCCCCTTATAGGGTTTCCACGTACAAATATTTGTGTCATGTGTTGTGGATGACTTCATGTTTATGTTTCATGCATTAATTCTTACCGGTATAGCAATTTTCTGTTAACACTATTTACCGGCATACTTAACTGTCTTACCGGTACTAAGCATTAAGTTGGTTAATAAGATTTTGGTGTGAATTTATTAGACAACTGATTCACCCCCCCCGCTCTCAGTTGTCCCCGGGACCTACATTATGTGTATTTATGTATTACTTCATAGTTTACATGTATGATTCATACCTTGCAAGTATTCATATGTATGGTTTGTGCTTTACATAGCTCCTTCATGCCTTATGAGCATTACTTCATGCCTTGCAGTCTTCTCAAAATATTGCAAAATCATTCAACAAGAAAAAGAGTAGTAGAGGCTACATACCAAAATGAATTAGATCTCCCTTTTTATTTCTTCACTTTCTTCCCTATTTTCTTCCTCCCTTCTTTATCAGTTCCCTTTTTCTTTATTTTTCCTTGATATAACTAACCTTTTCTCCTTAATGTTCTTCATGAATCCAAAGACTCCTTTACACTCCCCACTTTACATCCATGGCAAGTACCTCCATAACTTCACTTAGTGTGAAGTAATTATTCTCCTCTACCATGGGCTTCATATATCTTTCATATATCCTTTCATACATTACCATCCATATATATATTGACCTCATTCTAAGACTTTGAATCTGCATCTTCTACCTCATTATGTGACAACAAAATGTGAGGATTTAAGAGAAGCTTCAAATCATAATATCCCTTAGCATTGGTTCATAAAGAGTCTCATATTATGCCTCCTAGATTGGATGGCTCTGATCCTCATCACACTATTCAGCTTTGTCCTCCTCACTGGATTGTTTGCATTTGTGATGACAAAATTGTGAAGATTATATTTCAACAATTTTTCATATTTTTTTTCTTGCTTCTGATTCAACTCTTTATATGTCCTAAAATTTTATGAGCCTAATAGATTCTACTCTTGTTGATAGTTTGGTGGCTTTGAACAATGGCTCCTTTGAAGAAGCGTGATCCTTGTAATTTCGGCCTTCCTTGTAATTTTGACCTTCCATGATGTGAAAAAGAGGTTATGTTATGAATAATGGTCCAGATGATTTAGTTATTTCTTATTATGTTGAGTATGAGTAAATTTGGGCTTCCTTGGCTATGGTCACTATTTTGTACCAACTATTGTCATTTAGTGTGATTTGAGCATGGACTTCAAGTAATCATGAGGGTGGAAACAATCTTCAAGTGTTAGGGGGTACATGGCCTTGACCAAGGGATGAAAGTATTGGGAAAGTACAAGTGATTCATGTGTAGATCAATGTATCATTCACCTATTAATTCCTAGCAACATTCTCAAATAAACAAGCAAAGAGGTATGTTGAGTGCATATATATATTTTTTGTTGCCATGATATAAGTAAGATATCAAACATGTACCTTAGATTGATTTTCAATTTCATTCATAAATATTAGATCTTCCTTGTGTATTTTTCAATGCATAATGTCTCGTTGATTTCAATGTCTTTATTGCAAGTACTCTTTTCAACATGAAACTTAACTCATTGAGGTCTCTTACTAAATGCAAGTCACTTATCCTATCAATGATGATACGTTTTGCATGCATTTTATGGGGAAATCTTATTAATATCTATGGTTGGATTGTTAATTGTTTTGTGAGAATATATACAAGTAGATTGGGACATTAGAGTTATAAACATCGTAAATTGTGTTTGAGATCATTGTCCTAATTGTAACAGTCAACCACCATTGGCCCAAGGCCACACCAACACCGTTGTGACACCAAGGTTTGTGCATACTGGTGTAAGGGCTACTCTTAGGACATTTCATTACCATTACATATACACACCTAGTGAGGTTTCCAAACACAACTTGTTTGAGTAGGCAGTATCACTGGTAAACTTGTGATTGTCACAATTGGTACCCTTAGGACAGTCATGAATATTTGGTCTATGGCACTTTTTTATGGTTTCTAAATGCTTCTATGGGGTGTGCAAGGGTCCCACACATCTCTTCCAACATTCCATCCAAGGCACTTCACTCTCACCTTTCTTATATTCCACTTTCTCTATGCTGCTATCCCAGAGGTTCGATACATGATGTTAACATTGCTTTGATAACTCCAAATTCATATCTAAGCTCATCCTAAGGTAACATGTTCATAGTCAATCAATAAACTTTATCTATGTGATTTCAAGTAAGATATTGATCTATATAGTTAATTTTGTGATTGATTTGAGGGATACATCCATTGTCAAACCTTAAGAAAATTTTGTTCCATATCCTAGATTTATTTTGTTTTAATTCTCAGTGAGTAATTTTCAATAGTAATAAAGTGGTATATATCCTTATATTTCAATGACAAAAGATCAGTTATTTGAATAAATACATATAAACATAAAACATATTTTTCAAATTTCTTTGATATGTTATGTATAACAAATTGCTATGGTTGCAAATTGCTTTGATATGGTTGCAAATTTCTTTGATATATTATGTATAATAGATTGCTATAGCTGAATTTTTGTGCTATACTCTTGGATCCAATACTCATGATTTTGGATTTTAGATAGCATGCCTCGCTAGATTACTTTGGACTATAGGTGTAGATTCATTGTGGTTTATGCTAAAAGAATTCAAACAATTGTACATAGTTTATGGGTAACTTCACTTAAGAAACTCATGTCTCATCTCAGTTATGTTCAATTACATTGTCAATTTGAAGATTTGGTCAAGTTTGAGGTAGGAACTCAAATTCCTCCTTTGTTTTTCAATTGAATTAATCTTAGTTTGTTGCAAATGAATTGTTGAGTGAATTAAAGTATTCTTCCAATTTAAATCTCTCCATTTGGATGATTATATGATTTGTATGAACCAAATTTAGAAATTACGAGTATATATGAGGTTATGCTGTTCAATTCTATTTGGGATGTTGAAATGACAAATCGAGGGAGTATTATATTGTCGAGTTGATTAGAATCAAAAGGCTATTCTTGCATTTTCATTTTATGCACTTTGAAATTTCAAGGTTTTTGAGGTCCATCAGTTAAGGGTGTTTATCTTGGTCCCATAGACTATTTAGTCTCATGGACATCATTAAAATCCTTCATTCATTCATTCATCAATGGTAATTGGCCTCATGACTGGTTTTTGGTCCAAACTTGGGAATTATTGAAAAGTGGTATTTGGTGATTTTGAGATGATATTCTATTATGGAATCATGATAACATATATGTGAATTATGATAAGGGATCAATTGGGATCCATTCTCTTGGTGTTGTGCCCAATTGAGTATGTCTTGCTTATGTATGAAAATGGCATTTTACAATTGAGACAATTTTATGTATTTGAGATGTCTTGCATTTAGATATGGCATGAGCTTAGTCCTAGAGTGAGTCTAGGGAGGCTCCCACTCGTGTCCCTCATTTGAAAGTGGTACGCTTGGCATTCGTGTTTGGGGTTTTTTGTAATCAAGTGATAACATAACAAATAATTGGTTCCTTGAGCATGCCTTGAGCGCTATCACAACACCAAGGGTGTTTTGGGAATGCATGCTCGCACATGGAGTGTTGGCACTTGTGCGAAGAGGAATGCCTACTCACACAAGGATTATGTGATCATTGTTCTTGTTCACATGAGAGAATGCTTGGTTCCATATGGTCCGTCCCCAAGACCACATACGATGAAAGGCATGCCCGCACATGGAGCATTGGGACTTGTGCGAAGAGACATGCCCACTCATGCAGCATGCAGCACAGGGATTGTGTGATCGTTGTTCTCATCTGTATGAGAGAATGCTTGGTTCCATATGGTGCATCCCCATGAGCACATATGATGAAAGGAATGCTCGCACATGGAGCGTTGGGACTTGTCGGAAGAGACATGCCTACTCATGTAGCACAAGGATTGCAGGATTGTCCTTCTCGTCCATATGAGAAAATACTTGGTTCCATATGGTGCATCCCCATGAGCACATATGATGAAAGGCATGCTCTTACATGGAGCATTGGACTTATCAGAAGAGACATGCCTGCTCATGTAGCACAAAGATTGCACGATCATCCTTCTCATCCATATGAGAGAATGCTTGTTTCCATATGGTGCATCCCCATGAGCACATACGATGAAAGGTATGCCCGCACATGGAGCATTAGGACTTGTTGGAGGAGACATGCCTGCTCATATAGCACAAGGATTGCACGATCATCCTTCTCGTCCATATGAGAGAATTCTTAGTTCCATATGGTGCGTCCCCATGAGCACATACGATGACACTTCCTCCACTGCACTCTAGAATCTAATGCCTTATGTATTTTTAAAGTAGTGACCCTATGTGGATTCATGACTTGGTATCATCCTTCTCTATTGATGTTGCACTATATTGTTCCATTAATTGTGTCATGTAAGCATCATGTATGGTATGTGTGAGCCTATCATCCCCCTTGTATACTTTGATTGACTATTTCGAACTATCTCCACAAGCAAGATGGGGTGGACCTAAGGGTTCCACGTGGCCGGGTGGCATTGCAAACCACTGTTGGGGACCGATGGACTCAATTCGTGATCACCTCAGAGAGCACTTCCACCTCCCTCAACACATGTTCTTTCTCTTTCATCTATTCTTGCAAGTTGTAATTCAATTATATATTGAGTAAACATTGTAATCATTGATGATATGTATATTAAACACTCCAAGTGGAGATTGATGTAATTGAACATAATTGATATGGTTTATGCTAAATTCACTTAAGTATATTATGGGCCCATAACCCATAGGTCCCCAAGATCAATTATATAACTAGAAAATAAGATATCTAAATGAGTTGAAAATTTTTAGGAGTAAACATGTGGGCATGTTGAACTATACAGGGGGAGAGATGACCTTTAAAAATTAATTTTTTTATACCAAAATTAAATTCAAATACCCTTGTTACTTAAACAAAAGAAAGGTTGGAACTATTTTATATCAAGTGTTTTGTGGGTGGTCATAATGCATTTCCGTTTTCTTTTAAGATAATAGTAACATTATTTTTAGTACTATCTTTACCTATTGTACTTTGCTATTGGACTCGATCAACCCAATAACCTTGTACATGTGATTTATTTTATTAAAGCGGATATTCATGTAGTCTGGAATGCATGATTATCGTCTTTGAATATATGTTGAATATATAATAATGAGTGACTACTTAGTATGACATATATACATGTCATTCAATAGGTATATGTCATGTATTGACATAAGATGACACTTTATATGAGATTATCAATTTGGGATACACTTATAAGAAATATGTGTATATATAGTCAATAAATTCATTTCATGTATAGATATAGTAGATAAGTTTTGGTAGCTCCCAAGAAAAACTAACTTAGATAAGGTAGATAAAGTCATTTCATCTCCTTGATTGGCTTTAAAGGCTCTTGTATTTGGGTTAGCTAAGTCCCTATCAACACCATTTTTAATAGGTTTACCAGTACTTAGTGGTTCATATAGTCCTCTTAGGAGTTGGACCATCTCAACCATGGTACGCCTGATCATATTAGCTTGAAACCAGTGCACCTCATATTAGCTTGAAATCAATGCCCCCTATTGGTAGCTGGTGGGGATAGAATATCATTTGCTGTACATATCAATGAGGTGTGTTTTACGTCTACATAATAATAATAATTTTTTTTAAATAAATTTTCGTTGGAATTACGACGACAACTAAACTCTCCACTGACGATGGAATTGTCGGACCAACAACATTCTCGTTGGTGCAAAGTTTCAGGATTCCGTCAAAATTTAGACCCCAACTAAACAAATATCCGACGAGTATGTTGTATATCTGACAACACTTCCTTGTTAGATGGTCGTTGATGCATATTACTGGACCGACGACAAAACCGTTGGACCAACAACATTCTTGTCGGTGCAAAGTTTTAGACTTCCGTCAAAATTCCGACGCAATCTAAACAAACATCCGACGAGGATGCTGTATGTCCGACGAATTTTTTGACTGGAAGAGAGATCATGCCCACTATCAGCAGAGTCCATGGTGTCATCGTAATGCCAATGTTCAAAGGCATCGTCAGAAAGTCTGACGATGAGTTTTTGATAGCTACTTTTGTCGACAGTTCGACGAAAAGTAGTCGCAATTTCAACGATTGGCCGTTGGAAATTAGCCCTGAATGTACTAGTGTATGGCACCACAAATAGTTTATAACTCCTGCAACTTTATACTTTTATCCTCTTCAACTATAGATAATCTCCTAGCATCTAGCTTATTGTACAAATCTCATGGTATTTGATTTTCAGTCTCAAGTAATACCTTCATATATATCTAAATATAACAAAACTACTTCCTCAATCTCCATTTGATCCTTATCATCCACATGTTCATAATAATGTTGGATTTTACTCAAAATTCCATCTTTAGTTATTTGATCTATCAATTCAACAATTGAGAGAGGAGGAGTGACCTCAATACTCTTACCGAATTCAAGAACTATATCTAATTCGGATTTTTTCTTCTTCTTGCTGGGAGTAGAAGTAGATTCTTTAATCAGTTTCCTCTTCTTTGTTGGTTTCCTCTCCTTCAAAATTTTATTTGGGGTTGTCAGAGGAGTGACCTTCACTTTCTATACCTTTCCTTTCAAAGGCTTCTTTCTCTCTATCCTAATGTATGTCTGGGGAATCTTTGGGGGCACAACATCAGTATCAGAACTAGATTCAACAAGTATAATATAAGTTTTCAGTTTCTTCCTCTTTAGTATACCCTTGCCGATTGTTGCTACCAATGGAGTCTAAGTTGTTGCCGGAGATAACCCTTCTGCTAATCCAATGATCTGCTTTATTTTAGAGGACATCTTCTCCACAGCTTCCCCAACCTTCTTGATTTTTCCTTCCCTCTTCTTCTGACTAAAACCTATTTGAACTTTGGATTCCTTTTTCTTTGTTGTCCCAAAGGTTTTCTCAGTTTCATTAACTATGGCATGAATAAGAGTCTTGACATATAAGTCCAAGATCTCAACATCAACATCATAACCCATCTTAGTGATCCAGATCTTTCATGGTTGCACTACTTCCATCAATGTTTCATCCTTCTTAACCATAAAGCATATTTCTGTAGAGTACTTATTAGGCACTCTCTCTCTTTTCTTCATAGCATTCTGAAATTATTTGAAATAACCACATAGAATGGAGTCTCTCTCCTTGTCTTGTCCTAAACCTCTTATAGCATTCTTTATTTGCTTTTCTACTGGCATATCAAATGCCCATTGAGTTTTACCAGATCGCGGTAAATCATTGAAAAAGAAAAGCATTAAGCAAACAACAAGATTGTCGTACCGAAAAACACGTTTCTTTTTACCCTTAATCTTCCCTAGGTTTAAAATAAGATATTCACAGATCCATTGACAGAGATCATACCTATCATTTCCTTTGACCGTCTGATGAGTACAGTAAATGCATGAACTGGAAACAGAGTTCAATCGGTTTGATTGCGTTACCTTGTAACCAATGATTATGCTTACAAATTGAACAAATTTGTCTTTGATAGTGCTTATCCTCATTGACCGGTTGTCAAAATTTGCACCAGTTAACTTCTCAACCTCATTGTTAGGTATTTTTTTCCTTCCGAGATTTTAACTAGTTTGGGGCAAACTGGTGATTGCACAAATAGCCTCCTTGGTGATTTTGTAAGGTCGGTCCAACCATATGAATTCCTTATGGACACAACTCAGTACATACCAGATCATTTCATCTTCAAATTCTGGCATCTCCACAACGTTTGTGAAACCCCAATCCTTTAGAAATTGAAATTCCGGTTTCATCAATCCCCTTCTATCCAACAGATTAGTCATGTACATTGTTTTGATCTCAGCTGAACCTAAATCCTCCAAGTGTAGTGGATATATACACAAACATCTTCAACATACATATTTCCATCTGGAGCCCTAGAAAATGCACCGACTAAATAATCAACCTTTGAAATCTAAGGGCATTGTGTGAAAATCGGGCACATACAATCCTTGATGTCAACAACAACAAGGGTATCTATACATATTGGAGCAAGAGTAGATCTAAAAGCCATTTCAAACAAAAGATAGTCCGGAAACTGATGAAATACCTCACAACCTTCTCCGGTGAAAGTTATTGAAAATCCACACCAAATGCATTGGAATTTGCTTGAAAATGATTTTGATCACATTAAACTCGCCCTTCTTTGCTCTAAATGCAGTGTGATAAAAAATGAACCAACATTTCTCTTTTATTTTGCAAAAAACCCAAATTTCTCAATGACGTAAATGGTTTCCATTCTATCATACCGCATTCAAAATTCATGAGCTCAGTGTCAGGAAACCTTCCGACTGACTTCTCCAATATCTGAAACAAGATTTCAGAGTGTTACTAGGATTAATGCAAGATCTATCATTAATTTAACTCCCCCTAAGGCTAATGTCTTAGTTATCAGATGAGTTTCCTGCTGGTGCAGGAACATTCTTCTCTCCTAGTTGAGTAACTAGGTTGATTGTCTTTGCCAGTTGATCTTCAGATTTCCTAACCCATTTCCTCTCATGCTCCTTCCGGATATCATCAACTTTTTTTTTTCCTTTTTCATCATTTCCTACCGGATTGTTATTGCTTCCGCAAAATTTAGTAATATGTCCTATTTTGTTGCATGCATAGAAAGTGACATTATTTTTCTGAATTTCCTTATGGTATCCTTGATAATTCCTTGATCTGCATTGATTAGCCATATATCCAAACTTTCCACATGCATGACATCTCACATTCTCTCTACAATCTTCTATCCTATGACCACACTTCTTATAATTTGAACATTGACTAGGAACTGCATTATTATATTGATTTGCTCTATTTCTACAATGTCTTGCCATATCACCAAATTTATTGCAAACAAAACATCTACCATTGAATTTATGTGCATTGGGTTTCCTTATTGGTGGTTTCTGGTTGATAGGTGGATTCTCCTTCTAACCAATTATTTACATTCATGATTTTAAGATTTAGGAATTGATTCTACACATTGACGTGGTGTGACATTGATTGTTAGAACATACTTTATAGTTAACTTACAAAACATATAGGTTTGAAAACTTAAATTGATTTATCACCATATGTACATTAAGATGATTCGTATCCACTAATTTATCATAGTCATCCTTATATCAAGGATCATATGAATTGAACTCGAATATCATCTAAAATTGGCAAGTTTATATACTTTGAATTGAAGGCTATTTTAAACTATTATTTAAATTGACTATACCCAAGTTTCATTATATATTTGTCTTGACTAAGACCACCATTTATGTAAAGGCTAAATAAATTCAAATTTGATTCCTCTCATCTATTCTATGAAGATTCAACTCCTTAAGCATTTTGACTATATGGTAAGTTTCAAATATATACTTATTGTACACTATCAGCAATAATTTCTCTTTCACATTGGGATTTGATACTTCATGCTCCTCCATCCATCTGTTTCAATCATTGGCTAATATGAGCTATTCTATTTCAACTATTGGCTAATGTGAGCTATTTGAAATGTTGAACTGTCTGGTTATTATGCTAAAATTTCTGCTAAAGTTGTTTTCAAATTTATGTCATATGTTCATGATTTTAAGTTTTAGGAATTGCTTCTGCACGTTGACTTGGTGCGACATTGATTGTTAGAACAAAATTTACAGTTAACTTACAAAATATATAGGTTTGAAAACTTAAATTGATTTCTCGCCATATATACATTAAGATAATTCATATCCACTAATTTATCATAGTCATCCTTATATCAATGATCATATAAATTGGACCCGAATATCATCTAAAATTGGGAAGTTTATATACTCTGAATTAAAGGCTATTTTAATCTATTATTTAAATTGACTATACCCAAGTTTCCTTATATATTGGTCTTGACCAAGACCACTATTTATGTAAAGGCTAAAGAAATTCAAATTTGATTCCTCTCATCTATTCTATAAATATTCAACTCCTTAAGCATTTTGACTATATGGTAAGTTTCAAATATATACTTACTGTACACTATCAACAATAATTTCTCTTTTGCATTGGGATTGGAGACTTCATGCTCTTCCATCCATATGTTTCAATTATTGGCTAATATGAGCTATTCTGTTTCAACTAATGGCTAATGTGAGCTATTTGAGATGTTGAACTGTTTGGTTATTATGCTAAAAATTTATGGTAAAGTTGTTTTCAAATTTATGTCATATGTTCATGATTTTAAGTTTTAGGAATTGCTTCTACACATTGACTTGGTGAGACATTGATTGTTAGAGCATACTTTACAGTTAACTTACAAAACATATAGGTTTGAAAATTTACCTAGGAATTTCTCTTGCCAGTTCCACTTTATCTCTCACTGAGTTTCACAAACCTTGTTAATGGAGGTTAAAATATTGTACCTCAACCACCACGAAACCCTAATAAACAAAGGAAAACAAACAAAAAATGAAGCAACCTGTTAGATTGCGAAAAATTACAAACTATAAAAGCACTCACAGAGGAAAAACTATTTAGGGTTAAGGAGTTAAAAAAGTTCACCTCCAACTGTGCTAATGTATTCACAAAAACCACTTCCAGGTGAAGAACGAAACCCTAATCAACTAGAAACCTACATATTAATGGGGGTTAAAATATTGCACCTCAACCACCACAAAACCCTAATAAACAAAGGAAAAACCAAAAAAAAATGAAGTGACTTGTTACATTCCGAAAATTACAAATTGTAAAAGCA
Source organism: Cryptomeria japonica (assembly GCF_030272615.1). Taxonomy (NCBI): domain Eukaryota; kingdom Viridiplantae; phylum Streptophyta; class Pinopsida; order Cupressales; family Cupressaceae; genus Cryptomeria; species Cryptomeria japonica. The sequence goes on along the minus strand of NC_081408.1, from coordinate 239,229,996 downwards.
CTTACAGAGGAAAAACTATTTAGGGTTAAAGAGTTAAAAAATTTCACCTCCAACTGTGCTAATGTATTCACGAAAACCACTTCCAGGTGAAGAACGAAACCCTAATCAACTAGAAACCTACATATTAATGGGGGTTAAAATATTGCAGCTCAGCCACCACAAAACCCTAATAAACAAAGGAAAAAAAATAAAAATGAAGCGACTTGTTACATTTTGAAAATTACAAATTGTAAAAGCACTTACAGAGGAAAAACTATTTAGGGTTAAGGAGTTAAAAAAGTTCACCTCCAACCGTGGTAATGTATTCACCAAAACCACTTCCAAGCGAAGAATGAAATTGTAATAAACTAGAAACCTGCAGAGCAAAAAGAATTCACGAGAAAATTAGGACCGAGAAACAAAAGAGAAGAAAATTGCAGATTAGGATTAATTAGTAAAAAAAACTCACCTGCAACCACTGTAATGCATTCACCAAATGCACTCACAACCGAAGAATGCAACCTTAATCAAGCGAACAAACCTAGGGTCTAAAGATTAAGGTTAAGAAGTTTTTATTTAAACCATAATGAAATGAAAATGAAAACAAGAAAACGATAGATTAGGGTTAACCAATTTTCATTACCCATCACTTACCATTCGTAAACCCCAATCAACCAAAAACTTGCAGAACAAATCAATCGCAAACTTGCAGACCAACAAAAATTCATGGGAAAATGATGGCCACAAAATAAACACAAGAAAATGACAGATTAGGGTAAACCCTAAGCAACCAAAAACTTGCAGAGCAAAAGTAATTCATGGAAAAATGAGGATAGGAAAACAAAATACAAGGAAATGATAGATTAGGGTTAACCAGTTTCCATTGCCATTCATTTATCATTTGATACATCTTTGAGATTCATGCAATCCACACAACACAATATAAGGCAAAATGGAATTGCCCACGTGTCGTCACCATGAACACGTCGCATTCACCGGGAAAAATCTGTCGACCACCGGAAATCATAATCGTCGAAATGTCTTACACTTTGGTGGGCAAAAGTCCCCACTAAAAGCCTATCGACTTAAAAATATAATTAGTTATATATGTAAAATCATATAATCCAACTATTACACTCTTTAAATCTTATATATTATATAGGAACATTATAATAATAATATAATAGATGGCTATCAACGAGTGGCTCTGAAGAGGGAAATAATGATGTGGTCTCTCCTTCACACTTTCAGGCCTCTCCATTGGGAGATTTTTCTAGAAGCTTGAAATACCAAGGGAGTAAGGAGACTATTAAGGTCTGGGTCTGAAATATCTCAGAAGAGCCTTTAATCAAGGAGCCTGTCCAGGCCTTACCAAATGTGGGTAGAGGTGATAAAGTGGGTTGTCATAAGATAAATGTCCTAGAAGAGGCCTTATTTCCACAGATTTCTCAACAAACAGAAACAACCTTGATTGGTAAGTTTTGTGATTATTCTCTGCATATTGATGATTTAGGCAAGTGGGTAATTCAGTATTGGGTTGGGATTAAGGTCAATTTCTATATTAATAATGGAGATGGTTTCTTCACTGCTATTTTCTCTTCCAAAGAAGATCGCGATAGGGTTCATAATAAGAAAGATTGGTTTTGTGAAGGTTTTGGGTTATTCACTTTGTCATGGATTCCAAACTTTAATACTAAGACCACTAATATCAAATTTGCTCCTAAATGGGTTTCTTTCCCATTAGTTCCTTTGGAATATAGGGAGTTGGATATGATTGATGTTTTTTCTAATCAATTGGACATTTTTATAAAAGTTGATTTGATCCCCTACGAATGACTTAAAAGGTCAGTCCGAGTGTGTATTTTGGTTGATTTATCCAAACTGCCTCCCACTTAGTTAGTCATCTCTTCTAAGTATGGCTCCAGGATCCAAGATGTGGTCAAGGATGATCCCCCCATAGTGTTAAGCCATATTTTATAGTTAGGGCACTTCACATCTTAGTGCTTGGGATCTAATCAACCCTCCATTAGGGTTTGTGATGACTTTTTCTTAGATCCTCTTCTCTGTAAGGAAAGAGTAACATCCTCACAAAACCTTTCCCAATAGCTTACAGAGTCTCATTATAGCCAACATATCTATGAAAATATGGATTCTAATCTAGTGCATGAAGAATATCATCTTAGCCATCTTCTATGTCAGGATTCAGATACTAATCCATTACAGGTTAGTTCCTCTTCTTCCATGCTCTTATGTTCTGAGGTTATTCCTCAATCTCAAAAATTAATTGGTTCCATACCCCTGACATTCTCCTCAATTCTCAAAGTCCATAAGAGTTTTCTGATGGATCTCAAACATGCTTTTAAGGCAGGATCTGTTGACAGTATTATTCAGGAGCAGTTGTTGAAAGCTTGTGCTTAGGTTGTAGAAGAAGAGATAGTTAAGTATGGCCTTATCCCTGACCAAGTGTCCCTGCCCCTCATGGTCCCTACTAAGTCTAATTCTATGATTCTAGATGCTACTTGTATGGCTAGGGAATTTCAAGAGTTGGGAAAATTTGCTATAGGGGCCTACTCCTAGGGCTACGAGATCTCCAAATTTAATTCTAGACCAGTGGCTTAAAGCTTGTAGCCTGGTTTTAGAAAAGGCGACAGTTAAGAATGGTTATTTCTGTGACCGATTGGATCTACCTTATAGGAACAATGTAAAGGTTAGTGCCTTGAATGCTTATTATAAGGAGAGTCAAAATTTCTTGAGTTGGGAAAACTTGAACTTTATGTTGTTAACTCCATGGTTCTAAACTCCCAAATTTTCACACAGAATTGGAGGATACCTATGTTAGTACTTAACTATCAGATTAATTCCTCTCTTGCTAAGTCAAAAAAGATAGCATGTTCCACTTCCAAATTAAATAACAACAAGGTTGGGAAGTCTATGATCCATGAATCAATCCCTTTATTACTTCCAGTAGATGATGCAGTAGTAATATCGGAGTTGTCTCTAGTAAAAGCTTCCATTAAACAATCCCTGTCAAGGAAGAAGTTTGTCAGTAACCACCCAATAAGAAGAGGAGTGAAATAAAAACTAGAGCAGAAATTCAGGCAGGTACTCAGACTACCTTAGATGAAAAATTGTGCATGAGGAGAGTTGGTGGCTCTTCGAGCCAAGCATGAAGATATTTTCTTGGAATGTTAGGGTCTTGAATACCCTTAACAAGATACGCCTCATTAAGTCTCATATTGACAATTGTGGGACATATATAATATTGTTGCAAGAGACCAATTTCTTTGGGGTTGGGTAGTCCATCAAATATTTAAACATTGGAAGTTTTGGAATTTATTAGGTTCTCAATCCATAGGGGCTTTAGGAGGAGTAGCGATTTTGTGGAAGGATAAGAGTGCTCAAATCACACCAGTATTGATTGGGAAAGCTATTTTATGGGAATCAATTTCTCTCTCATTAGAAAACTTCCCTGATATACCGGTTATGATAGTAGGAGATTTCAATGCAATCCTATCTTTAAGAGATAAAATGGGGGGTATTACTCCACCTATTAAGGCTATGAAGGACTTTAATGACTTTATTATGAACAATGCATTAAAAGACTATATTCCATCAAATGGGAATGTGACTTGGACCAATAGGAGATAGGGAATCCTTTACATTGAAAAGAGGTTAGATAGATTTCTAGTTAATCCATTATGGCTGACAAATTTTGGCTCCCCCCAACTCAAATTCTGCCCTTAACTGGGTCTGATCATTTTGATATTCAAGCAATTACTCCTCTTGCACCTTAGTTCCAAAAATATAAGAGCTCATCAAAATTGAACATATGCGGTTTCGGGACATTACCTTTATTCCTTTTCTCAAAGAATGGTGGAGTAATTTGCCTTTCTATCAAGGCTCTAGGATGTATCAATTTTGCTCCAAGTTGCAATGGATTAAATCAAGGATCAAAATCTAGAACGGAACAGTGTTTACATTTTTATTTTATTTTCTCAAAAAGCATATTTGTAAGCAAGAGTTAGGAATCTAAATGAAGAAATTATCAACATAGGTATCAATGATCAGTCTTATAAGCTTCCAAAATAACTTAATTCTCAGTTGGAAGAAATTCTTTAGAGGGAGGAGATATTTTGGAGACAAAAGTCTCGGGAGTTGTGGCTACAAGAGGGTGATCGTAATACCGAGTTCTTTCACTCTTCGATAAAGATGAGAAGGGAAAAAAATCTTATTACTCGCATTAAGGACTCCCAAGGAAACTTGTATACACCTAAAAATGGTCTAAAGATAATTAATTAAATAAGCAATTATTTAATTAACCCCCCTTCCCAATTTAATTGAACTCATTAGGCAATTTGATTAAATTCTCCCTTTCATCTACTTATTAATAAATCTCAGGATTTATTTAATAGGTTCATTTCAATAGTCCCCTTTTATTAATTAATTTAAATTAATTAATCCTCCCCCAATTTTCAAACAATTCTTCTAATCTCCTAATTAATTAAAACCAATCAATTTATGAGTTGTTGAGAATTAATTAGTCTTTTCCTATTATTTGAATTTTTAAATTCAAATTATCCACATGCCTCCTAACTTCTAACCACATAACCTAACCGTCCCTCTAACCTAACCCATTCCACCTAACCTTGGGTTTAACCAACCCTATCCTATCTTGCACATTCTAACCTCCTTATCCTAACCTCCTATGGTGTGGATATTCTCTCCTTGAGACACATGGCAGTTTGGCCACATGTCTCCTCTCTTGGACACTTGCCCTTTTATGAGAAAGGCTCTTTGACACTTGTCACCACAAAGATGACAAGTGTCACTTCCTCCAACCTCTTCTCCAGCCTCCTCCAATTTCACCCTTGATATCTTCAGACTCAATCTTGACCGTTGATTCCTGCCACCTCACCCTTGGCCTTGGAAATCCTATAAATATCCCCCATTTTGGAGCACAAAGGATCCCATCTCATTATCAATTTAGGCATTGTTACTATAGGCATATCATTTGAGCATTATTGTTATAGGCAATTGCATTAGCTTAATTTGATCATTTTCTAGCATAATTGTGTAATCATGTATCTTAATCAAATCTCTTTACTAGCTTAATTGCATCATCATCATAGCTTAATCATGCATATCATTAGCTTAATTAGTCTCTTGGATCAATCTAGCATAATCAATCTCATCTTTGCACATCATTATCATTTCAAATCCTCCATCTAGGTGTAGCCAAGTCACTGGGATTGCTTATCCAGATCTGAGAGAAAATCCATACTCGCATATCTTAGGAGGTAATAGGTGGCTTTGTCATGGTTCATCTTGATTTGCTTATTATTTTCTAACCATGCTTGTAATGATCTATTGAGTGTTTGTGTTGCAGCTGCAGGTATCAAACTTCATAGGCACGACATGGCATCATTGTACCATAATTTATCAATCAATGGTCGGGGCATCATATCGAACCAATATCATCATCAAAATGAGATTATCATAATATCATAATTATTAGTTACTTTAGGGTTATATCAACAATTTTTAGTTACCTCTTGTTGTCTCTTGTTGCTTTTTCTGTTAAGCTCTGTCTATAAAGGGTTTCGAGGCCCCTTCAAAACCTGTTTTTACCTTAATAAAAAACAATGTTTAGTTACCACTATTGATTTAAAATATAATCTAATGACCATTGTATTCCATCAGGTAAATTGTACCTACAAGTTGTAATGCTCGTGGGGCTTAAAATTTCTTTTGAATTGTTGAACTCAAAGAAAATCAGTGGTCTAAAAACAATTTTTATCCCCATGTGTATTACAAATTGTTGGTACATCTTATCTCACAAAATACAAAGTGGGCTATTAGATTATTTTAAATTATTGGTAGAAACTAAATAGAGTAGAGTGTACCCCTTAAACTCTTTAATGCTTTCTACCTTTTTTTTTAAATGAAAGGATTTGCAATAGTAATTAATGCATATCCTTATTATTTTCCGAGATTCACAAATATTTCTACCAAAAAAATTGAAATAAAAAATTTCGTCAATAAAATTAATATTTTTTTTTTAAAGGAAAAGATTCGCCAATAAATTTATTATTTTTATTTTTTAAATTTAAACATTTTTCAAGATTTTATACATTATTTTGACAGGGGGTTTCTTATAGTTATCACTATTTTTAATGGAAGGGGAATAGGAATCTTCAAAATAAGATCCACTTAATAGCTTGGGAAAATGTTTGTACTGCTAAATGCGTTGGGGGAGCTGAGATTCACAATATTGATCTTAGAAACAAGGCTCTTGGAGCTAAACTCTTGTGGAAATTTTATACCAATACTGGTTCTTTTTGGGAAACCATTCTGAAAGCAAAATATGTTTACTCTGAAGATCCTAAAAGAATCTTCATAATATTTTATGCTCTGAAAGGGTAGCAAATGTGGAATTTCATGATATCCTATAGACCTTTATTCCTTCCAAATCTCTCCTGGTTGATTCAGGATTGTAGTAAGGCTTCTTTTTGGGATGATTCTTGGAATGGATTTCCCCCTATTAGTGATACTAATGGTATGCAAGATATTAAGAGGGTTCTTTTAGTAATTTGGGGTACTAAAGTTAAAGACTACTTTAATCTTGTTCTAGTAGGATGAAATCATAGAGTTATATGGAAATATGTCTATAATTCTCCCACACCTTTATCTCAACAACAGGTTCTCTTTTCAGAATTGAGCAAGAGGGTCATTTATTAAAAAAATGTTGTAGATAAACTCATTTGGCTACCCGCCCTTTCAGGAAACTACTCAGTCAAGGAAGGATACAAGTTCTTGGATCAGAGAGAGAATAATACTTCATTTAGAAGATTTGTTAGGATTAATGATAGTCCCAAAGATACTGAGAGTTGGGGGGGGGGGTGAATCAGTAGCTAACCGATTTACAAAATATTTAACCTTATTAAGAACTTTGCATTCCAAAACAGTGTACCGGTAAATAATAATTAATGCAGTAAACAGGAACAATAAAGACAACATAGAAAACACACCATAACACAAGATGTTTAATGAGGAAACCTGGTGTGGGAAAAACCTCGGTGGGATTTGTGACCTGCAATATTCACTCATTGGCCAATGAATAAATATTACTTACAATGAGGGGCTTGCACATGCAGGAAGGCCAACTGCCTAGAGCTCACTGCTCAATAAGAGTCACACTGACTACAAAAGTGGATTAAGAAATCCAATACAATGTACTGCTTCAAATCAACATCAACTATGCCAAGTTCAGTACTGGTTTAAGCTCATTCTATAACCAGAACCTTTGTTGTCACTTATATCTCCTTATACAAAATATTATCCATATATTCTCTCCATGCATACTACCTTCTACTCTTCTACACAAAATGACCTATAAGATCTCATACATATATATAAGTCTTTTACAATATGCCATGTCGAATTTACAAAAGATTACAATTAAATACAATAAACAAAAGTTTATTCCCTGTTGGTTCGGGTTCTGGTATTCATTGTTGCCACTGCCGATGTATGTAGATGTTTATGCTGGTGCCAATGCCTGCCAGTGGCTTACCAGATGAATGCTAGTAGGTTGTCGGATGGTTGCCATCAATGAAAACACCAACTATTCTCATAAGAGTGTAGAATTCCAACAAGATTTTCCTTCTATTGGCAGGAGAAGGCCTCCAAAAAGGAGGTGCTTTTACATAGCTATCTTTGAAAGGTATAATCTTGACTAGTGATAGATTAGTCACTTTGAAAATAGCAGAGCACTTCAGTTGTGTTCTTTGCAATGAGGTTATTGAGATTGTTGATCACCATCTATTAAACTACCCTTTTTCTAGCTAGTGTTGGAGCTGGCTTCAAGCAAACTTAAATTAGTCATTCCCTCTTCACTCTCAATTAATTTCAGTTTTTTATTCTTGGCACTTATTGTTTAAATATTCTTTTTTCTCAAGCATCTGATCCATTGCTCCTGTTATTCTTATTTGGTATATATGGTGGGAAATAAATAAAAGAATCTTTAGGAAAGACAGTAAGGGTATGAAGGAGGTTCTCATTAAGATTAAATCATCAATCTTTGAAGTAATAAAGGCTCATGTTTCAAAATACAAGAAATTGAATTCTTTTTTTACCTCATGGGATAACACCTTATTGTCTAAATAGAAAGTTATATCCCTTCCTTTCAAAGGTAGTTTGATGGTGAACATAGAAAAACCCATTAATAGAAAATAGATCAAATGGAGAGCTCTTGATTGGGGTAATTGTAAATTAAACTTTGATGGGGCTTCCAAGGGGAACCTTGGAGTATTGGGAATTGGATTCGTGATTAGAGATCATCAAGGAGAAATTATTAAAAGTAGCATGGCAAGGATTCCTAATGGTTCAAACAATGTGGTTGAGGCCCAAGCCTTTCTTTTTGGTGTGAGGATAGCAACCAATCTTAACTTGTGCAAGATAAATATAGAAGGTGATTCCAAGAATACAATATTATCCTTGAGGAACTCATGTGAAGCAAATTGGAAGATGGGGTATATACTACATGAGATCAAATCTCTCTTTTCACATGTGGATGAATATTCAATATCCCATTGTTACAGGGAAGCAAATTCTATAGTAGACTTGTTAACAAATCAGGCTTACAATCTTTCTCAAGGAGAGAAGATTTTTTCACAACATGATATATCTCTTGTTCTAAGTCCGGAATCATTAATCAAATGGGAGGAAGAATATGTTAAGAGGACATGATTTCACATGTTTACTAATAATGGGTGTGGTTTTCTTTTTGCAGATTATTTATTTAAGTTGTTGGTGACCTTTTTCTCTCCGACCTTTTTTCCATGTCTTCTTTGCACTCAATGGTCATGATTGATCATGCATGTTCCAAATCATTGGAAGGAGTTTTGTCCTTTCCCAGATTCTAGTGTTATGATTGTTTTCTATGCGGAAACTTACATCTTTAGGCTTGGTGGCTACATTTAGGCATTTCATTTATTATTTAGAGATAGTGTATGTTTCCCTTCATCATTACTTGCTACTCATTACCTCTTATGTCATGTATATATTTCATCATGATTACACAATATGGATTGAGACACCTGTTTCTTCCTGTACCTCACTTGGGGTATGTCTCGCTTGGTGCTCAGTATTTTGACATGATTCACTTGGTTTCCAAATATGTCACATGTGTTACTTCAAGATAAAGCAACATGCCACTGGGCATTCAGTCATTCTCAACTTCAAATCCTACCTTCCTGGTTCATCTTTTCTCCATCCATGGAATTTTGGGTTGTTTTGCAGGGATTACATTGCTTTATGGCATCATGGGAATAACCAACCTTTTTCTTTGTCATTGGCATCCACTATTCCTTGTGCCAAGGTTTCTTATGCTGTATAGGTTGTGATTGGGGAAGAGTGGCTCTGGTTCAACTAGTTTGCATCTCCTTCCTTGGTGGTTTCAAGATTTGCATCCATCCTCATGGATTTTTCTTGGTTGGTAGACTTTACCAAGCTCATAATTGGGTCTTTTGTCCACCCTGTATTGTTCACTTGGGTGGAAGTCAATTGGTAATTGGTGAAATGCAAAACATTTGCAGGGGACCTATGGTTGGGAGGTTTTCTTAACAAGTTCATGGTGCTCAAAGACTCTGTTCCTAGGTCAATTTGGCTCTCATTCGTTAATATCCTCAAGCACAATTCTCTTGAGTTATTTGTTTCTTAGTTGCAACAATATGCTGCAGATATTGGTGAGCCTATTTACTCCATTGCACTCTTAAAATTTTGTGCATTGTGGGAGCTTTTCAGCCACTCCCTGGTTGACCTACATGACTTTCCCACTTTATTCCCACTCCCTGTGGATGTAGCTTCTTCAATGGAATCAAACAATAACATGTAAGGCTTCTGGGTTTCTCTGTTTTGGTTTCAAATAGTGTTTTGAAGGTTCCAACTCTATTCTCTACAAAAGCTACTTATCTATCTATTTTGGACATGGTTACATCATGTTGTTGTGTGCTATCCTTTTGGCCGCTATATGGGTTCGATGGTTGCAACTTCAATTTTAGGTTCAAGGGTATATAGGCTATTGGAAAGGAATAATGGATCACTTTCCAATCTGTTGTTAATGGGTAGGGTCAACTTCTCCTTGAGGGTGTCTCCTTCCCCCTCCGTAGTTATAATTTCTTCTTTATATATTGTATCTGTCTTTTATTATTAATATATTATAGGCTTTATGCCTTTTGCCTTTGAAAAAAATAAAAATAAAAAATAAAAAATAATAAAAAATATTAAAAATTAGGATACTACGCTATATTAATTTATTTTATAGTATTTTTGAGATTATTTTGAAGTTTTATTTCTAAAGTGTATATTATTAGTTAAATTATAAATTATTAATAAACTAATATAATTTTAAATTATATGAATTATTTTACACAGATAATATTATTTTAATACTAATATAAAAACTAATATATTATTTAAATAATAATTCATCTATTTACTAGAAAATAAATACTATTATTGTAATACTATAAAGACAAGTGCTCACCAGCATTGACACTTACAATTATTCAAACAAAATAACTATTAACTTAATTACTAAAATTATATTAAATAGAAAGAGAAATATATTTCTTTAATAAATTTTAATCCAAAATAATTCAATATATATACACAAATAAGCACAAATCATTTTAGACTGAAATATAAGTACTCTACTCTTGAAATGAGAAAGAATGCAAAGTAAGTGTTAGTTTAGAAAAATAAAGATAAAAAGGGTAAGGAACTTAGTTCAAAGTAATTATCAATATAATATTTTGTTTAAATAATGAGAGAGTACTAGAGGTATTCTAGAAAAGTATGTTATTTAGAAATTATGTGTAAAAAATACACAAATTAAAGAATCGAGAAATAAGAATTAGGGTGCTACCCTAAAATATCTTCATTTGTTATATATTCATTATGTTATCTAATTTTTAAAGTTGGAAATGTAGACATTTGGGTGTCAAGATGCTAAGGTGTGTTGGTACATAATGGTCTAAGAGTACCAAGTAGTGTGGACTTTGGAGAAACCAAATGTACCAAGTAGTGTGGACTAGAAAACAAAAATTCCCAACATTAGAGAGAGAAGACATTGCACTTCAAAGTTATTAAATTTTAAAGGTAGAAGGGATCAAGTGTTTGTAATTAGTAATGCAAGGAGGAGAAAAAATTATCTTCAAATATACTTGATGTAGGATTGAGAAAAAATTAAACTTCAAAGATATTTGATTTTAGAGGGAGTACATATCAAGAGTTTGTAATAACTTATGTAGTAAGGAAGTATGGATTAGGATTGTGGCATATTGAAGACAAGTAGGGAATAAAATACAATAATTAAAAATGTGAGAAACATTAAAATATTAGTTAAGGCTATCTAAAAAGTTATTCAAACATACTCATACTAATACTAGTAATACTGATAGATAAAAAAAAAAAACTATATAATTATAAAGGTAGAAGATGTGGTCATTAGAGTACATATCAAAATGATCACCTTCACATTGGAAGGATAATGTAGCAAGACTTGAAGAGAATTGGATAAAACAATGTTTAGAAGTATAATGATGCTTTGAAATTAATATCGTTAATCTATAATCTAAAGATAAAATATGGTATTAAATAATAGCAATGCATGTTGATGGATAAGCATGCAACATGCATTTAGATAGGATCTGACTACAAATGTGTATGTTTAGATAATTTATCCAATATAGGAAAATGCTATGATAGCTTAGGGGCTTATGTATGCTTTATATATTTTTTCTCTTTTAGATATACATCCTCATAACCCATTCCCTCTTTGCCTAATTTTTACCCTCATCAAATCCCCAACCATTCTCCTAACGAGGGAAGAAAAAAGGGCATATCCTTTGTGGATGTTACTCGCTTTTCTACAAAAGCCAAGAGTGTAATGAAAGATCCTTCCATTTGACCAAAAAGCAAGAAACCGATTTTAGAAAATGAATTAAAAACCCCTATTAATAAGGAGTTGGGTCTAGAGAATATACTTCTTTTATCCTAGAATAAATGATAATCTATTGCTTTGTATTCCACTAAAAGCAAAACATTGTGGGCTGAAAAAGGGAAATCTTTTCCTAGAATAGTTGATAGTAGCCATGTGGTCATCCACCCCATTCTTTGGCTATCAATATCTCTTATGGAGATGATACTAAGGATAGTGTTGCTACTTCATTAGGTGAAGAAGGCCAATAAGATAGGCAATTTTTTTTTTATGGTGGCTAATATTTATTTTGTTCATAGGAAGCCCATTACCTTTTATGATAAGAACGAATACTTTGGATTCTCCTATCCCCAAAATGATGTGCTTGTTGAGAACCTTAATGGATTGTTTAACCTCATCACTAAAAGATTCATTTTCTCACTCTCCTTCCTACCACTCTTCCCTAGAGTCCAAATAAACTGTTGAAGGTGTTCACATTTCAAAAGATTATAGAGGATGAGGAGGAAGAAGCTTCCAAGGAGAAACTTGGGGATGAAGAGACGACCTCTAAAGATGATATCATGTATATTCCATCAATTAAGATTGAAGATATTCAAATGAATATGGATGATTTAAAAAACTCTCAATATTTCATTGGTTTCTCTAACTATATGGAAAATTTTACAGCTATAGAATTTTCTTTGGATAAAATTGTTAAAGTCATTAATTATTAAATGTGGAAGACTATTATTGAAGTGGTGATTGTGGATTCTAAGATAAATAAGATAGAAGAAAAAAAAAAGGAAATCTCAACTACACTAAAGAAACAAAAAACATATGCCCTTTCTAGTATGGAATGGGAGAAAATTTTGGAGAGAATGAAGGATAACTAGGACTCTCTCTACTAAAGCCCTTTTATTTTTTCTTCTCATTGTTGTTTTTACTTGAACTCGTGCTATTTTGAAATTTTTTCTCATTGATGTTTTTGAGAGTGTTGTACTGGTTTTTATTTTTTTTAATTTATCTCTATAGTCTCCTTTTTTAGTTGTTACGGTTAGTTTGTGGTTGGCTAGCCTGGTTTGTCTTTTAACTTATTTTTAATTCATATTGAGTTGAACTGTAAGGGTTGGGAACTCTTGCCCCACTTTTCTTAATAACGAAACAATATTAAAAATTTGAAAATATTTATATTCATAAAAATCCAAATGATCCATAAGAGAGAAAAAATTATGTGCATATAGCTTTCGAAAACCCATAAAGGTACAAAACCATTTGAAAATTTCTTTGTTATATTGTAATCACTCTTTAGCTCTAAATGGATCATTACTAGTTTTTCAAGCTATAAGATTGGTAATTTCACACCCTTTTGTACAATATTATTGATTGCTAAAAAAATGCTATCATTATCATCAATCAAGAAATTATAGTTTATAATTAATCAAGAAAAAATTCTTATATCTTCTTCTTTTTGTTTGTATTTTATTATTTTTTCTTTAATAGAGATTTTATTTTTTGCATCTATGTTTAAATTAGAATAACCAATTACATTTCCATGTAATCCATCAAGGAAAAATGTTTGAATCTCTTGAGGAATAATATTAAGAAAAAAAGAAAACATAAAAAATATGGACCAACTGAAATAAAAAAGAGAGGAAACTAGCAAAGAACAAGCAGACAACTAAACATTATTGAGGGACTTTAGTCCCTTAATGGCTTGTCATTCCTTTTTTTCAAAATCCAAATGATCTTGAAAATGAAGCTTCCTCTATGAATTAGAGGAACCAACAACATCATTAAATTGAAGGGAAGAGTTAGGGGTCTCTACTAATTTTTTGAATCTTTCATACACTTGGTGGAAGGGGCTAGCATGAGATGAGGGAACTACCTCCCTTCTTGAATACTTGTCCTCTCTTGTTTTGAGTTCCTATTGCAGGACTTGGTTGGTGGTAGTCATGTTTTCGATAAAGTCTTAGAGTAATAAATGATCTAAATACTCTAAAAACAGGCTTGTTGATTCTCCTTAGCCTAGTGCTTGTAAGGAAGTTAAGGTAGTAGAACTGCCTACACTAACCTTGGGAAGAAGGTTGTTAAAATATTTCATATCTTTATAACAATTACAAAAAATTAACAAAAATAAGAATAAATAGTATGTATACTACAACACTTTAAGTACTGGGTGTGTTGTGAAGAACAATACGGGGTCCATTTTAGTGGCAGGAGTAGCTAGACTAGTTGATGGGACAAATAATGTGGCTAAAGCCATGGCCCTAATTTTTGGGCTCAAATTGGCATTAAAAATTGGAACAAAAATTTTGAGTATAGAAGGGGTTCAATGAGTATTATATCCGAAAGATTAAGTTTGAGTTCCCAAACTAGAAAATTGGATATATTATTCAAGAAGGAATTAATTTATTGTCAAATGTTAATGACTTTTAGATTCAACATTATTATAGAGAGACACATGGGTTGGTAGATGCTTTGCCCAATTTTGATTTCTCTTTAATTGCAAGAGAAAAAAATTTCCATGCTAAGGAGTTTTCTCGTTATGAGCAACATGTTCAAATAGCTTGTAAGGATGCAAATTTGGAGGGGTGGATTAGTTTGGTTAGAAGTTTGTACATAGTAATTCATGATGATTATATCAAATTATATGCCTAGTGTAAAAGCCTAATATGCTATCAGTTTCTATTATTTCAATAGCACAGAGGATGTTATGTAATTATGATGACGTGCACAGTTGAAAATGGGGTATCATTGAGAAATAATATCACATTTCTTTATGTAGCCGTTGTTCTTTCCTTTTGAACTCAGCTACACATGTTACATGCTAGAATTGAGGAAATATTTATACTTTCCATGACTTGCCTCGAGCTCACCTCAATCATTTTAATGTGCGAGGTGGAGAGAAAATATCTCCAAACAATTTGTATCATCTATGAATTTCATGCATCATAGCTTGCATGAGCGAGCTTCCCCAGCAACAATTACTTTTCCTCTCCTACTGTACGATGGAGATGAAATATTATATAGTGTGGAATTCATGCTACCATCTTTCCATTAGGAAATTGGGTTTTGTAGGGCATCATTATCCCAGTGGAGAAAATGAAATAGAGTACAATCTAATTAGCAAGAGATTCTCAGTGTTGGCATAACTGATGAAGATAATCATGGGGAGATTGTTGGCATATGGAGATGTTGATGAAATGGATATGACCGATAAAGTTGATGGAGATTGTTGGCTAGATGATGATGATATAGTTGTAAGTTGTTTGAGGAATTTATTTGTGTTTTTATTGATGGAAACCATGTTTACTTAATCATCTAAGTCATCTAGACCTACTGGTAGTGGAACCAGTTGACAACCAGGTAAACAGGAACAAAGTGACGATCAAGTGACTGGTACGGATGATTGGTGAAGAGTTATACGTTACGGTTTTACAAGAGTGTTGAAGACATGAACATGCACCTATGTTCCAAACTGCATTAGCAGATTTGCTGTATTGAGTGAGTTATAATTGATTGTTGTGAAATTTGTGAAGAAGAATGTATACCAGTAATAGATCTTTAACCGGTAATGATTTAAGGTTTGGCGGTGGATCTTATCATGATCATAAATTAGTGATAACGTGTCAGAATCCATGTGTAATGATAAGATTGTGTTTGAGCGCTACAAGGATTGAGTTTCTTAGAAAATAGAAAAGTGCTTAGTAAAATGTGACAAGGGTTTGATTGCTTATCAAATCAATGTGCGGTGATGTGGGGTGATCATTCAATGGTGGAAATTGTCTCAAAATTTATTGTAATGATCTGTAATGTATTTTGGCAGATTGTTTTGCCGTGCTAAATGAAAATTCCTTGTATTTTGAATGTAGTTAGGGTTATGTAGCTGACATAACTGAAAAGTGTATTTAGGGATAGTTGGAGAAGAGATTTCGTGTCGGTGATTTGAGAAGAAGGTGTTTCCAAACCAGATTGAAGTGTCTGCATGTGTGTAGCAGAGTTGTGCTCAAAAGGATCTGTACTAGCAAGCAAGGAAGTGCTGTAATCAGATCATTTGCACTGTTGTTCCCTAACAATTACAACAGTTTGAAATCCCTTAACTGAGTAGATCCTAATAGGTATTATATTGTAAATCCCTTCATTGGGTGACTCATTAGATTGAGTTTATAATCCTCTAACAAGGTTACTCCTAACAGGCTTGAGGTAAAATTTCTTACCCGGGTGAGTCCTAACAGGGTCTTCTCTTAATTGGGCATATTGTAAGCTCTTAACGAGGATAGGCCTTTGACTAGGTGCATTTCGAAAGAGTGCAAATATTTTGTGGATGCTAATTCCCACCATGGTTTTTTCCAGTTGGGTTTCCACGCGAAAAATATTTGTGTTCATATGGTTGATGCATTGTTGATTTGTACATTTGATATCTTTATATTATTTGCATAATGATGAACACTTGAGTGAATGATTTGGTAAATCAATTTAGCAGATTGTTTGAGTAGTTACTGGTATAGTTTTTTAAAGTATTGTAGAATTGTTTAACTACTGATTCACCCCCCCTCTCATTAGTTACCGGATCCTCATAATAACAATTAGTATCAGAGCACTAGGTCCTCTTTGTATAGAAGCTTAACCACTTGAGGTAAAGATCTAAGATGATGATGAAGGAGGGTCCTAAGTTCACAAAGGATAATTATAAAATCTGGAGCGAAAGAATGAAGATATACATCAAAGGTATGGGGCCAAAGTTTTGGAAGCATGTGGTTAATTAGTATTCACCTCCTACTGGTACTCTAACTACAAACCATCTTATGGAGTAGCAGGAGAATATTCAAGCATTGGAAGCCATTGCAAGTACTCTTTCTAATTCTGAGTATATTGATGTTCATGGTTTAGAAACCACTTATGAAGTTTGGGAAAAGTTGAAATTGATTTATGGTGGAGATGAGCATGTGCAAAAAGCTAAAGAAGAAATCCTAAGAGGAAAGTTTGATGACATGAGGATGATGGAAGGTGAGAACATCACCTAGTACAGACAGAGGATAAAAGAAGTAGTTGGAAGAATCAAAAGTGCCGATGGAACCATAACAGAAGACATAATGGTAAGTAAAATGCTTAGAACCTTATTGCTTGCTTATGCTATTAGAGTATTTTCCATCCAATAATTGAGGTCAGTCAACAAAGATAAAGTTACAGTTGATTCATTGATAGGCAAGCTTACTGCTTTTGAATTGAATAACTTTGACAATAATGTATCTAAAGTAGAATCTTCTTTCAAAGCATTAGTATCTAATGCACCAGTAAGAAAAGAAAAGAATGAATGTAGGTCAAGTCATCATGGCAGTGGTAATGAAGAAGTGGATGGTGAACATAACCTGATGGAAATTGAATCTTTATTGTCAAAGAAACTTCCTAGAGGCACCGGTAAGTACAAAGGCAAGCTTCCTCTTAAGTGTTTCTCATGTAACAAAATAGGAAATATTGTTGCTAATTGTCCTAATAGTGATCAGAAGGAAAAGTTTAGAAAGTTTAAGGGAAAAGGTAAGAAACAATATTATGTTGGAGTAGACGAAGGTGTTACCGATGAATCAGAGGATGAAGATAATGAGGAAATTGTTTTTGTAGTAGTTAAGGAAGATCTCTCTGACAAGAAATATTTAGTGTCCCATATTGACAACAATGATGAGTGGGCCATAGATAGTGGTTTCTCACATCACATGACTGGTGACAAGAACAAGTTCATCTTACTTGAAGAATTTGATGGTCAAGTAGTGAGATTTGACAACAATACACCATGCTTGGTAAAAGGTAAAGGTTCAATTTCATTAAATGGAAAAAGTAATGCTGATGATGTGTATTGGGTTGAAGGATTGAAACATAATTGGTTGAGTGTTGGTCAGCTAAATGATAAAGGTTATCATCTTGAGTTCAAGAATGGAGTGTGCAGGATTTTAAGAAGCAAAGGAGAAATGATTGCTATCGATAAACAAACAAAAGGTAACTTATTTCATTTGAACACTAATGTTAATAGGTATTTGGTTGCAAAAGTTGAGGACAATTGGTTATGGCATAGAATATTTTGTCATGTAAATTTGGATAATTTGGTTAAGGTCAACAAGTCAAGTATGGCTAGAGGTATGCCGCAACTAGTCAAACTAGACAATGTGATTTGTAAAGAGTATCATTTGGGTAAGATGACTACTTCCTCTTTCAAAAGAAAATAATTTTCTTCTAAAAGTATTTTAGATTTAGTGCACACTGATTTATGTGGTCCTATGAGGACTAGGAGTTTTCAAGGTGATAAATATTTCATGATATTTACTGATGATCATTCAAGAATGATGTGGGTTACATTTTTGAAGGAGAAGTCTGATGCTTTCAACAAGTTTAATGCACTCAAAGCCTTAGTGGAGAAAGAAGCCGGTAAGAACCTAATGTGCATGAGATCTGATCGAGGTGGAGAATTCACATCAGTTGAAATTGTGGAATAGTGTGATGAGAATGGAATCAAGAGACAACTATCTGCACCAAGAACACCACAATAGAATGGAATTACAGAAAGGAGGAACCAAACCATAGTTGAAGCAGCAAGAACAATGTTAATACAAGGGAATGTACCTAAAATGTTTTGGAGAGAAGTAGTCAACATTGTAGTATACACAATGAACTCAGTACTGGTCAAGAAAGGTAGTGACAAAACTCCCTATGAATTATAGTATGGTCGTACTCCTAATGTTAATTATTTTAAAGTCTTTGGCAACAAGTTTTACATAAAGAGAGATGAGTACACCAGAAAGTTTGATCCTAAGAGTGATGAAGGAACTTTCCTTGGTTATTCAACTAAGAGCAAAGCATTCAAGTGCTTTAACAAAAGAACCAAGAAGATTGTGGAAAGTGTTAATTTGAAAGTTGATGAGTATAATGACAAATTTGATGATACTAGCAAGTCTGATGCATTAGATGAATAGAAAATAGTGATCATTGAACCAAAAGTTCAAAATGATGGCGAGTGGTATAGTGTGGAGGATACTGCTAAGCCGGTGGAAGATGAAGATGAAGAAGAAGAACATGAAGAAACTTCTATACCAGAACTAGTTATACCTAGATATGTAAAGTTGAATCAATCTGTAGAACACATAATTGGAGACAGGAATGTTGGAGTACAAACAAGGAGAAAGATCAGAGAAAGTGCTTGTCTAATTTCCACAGTTGAACCTACGACAATGAAAGAAGCTCTCAAGGATGATGATTGGATAAAGGCTATGAGTGAGGAGCTTGATCAAATAGGGAAGAAAAACACTTGGTCACTTGTCCCCAGACCAACTAATAAAAATGTGATTGGTACTAAGTGGGTATTCAGGAACAAATTAAATGAATATGGTGAAGTGGTTAGTAACAAGGCTAGATTAGTTTGCAAAGGATATGCACAAGAAGAAGGTGAGGATTATGGAGAAACCTTTGCACTGGTTGCTACACTTGAAGGAGTAAGAATTCTACTTGCATTTGCAACATTCAAAGGATTGAAGGTTTACCAAATGGATGTTAAGTCTGCATTTTTGAATCAAGAATTCTAGAAGAAGAGGTTTACATTGAACAACCAGATGGGTTTGCATTGACTAAAAACAAGGACATGGTGTGCAAACTTCATAAAGATTCATATGGATTAAAGAAATCTCCAAGAGCATGATATGATAGACTCCATTCACACCTGATAAAGTTTGGATTTCAAAGAACCAGTGAGGACAACATTAACTTGAAGCCAAAAGGAGACAGGTTATTGACTGCAGAAGTGTTTGTAGATAATATCATATTTGGAGGAGATGATGAAATGAGTTTAACTTGTGCAGAAGAAATGAAAAAGGAATTTGAAATGTCCTTAATAGGTGAAATCAAAATTTTCATTGTTTTGCAGCTCCAATAGATGAAAGAAGGAATCTTTATCAACTAGTCCAAATATGTGAAGGAGGTATTGAAAACCTTTGGAATGGAAGATTGCAAACCAGTTGGAAGCCCTATGGTTACTAGTTGCAGATTATCCAAGGAAGATGATTCAGATCTAATGAATGAAATTGAGTATAGATCAATGATTGGTAAACTACACTATGTTGTTCATAGAAAACCGAACATTGCTCATGCAGTTGGTATAGTGGCTAGATTTCAGAAAAATCCTAAAGAGACTCATATGGTGGTAGTGAAGAGAATTTTTAGGTATCTTAGAGGAACTATTGATTATGGATTATGGTATCCATACAAAGGAAACTTCTCTTTGAAGGTGTTCATAGATGTTGATTGGGCAGGTAATGTAGATGACCGAAAGAGCGCAACCGGTGGTGCATTCTTTCTAGGAGGAAGACTGGTATCCTGGACTAGTAAGAAACAAAGTTACATTTTGCAGTCTACAACAAAAGCAAAGTATGTTTCTGCATCTATGAATTGTACTCAAGCAATATGGATGAGACATGTATTAGAAGGATTCAAGGAGACTATGACAAAACCGATGGTCATATATTTTGATAATACAAGTGCAATAAGCATTTCAAAAAATATTGTATTGCATGCTAGAACAAAGCATATTGAACTAAAGTATCATTTTCTTAGAGAAAGAGTGCAAGAAAAGAAAGTGAGGATGGATCATGTGTCAAGCAAGGAGTAGTTGGTTGATATATTTACTAAGCCATTGCCTAAAGAAACCTTTGAGTATCTCAAAGGCAAGCTAGGGGTTATAACCATACACAAGGTCAACTAAGATGCTGCTGCAACATCAATCCAGTAGTCTAGTTGAAGATCTTTCACTATGGATTGATGAGAAAAGGTCTACTCCTCAGGGGGGGTAGCAAAGATGAAGAAAACGCTAGTAGCAGAAGGTGAATATGACACTTTGCACCTTTGGCATTTTTATCAAAGGGGGAGAAGAAAAGTGATAAGGGGAGAAGTAAAGAAAAAGGGGAGAAGAAAAGTGATAAAGGAGGAGAAGAATAGTGAAGAGAAGAAAGAGAAAAACTGATGAAGGAAGATCACATACAACAGTCAAAACAATTAGTGTTCTAGTTTTGCATGATGAGCTTTTGCTGAGATTTTGGTATTGCTATTTTGGTGTTTCCATCAATGCTAAAGTGGGAGATTGTTGGCATATGGAGATGTTGATAAGATGAAGATGACCAGTAAAGTTGATGGAGATTGTTGGCTAGATGACGATGATATAGTTGTAAGTTGTTTGATGAATTTATTTGTGTTTTCATTTATGACAACCATGTTTTCTTAATCATCTAAGTCATCTAGACCTATCGGTATAGCCTAATCGGTAGTGGAACTGATTGACAACAAGGTAAAGTGGAACATAGTGATGATCAAGTGTCTGGTACAAATGATTGGTGAAGAGTTAGACGTTGCGGTTTATAGGAGTGTTGAAGACAGGAACATGGACCTATGTTTCAAACCGCATCAGCAAATTCGATGTATTGAGTGAGTTATGATTGACTATTGTAAACTTTGTGAAGAAGAATGTATACCAGTAACAGATCTTTAACCAGTAATGAATTAAGGTTTGGTAGTGGATCTTATCATGATCAAAACTTAGTGATGATGTGTCAGAATCCATGTGTAATGATAAGATTGTGTTTGAGTGCGTACATGGATAGAATTTCTTAGGAAACAACAAAGTGTTTAGTAGAATGTGACAAGGGGTTGATTTCCTATCAAATCGTTGTGCGGTGATCATTCAATGGTGGAAATTGTCTAGAAATTTGTTGTAATGATCTATAATGTATTTTGGCAGATTATTTTCTGTGATAAATGAATATTCATTTTATTTTGAATGTAGTTAGAGTTATGTAGCCAACCTAACTAAAAAGTGTATGTAGGGATAGTTGGAGAAGAGATTTTGTGTCAGTGATCTGAGAAGAAGGTGTTGCCAAACTAGATTGAAGTGTTTGCATGTGTGTAACAGAGTTGTACTGAAAATGATCTGTACTAACAAGAAAGGAAGTGTTATAATCAAATTATTTGCTTTGTTGTTCCCTAACAGTTACAACAATTTAAAATCCCCTAATCGGGTAGATCCTAACAGGTCTTATATTGTAAATCCCTTCACCGGGTGGCTCATTAACTTGAGTTTAGAATACTCTAACAAGGTTACTCCTAACAGGGTAGAGGTCCTAACAGGGCTGATGTAAAATCCCTTAACTGGGTGACTCCTAACAAGGTATGCTCTTAATCGGGCATATTGTAAGCTCTTAACAGGGCTAGGCCTTTAACCACGTGCATTCCGTAAGAGTGCAAATATTTTGTGGGGTGATAATTCCCGCTGTGGTTTTTCTCAGTTGGGTTTCCATGTGAAAAATCTATGTGTTCATATGGTTGATACATTGTTGATTTGTGCATTTGATATCTTTACATTGTTTGCATAATGATGAACACTTGGGTGAATGGTTTGGTAAACTAGTTTAGTAGATTGTTTGAGTAGTTACCGGTACAGTTTTTTGAAGTATTGCAGAATTGTTTAACTACTGATTCACCCCCCCTCTCAGTAGTAACCGGATCCTCATAATAACACCCAGTTCCATTACGAAGTATGTCTATTTTACCTTTAGTGAATTCTCAAGGAAGCATCTTAGAAACGGTGTTTAAGTGGGACTGTTCGAAGGTGAAGAAGGCCATAGTTACAATTATGGGAAAAGACTTGAGGCTTGACAAATTTTGTATTCCTCCTAGGTTGCACTCCAATTTGTTAGGGAGGAGTTAATTTTTGGGAGGCTTTAGATAGGGCCATAAAAAAATATGATTTGTTTGAAGGAAAAGATTGGGCAGGAGGGTTATTTGTAGACAAATTATTGAAAAACAAACTTGTGTATGTGAAAATATTTGATGCTATGAAAATTGGTCTCAAATCCAATAATTGCAAATACTTTAAAGGAGAATTAGGCCTATTTGTAGATGTTGTTTCTCAGGTGGAGGTTGAAAGGGTATCTATTGATTTTTATGTTGTGCATCGTTTATACAAAACCCAATTGGTTAAGGTGGTTCACCTCTCAAGCACTAAAAATGTTGGAGAAGAGAATCAAGAAGTTGCAGTGGTTTTAGTGGTACCAACTACGGAAAATGATTAAGTGAAGAAATAAATCTATGAGAAGGTTGTGGAAAATTCCCCAAAATGAATATATGGGGTTTAAAGTTTTTTTATTTTTTCTCTTTTGTTCTCGCCTAGAACTAGTTTTTTGATGGGCTTCTGTAATATGTTATTTGTATGTTATTAGAGCTTCTATTAGGCAATATAAGTGGATGGTTAGATGAAATTATATTAGGTGGTAAAGGTGGTTGGTTATATGGTTTTTTCTATTTTCTGGTCTAGATGATTTCTTTTGGATATTAGTTGTTTTAAACAATATATGTATTTAATCTTTATTATTATCAATATATTTAAATCTTTACATCATTTATTCAAAAAAATAAAAATAAAAAATTACAGAGGGAAAACACTTTCACAAGAAAAACCATACAAACCAAAAACCACCCAATATACTTTTTAGAAATCAACAATAGGCTATAATATACTTGTAGAGAAAGCTTCTCACAAGAGTGTCAACAAAAAAGATCTAGAGGAAACTCAAAATCTATCAAAATTTTAGAATACATCACAATACACAACAATAATATAATGCCCTCATAAATTAATAGGGTTTTTTTTTAAGAAAATAAAATAATACAAAATATCCACCAATATCTCATAACTAATGAAAGACAGACAATATTTAGATTGAAAAATTATACATAAAATGTGGTTTCCAAGAACACTAATCTCAAACTCCTATCAAGGTGGGTAGCCCTCGAACCCCTCATCAAGGGGTTCACCTACCTAGACCCTAAAAACAAGGTAACCCTCTATGCAACTCCCAATGCTCAATTATCAATAGTGACCTTTTATTATTGCAAGGTTGAGATTCCATTTTCCTAATAGTAACATCCTCTTCAAGTTGTTTATTCTCCTTCTAACTTCTATCCTTCTTTAAGTAAATTGTACTTGCTTTTGATTCATTTTCCAAT
This sequence comes from Cryptomeria japonica, assembly GCF_030272615.1. Classification (NCBI taxonomy): domain Eukaryota; kingdom Viridiplantae; phylum Streptophyta; class Pinopsida; order Cupressales; family Cupressaceae; genus Cryptomeria; species Cryptomeria japonica. The sequence goes on along the minus strand of NC_081408.1, from coordinate 239,206,004 downwards.
TGTCAAACAATTCCACCATATTTTTCAAGGGTTTCCATAGACCCTCCTAGATGGATTCCTTTAACCACTCTCATGCCTTCTTAAAATTCATAGACTCCAAGGTTTGAATTTTCTTCTTGGCCATGTGAATCTTGGGGCAACAACCATTTAGAGATATCCATATGAGTATTAAAATATTTTTACAACTCCATTTTTTCTCGAAGCTTAATACACATGATTCATGAGGTTTAGGTAGGACAAAACATCTACCCCATATTTGGGTCAAGGGTGAGGTATTTAAGAGGGGAATGGGGAGGAATGTCCACTTGTTGTTCACCATAGGACTATTCCATTAAGGATATGGAGCTAATCCCAAAACTAGATGAATTAGAAGTAGGGTCAAAGTCAAACACATATGAAACCTTATCATGATGGTTTAATCATATCATGTTTCATCTTTCCTTGTGCTATAATAAATTAGGTTGCTTAAACATTAAAAAGCACATGTAGGATTCATAGCATGCACGGTCATGTTGTATAAAGTCATCAAGATTATTAAATATTTATTTTAATTAATTACCCATAACTAGCATTTCTTAATAAATACTCCATCTCTCTATCTTATATTTAACCAATATTTTATTGTCTAGATTCTATTATTCCACACCCTTCTACTTATTTCAACTACCAATCTATGCTTTTCATCCCTATATCCATTCTTGAGGGGTATCACCCTAACTATCACCTCATATTTATTAGCCAAGTCAATCGATGCACACATAGTACATTAAAATTAAAAAAAAAAAATTATCCTCGCCTATACTGCACTACATGATATCACATGTAATTAGTTAGAGAGAACACATGACTGAAGATAGGAAATCATCAAATTAATCATGAAGCTAGTGTTTTGTAAAGCAAAATAATAATAAAAGAGTGTATCTTAACAAGTGGAAAATAAAAAATATAACATCAACCTTTAAATGAGGAATGATAAATTTAAATAGTATAATTAGGAATAATGAATATGAGATAACAAATCTAATTTGTAGAAACATAACAACATAAAAACCTTTCAAAAAGATAGAAATTGGAATAATCACTTTAGCTCATCAGATTAATAGATCTTACATGCTACGAACACATAGGAAATTTTTTGATTACTCATACATATAAAATATATATTTTTAATCTTACATAGTAAACTAATGTATAATTAATTAAATTGGTTAATTTTGTAATTAATTATTTTTTATCAAAAAGTGGGTACCTTCAATAAAGCTTAATTATTTTACAAATGTCAATATTGTAAGGGATTGAGGGTATTTTGGATACTCCATGGAATATGATGGAAAAAATGTACCTAAAAGAAACATTCTATGAAGAAAAATGTTCATTGTTTCAAATAAGTGCATAGGACATAATTCATAAAATTCATAAAAATTGTAACACGAGACAATATAATACACTCTATTTTCATAGTGTTTTTTTTAATATAAGTTCTTTTAAATTTTTTTAATGTGAATGGTGACACTAGCATGACATGTCCTATAGCTGCACATGAAATGAAGTTGACTTACAACTATGAACCAAGGAGGTCACAAATTGGTGACCTCATTCCCATTTATCAAAGCTTAGGCTCAAATACACTAGCGCTGTGGATTGGGAAAGGCACAAGCTTGCAATCATAATTTCCTAGAAAGGGTTTCAACCTTTATGGCCACAACAACAACATCACCACTTAACCAACACACTATGGGGAGAACCTATCATTCTTATAGTGTTGTCATAAATAATTGTTTACAATATATTTTAGTAATATTATAATTATTAAAACACTGTACACATTAGAATTATTATAACATTATATATAATGTTATATAGTTATAATATAGGTTTAGAGTTTCTGATTAGGATATAGGTATAGATTTATATAAGATGTTGTTTACTATTTTACATAATTATATAATAAAAATTATTCAAATGTAGAATTAGTGAATGGAATTTGATAATTTATTACATTTACTATAGAAATATAAAAAACTATCAAATCCTATCCATTAGGACTTGATTTCCAAGCCAAAATATTATGAAATACATTTTTAAAAGAAATATTTCTTTTTAATATAAAATTAATACTTTGTTGGAAAAGTTGCTATCATTGATGTAAAGATTGCAATATTAATATTGTAGGCCTAAGATGTTAGTTCTAGGGGGAACTATTTATAAAGTCATTCAAAAGTTGCAAATGTCATCATGCAAAGTTAAAAGATTTTTGATGAATTATTTTGTCCATTATATAGGATTTGATTATATATAATATTTTTAAAATAATGGCATGGTTGAGTTTAGTATGTCTCCATAGACTTAGTGGTATGGTTAGATCAGTTGGTTATAACAGTTTTCACTTTGGAATCAATATCTCAAATATTCTGGTCTAATTGCGGTTTCCATATTTATTTAAGTCTAAAAACCTATTTCTTAATTTTGTGTACAAGAATTTTTCTTATATTTGATCATAGATCTAGTATCGTTCGTAATTGGTTGCTTAAGTTATCACTTAAGCCCTTTCAATTATGTATTGCATCAATTTTTTTTAAAAAATAATTACCTAGTTAATAAAGCATATATTTTAATATATCCTATGCCAAGGAATTGAATCGATTGTAGGTCGAGATCCAATCTAGGAGGTCAAATTGCTTTTATGTATTCACAAAGTGCTTATAGAGCCAAAGAATATTGACCTACCGATCTGGTGTCAGGGGATCGATGACCAATATACATTAAGAGGAAGTTTTGTGAGATTGTCTCTCAATGGCATAAAACTACGTGATCAATCCACATGTTCATTGTAGGCCTCCAGATGAAGTATTTTTTCTTCATTTCAATCTCGCATCATGATCATTCATTTTATCCCAATAAGGAGAGATCAAGTTACTAGAATTCAAATATGGTTAATGATTAGTTGTCAATTTAAATTTAACTTTCTTGAGCCTAACTATTTAATGATAGATATAAACTTTGACATGCCAATTTGGGAGAATAGCATTGATGATTTTGGTCGATCTAAGATTACATGAGGATTGTATCTATTTGTGCAAACATGTGTTTAAAAAGATAAATTTATTTTGCTTGTGTGTGAGTATGTATGTCGATGTAACTAAAGTTATTTGTGATAGAGTAAATTATATTGTGGTTCAGGCTATGCAAAATCATTATCCATCCTTAAATGCAAAGGTGGTATATGTAATCTAGAGCAGTGAATTGACCAGAGCATATGAAAATGTAAAAGTATAATTTTAAAGGTCCTTCCTGATATCTATTTAATCCTATCTCAAATAGGGAATGTATGTTATCTATTGTAATTAGTTATGAGGTTGGTGCCTCTTGGTTTGTGTAAATTTGGAGCCTTTGTTCTATTGAGTTGGATCTCATATTAGGGGTTTATAGTTTCTTTTGGGCTGGTTCCCATAAGTAGTCTATTTCCATGGAGATGAATGTCTCTTGAGGAATGATGCCTTCAAACTAGATTATAAAGCTAATTTTTATTTGTGAGGCTATATTTAGACAACATATCCAAGAAAAATATTCATAATGGCTTTTTCCTTCTAGGGTTCTCTTGTTAAACATAGTTTTATGTTATTGTTTTTTTTTGCATTCATTGATTGTACATTTGATTATTATGTTATTTGAACAATGATTGTTTATGAAATATTTAAAGTTGAGAATTGATGATATACTGATTCAAACCCCCTCTCAATATATTGGCATGTTTCATCAATTGGTGCCAAATCCTAGTTCCTTGGTGCAACATAATAGATGAAGGGTTTAACACATGACATGTCAAGAAGTTTCCTTTTAAAAAAGGCACCACTTTTTGATGTGATGAGTCATGCATTCTACAACATGAGAATGGAAACTTATTTAACATCATTATGGTTTAAAGTTTATCAATCTATCATAGATGGATATGGTACTACTACACCTTCAATAAATCAAGCTAGTAATAAGGCATGTGAGAAGAATGATAAAGTAAATAATACTATTGTATGGGTAAGTGCACAAATATGGTGTGTAGAAAAGTGGACACACAACTAAAAAAACTTGTAAAAACAGGCACCGTGATCGCGGTACTAAAAATTCAAATCACCCCGTACGTGCTAAGGTTTGTTGTCCTCGAGCCTAAAGGGACAAAAGCGTGTACATGGTTCCTTTACAAAAAAAGCCGTGTACATGCTGCTTTAGGACTTAGCAGCCCGTATGCGGTACCTATCAATAATTTTTTTTTGGCAGACTATGCTTTACTTTTCACACGACCACGAGTTGGAAATTGGGGTTTTTCTTGCTAAACCGTGCACGGGCTCGCTCTTTTCTCACCCAAACGCCATGGATCAAGGTTGAATTTGCTTGATTTTTATTTTTCTTTCACATTTGTTCAATTTTTTTAAAGTTTTGAATTTAAATTCATTTATTTGGATTAGTTTTTTTTGTTTTTTGTTTGTTAAACAAACCAGATTCTGAAAATCTAGAACAAGGATAACAAGATGCACCTCTTGAAAACCCCAAACAAAACCCACATAATACACCTCTAGCTTTCCTTTTGACCGTACACCTGATACACATGAGAAATTGCTTAATTAGTTAAGGCAAAACACAACTAAAATAAATAGACTGATTAATAAATTGAAAACATCTGAGTTTGTGCATCATAAATCCCTTGCCACTAGCCTAGAAACTTTAGCTAGTGGTGCCACTAAAGTTTCCACTCAAATTACAAAATGGGCAAACTATAGGGATAGGTGTCATCAATTTTATGTTAGTGGATTGTCATATGAAGGAGTGGAAAAAAAAAACATTAATAAACAACAAAAATATGCCCTTTTTGTTGATCCTAAAATTGGAGAGTCGTTACCTCTTAATGCAAAGAGGTTTCCCATACATTGGTGTACCAATGTGTAGATGAAGAATCTTTTTTGGCAGAGGAGGTGGACGGTCTTTGATGAACCACCTTGTAATAATTTTGAGGTACCATTGTATTTTTTGAGGAAAGTATACTATGAGTTTGTCCTCAATGTGCTACCTAATTATTTTGACACGAGAGAGTTCCATGGTAGATAGAGGTGGCGGCTCTTCCCAAGATAGACTTGGAGCTCGTAGGCAAGTAGCCCAGGAAAGTCGTTGCCCTCTAGCACCCAAACCTAAGGTGCATTTGATTGTCCCAGTAGACCTGAAAGAGTCGATGGAGCTTCAGACTCTTTAGGCGGCCACAACATTAACTAATGCAATCATCCAGCATGGGATATAATTATCACACCCTTTTGTACCGGATGATGAGCCATTAGTTGCTGTAGGTGGCGCTAGTGAGCCCATTCAACATGTGTTTTCCACTTGCTCAAGGATATGCACAGGGACAAATTACGAGGCCACTGCAGATGGATCCACATCCCATTCGTGCACGATTTGTGGGAATATATGTTAAACCCACACGGCTAAGGATGTGGCATTGATGGATGAGTTGATGGACATGTTGTTTGACAGTTAGTCGCAGACACAGGTGTGTTGATTTGAATTCATAGCATTTTATTTATCAGTCACTTCAAATTTGTTATTGTAAATGAATTTTTATTTATAGATCAATTTAACTTGATACAAACAATATGCATTTCAGGATGCAACAACAATATCTGATATTCCTCTTGCAGTTACTGCAGGGACAACTTCGACATCTGAGATATGAATTTTGTAACATGTTAAAATAGACACCCTAACTCTCTTTAATGCTTGACAATTTTTTGTTTGTAGGCCTTGTCAGGGGACCAAATGTCCCAGATTGATGATGTCATGCTCTCAGTGATTGATTTTAGCCTACAAGGCTATATGGTATCATATTTTGTACACCTTATTTTATGTATTCTTTTGATGGAATATGCAAGTCATTTCATTTTAGATTTGTTAAATTATGTTTAATATCATCTATACTAACATCTCATGTTAATTTTATTTTTTTAGGGTACCCCCCCGTGTCTAGGCCTTGTCCTCAGCAAATGAAATACTTGAGGATGCCAAAATGTGGGAAGAAGGTAATTGAACATATTTTTAGTTGTCCAATTGTTTTAAAAGGTTGAAATTGTCTTAGTTGGGATTTGTAGATTGATTAGTGTTTTTTGTCTATTTTATATGTACAATGCCCATTGAGCTATGTAGATATGTTGAATGCACCTGATACACCCGAGGATTGAGTGAGGGCGGAGGTATGCATCTCTACTTTATTTTCTTGGTTTGATGATTATACACACGTGTACAAGTGAACTTGTGATAAATTATAATCTTATCATTTTTTCATATAGGAAATATCCATAGTTGCTTCATCAATGGCGAGCCCTCCTCCGTGTATTGGAGAAGCATCTCGAGCTCTGGTTCAATTTTGTTTGATATATTACATTAATTGGTTTTAACCTACAATACTTATCATCATATTAATTGTATTCAATCTTGATCATTTTTCGTATAGGTAATAGCGACAACTTCTCCATCGATGGCAAGCCCTCCTCAGTGTATTGGAGAAGCATCTCAAGTTCTGATACAATTTTGTTCTCTATATCATAGATTTTAAGTGTTTTTGATGTACATATGTTAGTACATTGTATTAATTATATTTAATCAACGATAGCCCCCTTCACGGTTTGACCATAACTTGGAGCCTTTGCAAAAGCTATTCAAGAGAAGTCGTAAGGCTGACAAGGAGAAGACAGTAGATCCTAGATCAACAGATGAGGTAATCTACATTTCTATTGCAAAGAAATTATAGTTCAATGCATAGTTATGTTGATAATTGTGAACTATTTTCTACCAAAGGATTCTAATTTAGCTTTTGAATTGTGGTTTTGCAACCATCTACAGAGCCGTGTACTGCATCAAAGAGGCTCGATTTTGATGATCCACCACATGTATAGGATCATATAGTGTTAGTTGTGGTCATTGAATAACCAATAGATGTAGATATATTCTACATTTTTATTGTATATCGATTTGGACATGGCATATGCCACATTTTTGTAATACTTGTATTGACTTGGCATACATGCCTTTTTTGATATACATAAATTTTGATATTTGATCCAATAAATGTTTATTGAGTTCATTATTATGTATTCGTTGTATTTGGTGGCTGCCCTTTTATAAAGTTAAATGATTATTTGCCTATATAATCAACAATATTAATATAAACAACAAAAATCTATGATATAAAACATTGCAATCGTGGAATATGATTTGATAAACTTTCTAAAATATTGAATTAACCCTACAAAACTCCTTGTATTGAGTTCATTATTGTGTATTCGTTGTATTTGGTGGCTGCCCTTTTATAAAATTAAATGAATATTTGCCTATGTAATCAACAATATGAACATAAACAACAAAAATCTATGATATAAAACATTGCAACCATGGAATATGATTTGATAAAATTTCTAAAATGTTGAATTAACCCTACAAATTTTTTTATTTCAATGAAAATGAAATTCAATGGTTATGGTTAGATTTGATCCATGGTAATGATCAGTGGATGCTTTTGATTCCTTTCATTTATATTTGTCAATGTGTGTGGTGCGAGAGCACCCTCATGCTCGCAATGGTCAAATTTTGGTTCTCGTCTTGTTTTACCATTGTTTTATCTAAATAAGGTAATTTGGGACTATTAATGATCATTTGAAGCCATTTGTGAAAGTTTGGGGTCATTTGGATAAAAGATGTAAAAGTTGCTCAGTTGTTGTCAAAGTTGTCAAAGTTTGGGCTCATTTGGAAAAAAGATGTAAAAGTTGCTCAGTTGTCAAATTTGCTCACTTGTTGTCAAAGTTGCGCAGTTGTTGTCAAAGTTGCTCATTTGTTGTCAAAGTTGCTCAGTTGTTGTCAAAGTTGTGAAAGTTGCAAGATAGGCTAGAATTGATTATTTTCATAATGTAAAAAAACCAACATCACGAGAATGTTCGAGTGGGAAGGTTTATGCTAGGAATTCTCCTTTTTTGCCTCCCAATGCACTGGAACATCGAGAGCCATATCCTACCAACACGATCTCTCAAGTTCCCCGAGTGCAAAAAATTGTCAAACTTTGATAAACTGTTTCTCCTAATCCAGGATACATATGATCGATTTGTTTGAACCTGTAGTGTCACATGAGGCTTGTCTACAATTTCATATCTCAGTTTTTGACGTTTCAGAGCCATTTTTAAATAGTAGCATTTTTTCACTTTTTGCAAAAAACGTCAGTGGCATGCAGTGCAAAGTTGCAAGATAGGCTAGAAATGACTCTATTCGTTGTGTGCAAAAACCAACATCATGAGAACATTTGGGTGGGAAGGTTTATGCTAGACATGCTCCTGTCATGCCTCCCAAAGTGCCGGAATGTCGAGAGCCATACCCCACCGATGAGATCTCTCAAGTGCCCCGAGTCCAAAAAAATGTCAAACTTTGACAGACTATTTCTCCTAATCTAGGATATATATGATTGATCCATTTGAACCTGTAGTATCATGTGAGGATCCTCTACAATGAACTAGCTCAGTTTCTAACAACTTGGAGCTATTTTCAAATGGTAGCATTTTTTTACCTGCTGCAAAAATCGTTAGTGGCATGCAGTGCAAAGTTTCAAGATATGCTAGAATTCATCTCATTCATTGTGTGCACAAACCAACATCACGAGCATGTCCAGGTGGGCAGGTTTATGCTAGGAATTCTCCTATCGTGCCTCCCAAAGCACCAGAATGTCGAGAGCCATACCCTACCGACACAATCTCTCATGTGCCCTGAGTCAAAAAATTGTCAAACTTTGATGGACTATTTCTCCCAATCCAAGATACATATGATTGATCCTTTTGAACTTGTAGTATTGCATGAGGCTCCTCTACAATGACTATCTCAGTTTCTGATGACTCAGAGCCATTTTCAAATGGTAGCATTTTTTCACCTGCTACAAAAATCATCAGTGGCATGCAATGCAAAGTTGCAAGATAGGCTAGATTTGATCTCGTTAATCATGTGCAAAAACCAATGTCATGAGCACATCTGGTTGGGTAGATTTATGCTAATCATTCTCCTATCATGCCTCCCAAAGTGCTGGAATGTCGAGAGCCATACCCTACTGGCACGATCTCTCAAGTGCCTTTAGTCCAAAAAATTATCAAACTTTGATGGACTATTTCTCGCAATCCAGGATACATATGATCAATATATTTGAACCTATAGTGTCATGTGAGGCTCTTCTACAATGACCTATCTTAGTTTCTGACGATTCGAAGCCATTTTCAAATGGTAGCATTTTTTCACCTGCTGCAAAAACCGTCAGTGGCATGCAATGCAAAGTTGCAAGATAGGCTAGATTTGATATCATTCATCATGGGCAAAAACCAAAATCATGAGTGCATCTGGGTGGGTAGATTTACACTAGGAATGCTCCTGTTATGCCTCCCAAAGCACCAGAACGTTGAGAGCCATACCCTATCGGTGTGATGTAGAAGTTGCTTGACAACTTTTTTGATAATAATGACAATTTTTGCTCAAATTGTATCTAGACTCAATCTATGAATCCCATGACCCAATAATGACTTAGATAATTAACCTTATCACATCACATAAACTTAAAACATAGTCACAAAACATAGTCACAAAAAATAGTCACAAAACATAGTCACATATTATTAAAAATTTCATCTCTAAATATGGACAAATCATCTCTTGGCTATTTAAATATACAAAAAAATGTGTTACAAATCATCTCATGGGCTTTTATACAAAATTTTTAAATATGTGTGATTCAGCTCATCGTCATTTCAATATACAAAATTTGGCATCTAAATATGTACAAATCAGCTCATGGCCATTTAAATATAGAAAATTATGTCCCTAAACATGTACAAACCAGCTCATGGGCATTTATATATACAAAAAATGAATATAGAGCAATTCACTGACGCTATATACAAAATTCTCAAAATCATTCTACTCTGAACCGTAGAATCAATCAAGTGAGCCTTCAGGATCGACTCTAACCCGTATTGTGTCAAGTATTACCTCGTGGTCAAATTCATGAACTTTCCATAAAATCTTGTTATGAGGTCTACCACGATACTTCATCAAATGAATATTTGTTGCAATAACAAGGTTAGAGAAATGAAGAATATGCCTGTGTGTTTCAAAGTCCTCGAACAACCAAACATCAAAATTCTTGATATGGTATCTCTTAAGACATGTTCCTGTCACGACAACAGACCGTGTTGGGTACTCAATACCCTCTCCATCAATGATTGTGGTTGTCAATTTATTTTAGGCTCAACACAATGATACAAAAAGTAATCTATTCCTATGTGTTTCAAAGTCCTCGAACAACCAAACATCAAAATTCTTGATATGGTTTCTCTTAAGACATGTTCCTGTCACGACAACAGACTATGTTGGGTACTCAATACCCTCTCCGTCAATGATTGTGGTTGTCAATTTATTTTAGGCTCAACACAACGATACAAAAAGTAATCTATTCCTTCTTCATTGTTCTCTTCTGCAACAATTGCATACACATGAGTTTCATTTTGTAAAGTGATAATTAATACCAAAAATAAAGTGTGATGTACAACAAAATGAACCTAAAAAAATACTTGCAAAAATGTTAACTCAAAAAATCACCTGAATCCACTAGGTCAGATACATGGTCATAATCCACTGATATCTCCATCTGGCTCAATTGTAGTGCTTTGGGAATTTGATATGTATCAATGGGAACCAACAGTCTACAAGACCATTTGTCAACCCACTCTTGTGATTCACATTCTTCCCACAAAAAATACATGCATGAAGAGAAAAAATGTACCATTTGTCTCGTATAAATTACTAGTGAACTTGCATTTGAACTTATAAATGAGTGCATGTCACTCGATCCTGCAACTGTTCAACAATATAGATAGTTTTCAATGATATATTCAGTGATCAAAAAAAAATATCTACGAACCATTGACCTACTTGGATTACCTAGACCCATCGTAGAGTTACACCATCGCACAATTGTTTCTGCATCCATCAACTCAGCACCACCTTTGTACTTCAATTCTTCTCTAGCTAGGGATCTTTGTACACATGCTCCTACACCCTCGTTCTCTCCCTTACCATGTCCAGCCTTCGTGAAATTCCAAAAATATTTTACACCGCTTCTCATATGAATCCTTGTCAACCAATAAAACATCCTTGCATTCTTGAATTGTGTGGTGCATTTATTTGACCATATTAAGTGTCAGTTGTATTGTATGTTTCTTTCCTTTAATTTATCATAGAAAAATTTAAAGCATCCTTGTACAAAATCCAATGAATGAGTACAATCATCACTTATGTAGAAGTGATACTCTCTTACAACCTTTCTACCCTCCTCTGTGCTATCAACTGCATGCATGAATGTTATGTGTACAAAAATAGAAACTTCTGTAGAATGATAATACATAGATTGCACTTCATTTTGAGGTTGTAGTGTATAATTTTCAGCAAAATCAACAATAGAGACAATGGTGCCAAGAGGAAATGTGTCCTTACATAACTTGAATTTCTCATCTAACCATCGAGCTCTATGTGTATGCATTACATACTCATAGACTAGTTTCTCTTGAAACATTTTCATAAATTTAGCTACACATATATCATTTTTCACTAACTCACATCTCTTCAAATCTTTTCCATCTTTAACTCCATATGTGACTATCTTGTATTTTCCAAAAGAAACTAGTTTCATACCAATTTCATGTGTTCTCTCCAAATATACACATCTTGGTAAATGTTGCAAACCACCACATATAGCACAAGAACCTTCCAAACAAGGCATCTTATAATAAATGCAACCATCATGTCTATTATATAACACACTTGAAATAAATTCTCTTGCTGACTTAGGAGGTACTTGTATATTGCATTCCTGCAAAACATCGTTAGTGTGCAAAGTAGAACAAATATGACGAAAAATATCATAGTGCATGGAAAATTCAATATGCATCCTACAAAAACACGTGGTGCTTACATGATTAATCTTAATATAAAAAGTTTTTGCCATTTCAAAAAATCTTTGAGAAATTCTTATTTGAGGAAACTTTTCAAGGAATCTTTCATAAAATTTTGTTTGAGTCATATCCAAATAGTGTTTGGCATGTGGCTCATGATTTGTAGACCCGATTCGCCTTCTAACAACATCTCTTTGGTTGGGCAAAACTCTTGTGTTGTCATGCCAAATTTTTTCAATTAATGTTCTTAGTGCATCAACAACAATCTTGTCTTTGCATGGTAGTCTACTCGAGAATGCCCAAAGAGAATTATTGTTAGGTTCCTCTATTTTTTCCTGCCTCTGTAATTCATTACTTAATGTTGCTCTACTAGCATTTAATGACTTACTTGTTTTTCTTATCAAAAAATCTTTTTAATTTTCTTGATCATTATGGTTGATGTAATGACACGTCGAGTAACATTAGAATCTTTAGTACATGATTTTGAACCAATATCTTGATATGCATGAAATAGATTTCTCACAATAGTTCTTTCGTTGTTACTTTCAGATGATCATAGGCTTAGAATTTTCATTGTCTCTCTAAAATGCAAATTTTTTATCATTTGAACAATTAATTGACATCTTGCGGTTTGCTTTAAGTTTTCAAAATAGTTTTTCCATATTGTTTTAACCATTCTCCTACAAGTTCGTTCATTCATTTTATTGGGCATTGGCTTTAATATATTTTCATCAATGTCAATTAGATACTTTGGTTTCCTACGAATGATTCTAGGAGGTGTTAATATCGGTGCATTGTGTTCATTCAATTCATCAAATAAAGCAGGTGTATATTCATCATTTAATAGATTATTCAATTTGGTCTCTTCTTCAATTGCATTAGGTTCATACAGTAAATCAAATGTCTCTTTTTCAATTGCAGTAGGTGCATTATGTTTGTTTGGTAAATCGAATTGAGATGTTGATGATGGCATACCTTCTTGTCCCATTATTCTTATGTCACGTAATTTCTTCATACGCTGCCTTTGTCTTTCCTTTTCAACCTCTCGTTGTTCCATCGTTCCTCACTTTTTCTTTCCCATGGTTGATATTGATTGTCCTAAATAGAATCATATTACATATATATGTAAACAAAAGTTCATAAACAATCAAATAACCATAAATATGCATCTTATCATTGTTTTTTTTTAATCAAAACTATTCAACAATCACAATAACAGTGACAAAACTAATAAGAACAACAATTCAATAATTTGAAATCATGCAAAAACAAAAATTTCATACTTCTATGTATAAAACAGTCATAGAAGCCTAGACACAGTTGCAGTGGGGCCTTCAACGACCTCAAAAACTTCTTTTGAGGCCATTGAGGCATTTGGGCAACTAAAAGTATATGTCCCGACATTGTATACACAGTCTTTTTAGAACCTCGTATGCGTTGTTAGGACCAAAAATGTTTGCAGACTAATGTTAACATTTTTCAGTACCTTGTATGCACTGTTAGGCCCAAAAATGTTTGCAGACAACCATTAATATTTTTGGTACCCCGTACGTGCTTTAAACATATAAATACCCCATACACTTTGTTGGGCCTTAAAAATGTTTAGCAAACCAGTGAAATAATAGTCTGCGTACCTCGTACGTGCTCTTTGTAGTAAATAAAATGTGAAGGAAAAGAGAGGGAGGGAGAGGGAGGGTGAGGGGGAGGGAGGGAGAGGGAGGGAGAGAATGTAAAATGGAGTGAGAGGGTGGAAAAGGGAGGGAGGGAGAGGGGGAGAAAGGGAGAGAGGGAGGGAGAGAGGGAGAGAGAGGTAGAAGGGGAGAGAGGGAGAGAGAGAGATAGAGAGAGGGAGAGGGGGAGAGAGGGAGAGGGAGGGAGAGAGAGAATGTAAAAGGGAGAGAGAGAGGGTGGAAAAGGGAGGGACGGAGAGAGGGAGAGAGCGAGAGGGGGAGAGAGGGAGAGGGGGAGAGAGGGAGATAGGGAGATAGAGAGAGGGAGAGAGAGAGGGAGATAGGGAGAGGGAGGAAGGGAGAGGGGGAGGGAGAGAGAGAATGGAAAATGGAGAGAGAGGGTGGAAAGGGGAGAGAGGGAGAGAGAGAGAGAGAGAGAGAGAGAGAGAGAGAGAGAGAGAGAGAGAGAGAGAGAGAGAGAGAGAGAGAGAGAGAGAGAGAGAGAGAGAGAGAGAGAGAGAGAGAGAGAGAAAGAGTGGGGAGGGAGAGAAGAAGAGAGAGAGAGAGATGTGGTATGGATGAAGGGAGAGAGGGGGACAATTTTGGTTTGTTATTCTTTTAATAAATGGTGTTATGTGGGGTCATACAGTGTCCTATGACCCCTTAGATGTCGTTATGGGTCATGTAATGTGTCCTTAGGGGTCATATTGTGTCCTACCACCCTTTAAGACACCATATGACCCCTTAAGACACCATATGGTGTCATTATGGGTTGTATGGTGTTCTAAGGGGTCATATGGTATTTTATGACCCCTTAGGACATCGTATGGCCCCTTAGGTGTCAAATTTTGTAAGCAGTATTAGCACTGATTTTTATATTGTAATAACGGTTCATCTTTCCACCTTAGGACACCGTATGACCTCTTAGGACATCATATTCTCCTAAAGGGTCATGTTGTGTTATGTGGGGTCTAGAGGGAGGGAGGGAGGGAGACATAGGGAAAGAAAAGGGAGGGAGGGATATGGGGGGAGAGGAAGACATGTCACATGATGTCATTAGGGGTCACGTGGGGTCCTAATTGCACCACACTTGTGTTACAACACCATATGACCCCTTGAGATATCATACATGGTCCAAAGAGGCCATTAGGTGTTTTGTGGGGTCCTAATAGAGAGTGTGTGTGAGAGAGAGGAATACAATACAATAAGATATCAAAAGACAATATATATCAATATACGTACATACACATATACATATAATACACATAAAATATCAAAAGGCAATACACATACATACACATATGATTGTGTATATATACATAATATATTATATATTATATATTATATATATTATATATTATATATATTATATATATACAAATTATATAAATATATACATGAAATATCATATTTTACTCATTATACATGTATACATATATGTATTCACACACCCACATTGTAAACACGGGCATATGCGCGCACGCATTGTTTCTAGCTTTAACACAACACACACTCTTCTTATTGTAAAGAAAGCCTGTACGCGGTTTTGTTTTAAAAATACCTCGTCCACGCTGTTTATAGTAGAGGGAGCCCATATGCGCTTTTGACTATTTAGGCTTGTGAATAGGCCTGGATGACAAAGCTGCAGGTTGGAAGTTTGATTTCCCTCCATTTCCCTCCTTTTTGACATGTTTTGTTTTATCAACTTGGTTTCTCAGCTTTGTCATCATCAGGTTTACACTTCATCAAGTGGGTATTTCTAAATTTTCCACCATATTTTCACTCATCTTCTGAGCTTTCTAACCATATAATTTGTTTTAAATTTGAACAACACTAACATATTATTATTGAATTTCTTTTACCAGTGTCTCCATAGTTCTCAGAGACATACGTGTACCATTTTTTTTAATAACTTTTAGTATACTTATCCAAATATAAAAAACTTTATATATTATTGTAGTGCACTTGATTATTTACAATTTAAAAAATAAATAAATTGTATTTTGGATTTTTTTGGTGCAAGTTATGCTTCGCGCACAAACAGGTACCTGATTTTAAGGATGTGCTCGATTGGAAAAATCATTAAAAAAATACTTAATAAAAAATTACAAAAAAAATACACAAATTCTAGTGCTCACTCTTAACTATCTTTCTACCAGAGGATTTGTCAAAATACTATATCTAACTATGAATTTTTTGATGCACACGTTAGACACTATGTTATATTTTTTTGAAAAAATCAGGGTTTGTTTTTTGTGCGCGAAGGATTTGACCCCCTTAATCTTATCCAATTTTGAAAAAAATAGTAGTTTGGAAACTAGATTAAGAGAACTACAATCTTTGTTCTTTGAGTATCTTCATATCTTGAGTGGATGGATCTCAACTTTCTCGTCCAAGTTTAGGTTTACCTGATTTCAGAAAACTTATACTCCCCTTTTTGCACACCATCTCGGTGCACTTACCTGTATGTGGGATGACAAATTATAAATTTCTAAAATTGATGCACTAGAAGTCTACTAGAAAGATATCTAGCATAAAATTAGTGGATTTTATAAAGGAGATGAACAACTTAAACAAGCTAAGTTACTAACCTATAGAGGTAAGTTCTAAATCCTAAAGATGAAATAAGAAGAAAACATTGTTTAGTACCTACTTAGAGTGGGTGAAGTGGTAAATGTTATCAAAGGAGTAGGTGAATAAATGAAGGAACTATTGTGGATTAAAATGGAATTGGGTAGTATTAGAACCTAAATCCACCTTCACACAAACAATGGATACAAAAGCACCTAGAGGAGTGATCATACTTGACTAACTCGTATGAAAGAGAGTCAAACTTGACACTTCTAAGGTTTCTATTCCTTCACTGCTATGGAAATGAATATATGATGTATGCGATAGTGTAATATTATAGTTAAAATTATGACAGAAAGTAAATACAAATATATTGTATAGTAAACTAATAGATAACATAACTGAGATAATAAATATAGAAATGAATTGAGTATCTGATTGTGCACTTGTGATTCAAATCTAAAGTTGAATCGACTAGACTAGGGTGCTAGAACACCCTAGTTTTTAGAGACTAAGCTAAGGTTAGGAGATTTAAATCTTCAAGCAGACTGGAGTATAGCCCTAAAATATGGAGTAGAAGGGAGGACTAGGGTACTCTAGCACCTTGGTCCTAGGACAAGGGCGCCCTAGTCCCTAAGAATCAATCCCAATTTCTAATAGAAAACCTATACTTGTTCCTTAAGGTTTTCTAAAGTCCTTCGGCCTAGTTGGATACCTGTAGCTGCACCTGCAAAACAAAAAAGGGTAGGGTTGTGGCTATATAGGGTTTTTCCTTGGTCAACCACCTTTTTTTTGTGATATCCCCCTCCAAAAATAGCCAATACTATAATTAGAAAAGTGTGTACTCTTGAATCTTAAGTGTGTCTAAGATTTTTATGAGCAAAAATGCAAACTAGATTCGTAATCAAATGTATTGGGGAGAACCCTAAATGATTCTAATAAAAATGCTTTAAATAAAAATTTGGATGAAAATATAAAGCTATGATGTAAATTTAAAAACTAATATAATGTAGACCTGAAGCTCAATGTAGAAACACAAGAACAACATGAAATCATACCCAACCCCTAAGGAAGAGGTACAAGCCAAACATCAGTCGGTGATTCCCTTATTCTCCTCCAATGTCACTTGAAGCTTCCATGGTTGATGAATATGTTGATGAAAACTTGATAATGGATGAATTTGTAGGTCTATAACTTCACCTAAAAGTAGTACTTTAACTTCTCAAGGATCTCCTTGTGAATGTTAGAATTATATCTCCAAACAGAGAAAATACTTTCCTTATATATGAAACCCTATACTTGAATTTGATAAAAAAAACCACCTATAATTGATTCATTTTTCACATGGAGTGGAATTTGAATCATAAAAGATCACCCAATTATTCTCCCAAAATTTAGGGAAAAATAGTGGGTCCAGGATGGTAGGTCACCCTAGTCCCAACAATATTTCTCTGACATTTGGGGAATGAATGATAATAGGATTCTAATGCGAAATCCATATTAGTGGCTCAAAAAATAATGTATAGATATATAAGATATGCTTTGAAAGTCAAAATTAGGGTAATATTAGGATTAAATTAGGATAAAATAATAAAAAGGGGTACATCTAGGATCAAGGGCCCAATTTTATGATATGTGTCTTGATAAGAGAGAACTTAGGTTTAATTTAATTATTAATTAAATTCCTAAAGAAGTCCTATAATGCATAATATAATGGGACACACTAAGGTGAGCGCTAACTAAGTATGGATTTGGAAAACCTAATTGAGGGTGTACAATTTATGACTCTTCAATTAATACCAAATTTAGCGTTCATATGACATTACATGCAAATGCAAGGTAAACTACAAAAAAGTAAACATTCATAACAAAAATGATATTTCAATAAATGTTAGTAGTATCTATAGAACAACGTTAGGAATGACATTATACAAAACCACAATGTTAGTTGAAATCTCAAAATCTCCTATAATGCTTACTAAAAGTGATGAAATTTGAGGTTAGCTATATGCCCCCCTCTTTTGGCTAGGTTATTAGGAGGTTGAGCGAGAGTATCATGTTTACCACTTTGAATTGTGAAATATGATTGATAAAAAATTCCTCAATGAGGTTTGATACAAGACCAAGACTAATCAATAATCATTTGGTAAGAAAGAGAACTAAATCACAATTCCAACGCAACCAATGGTACGGGAATCAAAGATCTCTAACCCAAGATATGAAAGATTAAGTGCAAAACATGTAATTAGGATATTGGCTAGATAAGAATGCCAGTAATTTTTCATAAAGATTTGGATTGGCTAGATAAGCATGCTAGTAATTTTCCCTAAAGCTTCGGATTGGCTAGATAAGCATGCCAATAATTTTCATTGCAAGATCACAACTAGGTTTGAAGATATTAAAGTTTATGTTTTTGAAGGGTCTGATGAAAGTTTTAAATTTAAATTTGAGGACTTTAGAAGCTCTAAAATATCCTAAAAATTGGGTGTAACCAACATAGAAAGATACAAGGTGATAGAGAACGGTGATAGAGAACGTCGTGAGGATTTTCATGCTTCAAATGACTCGTCAATCAGACACCCTGTTCACAAGTTATGGCCTCTAAAAGATTTGGACTCTAGTTTCTTGTATTGTATCTCCTATATATGAGGTGCATGAGATATAGGTTGTTTGTAAGAGTCTTATGGCTATCGAGTTACCTCTAAATCTCTAGTTGGTGCTACTCCTATAAAGAGATTGCTCTACAATTATGGTGTAATCTCTTATTGATTTCAAAATAATATATTGGGTGGCTTTTGAAGTGTGGGATTTTTCTCCCAAAAGGGTTTTCCCCATGTAAATCACTATGTTGTGGTGTGCATGTTATTATGTCTATTTCTATTAATTTTTTATAATTGTTGTAATAATCTATAAAAGTTTTGCATTAGCCTCCTCTCAATGTTAGTGTAGGAAGTTGTTCTGCTACTTAAATTCCTTACACCTAGATCCCATGTTGGCTTGTGTCAAAATTTTAATTTATTTTTCAACAAAAGTATAAAAGGAGGTATACCCCTATTATTTTCAACTTAACCTCATTCAAGATCTAAATTACACTTTAGCAAATTCAAGTGAGAAAGTAATCAATCTTTGGTCAACCATTGATGGAGAACTAAAGTCAAGTTTTAGACATTGAAGATGACATCCGTGATATATATTTTTTAAAGAAAACATAAATGAAGACCTAATTCCTTTGTTAAGGTCAAACTGAAATTTATTGAGGTATATCATAAGGTCTTCAATCATTTTCAACATTTCCCTCAAAAGGAAAGTAGTTTATTGCAATCTTTCACTACATTTATCAATTCAATTTCATGGTTAATTCCAAAAGTGGAATTTGACCTAAGAATAACCCCTATTCCCAAAAATTTCCCCTTTCTTTTTATGTGTATGAAATAGATACAAAGTTGTACTCAATAGGATCAATAGAGTTCATAGAGATGAACAGGTTTAGCTTTTGATAACAGAAAATTCAAAGGACCATGGTGAATTGATACTACCTAGCCTCGAAATATTAGGACAAACTTTTGAGAGTGAATTCTAGATAGCTTATTTTACCTATATCTAGGTCAATGGATTTGTGTGACATCTATAGCTTACTATTTCTGTACAAATGCTTCAATTATCACCTATTTGTCCTAATCATTAACAACCAAATCAATTAAATATTGAAAGAAGAAAGGTCCTGTAAAAAGAGGGTGAATCTGATTATAATATCAGGCTTTTAAGGCTAGATATATTATATTAGTTATACATTTCCTTCTCCTTCCAAATTGGTGCAGGAGTACCCTTATAAGGTTCACAAGTCTAGGTTGAGTTTTCTTTTGGAGTAGAGGGTATGTGTGCCCATTGATGAGTTTGGGGTCCTTTTAGCATGGTTGTGTCCATAGGATAGTCCAATGTAGGCCTAAAAGTCAAGAAAAGCAACATTGCAAAAGTTGCTCAAAAGTTGCATGACAACTTTTCAAAGTTGTCATGCAACTTTTCCACCTAATAGGTCATAACCTTAGCTTGGCATGGAGAACCCTAACCTTGGCACACAAACTGAGGCAAAGACATTATATATTGTTGCAAACCCTAAAATGAGGGGTTGGATGTTAGATTGTACAGCCAAAGGGAAAAGACCTTGACTGTGACTGTTTTTTGGTTACCAGTCGGCACAAATGGAGCATTAAAAGATTGACAATGGACTGTTTTGCAAACTGAACTATGTTGGGAGTCTTGTATTGTGTTTATACATTCATTTTGAGCACTGAGATTAAGTTTGTTTTCCAAGTTTTGGTGTGTTTGTAAATACTTTGCAAATTTCTTCTTTACTATCTAGTTTTGAACTGTTCTGTGTAAATGGGTTGACAACTCCTATCCCCATTATGGAAACACCATGAAACCATGGGGAATAGGAGTGCATACCCTATACAGTATCTCAGAAGAAGTAGGGCCCTTGAAGATGTAGGAAAGCCTTTCAAAGACCCATTCCTAGGCGAGATTAGACTGTGCCGAGGGTTAAGGTTGCAGAGGTCCGTGAGAGAAAGGTGTTGGTATTTTGGTATGGTTTTTTCATTGATGTCAACACCTACTAAAACACTAGCACATTGGAGATCCAATAGCATTCACCAACAAGCAAGTAACTATTGTACAGTTACTGATATAATGTTCACCGACATGATATAATGTTCACCGGCAGGATATAATGATCACGAACACTTGAAATGATATGGAAGACACTTGGTAATGTCAAAGACATTGTATGGACATTTTGTTTTGAAGAATTAATCATTGGTATAATCATACTTACATATTTGCTGTTACCGGCAAATAGGTCCAGGATTACCTAGGGTTACATCGATAGGTTTATCTTTTCTAGATCAACGTGGTACGCTATGAAGATGATTTATTATTGTTGTAAATGAATTAAGCTGACATGTTTAATTGATTATTGCATCGGATATTATATTGATTGTAAAATGTTTTTATTGTAATATCTTGTAGAGTCGACCTACTAAAATTGGTCTTAGGTTATGGTATAAATGTAAGATCTTATTTGTAAGATCGAATGTGGAATGTGAAAAAGAATTGTGTGAAGGTATATGCAAGATTAAGTAGAGGTATACATGAAGACATCATTTAAAGGTGAAGCTAGGTTTTTGTATAAGCATATCAGCATTACATCGGTACTGAATCCAGCATATGAAGATGCTATTTTGAGCAGTACATACTTATTGGATTTAACCATCCAACTGTAGTCAGTGTGACTCCCATTTTGTGATTGAGCAGTGAGCTCTAGGTTGTTGGCCTTTCTGCATGTGCAGACCCCATTTATGTACACTTACTATCTGCAGTAGTATCATCTGATTGTGGGTAAGGTTTCCCACCGTGATTTTTCCCCTTACAGGGTTTCCACGTACAAATATTGGTGTTATGTGTTGTGGATGACTTTGTATTTATGTTTCATGCATTAATCTTTACTGGTATAACAATTTACTATTAACACTGTCTATCGACATAATTAACTGGTTTACCGGTATCAAGCATTAAGTTGGTTAAGTGGTTTTTGGTTTGAATTTATTAGACAACTGATTCACCCCCCCTCTTAGTTGTCTCCGGGACCTAACAATTGGTATTAGAGCTCAGTCCTCTTTTTGTAGAAGTTTAACAACTTGAGGAGATCCAATGTCTACTAATTATTTCAGGAAGGACAATCCTAAACTTGATGGAACCAACTATGGGATATGGAAGATCAGAATGGAGACACATCTGAATTGCATTGGTAAGGACATCTAGGAAGCTACAAAGAATGGTTATACTATTGTTGTAGGTGGTCAGACTGCTCCAACTACCTTAGCTAAAGATGAGGAGAATGATTGCAAAGCAAGAGAAGCACTTTTAAGAGCATTATTAGATCAACAAATCATGGGATTATCAGATAGGTCTATTGCTAAAGCTATTTGGATCATTTGGAAACACTGAATGAAGGAGATTCCATAGTCAAGATTGCAAAACTTGAAAGCTTCCGAGTCAAGTATGAACATCTGAAAATGGAAGAAGATGAAAGAATTTCTGCCTTTATGGAAAGAGTAAATGAAATTGTTTTGGGTATTAAATGTTGTGGAGGAACCTTGAGTGAGGATGAAATTGTTTCAAAATCTTAAGAAGATTGCCACCAGCATATAAAATGAAGGTTACTGCTATAAATGAGTTGAGAACAATGCCTAATACATCAGTAACTAGGGATACATTGATTGGAAAACTTTCAGCTTTTGAAATTGAGGAATTTGGTCCTATTGTTACTATAAAGATAGATCTGGCCTTTAAAGCATCAACATCATCTGCTCCATCATTTGACAAATCAGATTGGAAAGCCTTTAATGCAAGAGAACTTGAAGAAATTAGGAAGGAGAATGAAGAGCTTGAAGAACTTGAAGCACTATTTGCAAGGAAAATGCCAAAAGGTCGAGTTGGAAGCAAGTATGAAGGTAAAGCACCCTTTAAATGTTTTAACTGCAATAAGATTGGTCATATGGCTTTGAGATGCCCTGATAGACATGCTATACTAAGAGAAGAAGCTAGAAGAACCTACAAGCCTAATCCTGAATATCCGAGATACAGATTTAAGAAGAACAAAGACAAATCTTGTTACATTGCTGATGAAGGTGTGACTGATGATACTGATGAGGATCCAACAGACAATGGATGGGTTTTTGTTGCTATAATAGAAGATCAACCAGCACCTACTGCTCAACCGGTAGAACAAGCCCTGGTAGCTAAAGTTGAAGCAAAGGATGAATGGATCATTGACTCAGGATTCTCACATCATATGACAGGAGACATAAGTAAATTCTTGAACCTTCAAGAATACAATGGAGGTTTAGTAAGATTTGGAGATGACAAATCCTGTTCAATCAAAGGGAAGGGTACAATATCTCTTGATGGTAAGCATAACACTGACAATGTCTACTATGTTGAAGGATTAAAGCATAATCTTTTAAGTGTTGGTCAATTGGTTGAGAAAGGATTTCAGTTACAATTTAAGAATGGAAAATGCAAAATCATGAATAGAACTGGTTTGGAAATTGCAACCGGTAATTAGACTAGAGGTAATATCTTTCATTTGAATAACAGTGAAAAGACATGCTTGATTGCACATATAGATGAAAGTTGGTTATAGCATACGAGACTTTGTCATGTAAACTTTGATTGCATTGTGAAGATTAGTACTTCTAAGGCAGTTAGAGATCTACTTAAAATTGTGAAACCTCAGAATACAATTTGTAAGGAATGTCAATTTGGTAGACAAGTTAGAGATAGTTTCAAAAGTATTCCAGAAAAATTCAATAATGCTCTTGATTTGATTCACACTGATTTATGTGGTCCAACTAGAACTAAAAGCTTACAAGGTGATAGATATTTCATGCTAATTATTGATGATTATTCTAGAATGTGTTGGGCTACTTGTCTCAGAGAAAAATCAGAAGCACTTGGAAAGTTCAAACTGTTCAAAGCAATGGTTGAAAATGAAACTGGTAAGAAAATCAAATGTTTAAGATCAGATCAAGGAGGAGGATTCACATCTAAGGACTTTAATACATTATGTGAAGTAAATGGAATCAGAAGATAGTTATCAGCATCTCAGACACCACAGCAGAATGGAGTTGTTGAAAGGAAAAACATAACTATCTTGGATGCAACAAGAAGCATGTTATCAAAAGAAAATCTACCACATGTGTATTGGAGAGAAGCAGTCAACACAACCATCTATACATTCAACAAAGTTCACATCAAAGGTGAAACTGGTAAGACCCCTCATGAACCATGGTTTGGTAATACTCCTACTTTTAAGTATTTCAGAATTTTTGGAAGTAAATGTTATATTAGAAGAGATGAGTATATTGGCAAATTTGATCCTAGAATTGATGAAGGAATATTTCTTGGTTATTCATCTAAGAGCAAGGCATATAGATGTTTTAACAAGAGATTGCAAAAAATTGTTGAGAGTACAAATGTAAAGATTGATGAACAATTTAGAGGAACTTCAAGGTATATAGACTCTGAAGCGGCAACACAAGTTGTGACAAATGAACCTACACTAAATCCACTAGTACAAAATGAAGATCCAATTACCCCGGTACCATTTGAGGATTCCATAGTAATTGAAGAACAACAACAAAATAAGACACCCCGGTATGTAAGATTGAATCATTCTGAAGATCAGATAATTGGAAACAAATTTAAAGGAGTTGTGACAAGAGGAAGATTGGCAAATGAAGAGGTATGTCTTATTTCTTAAATTGAACCATCATCTGTTAATGAGGCATGTGAAGATAAATTTTGGATTAAAGCTATGGAAGAGGAATTAGGACAAATTGAGAAAAAATAATACTTGGACATTAGTTGCCCAAACTAAAGATAAAAATGTAATTGGAACCAAATGGGTATTTGGAAACAAACTTAATGAAGATGGTAAGGTTGTCAGAAATAAAGAAAGATTAGTGTGTAAGGGATATTCTTAGAAAGAAGGAGTTGATTACAATGAAACCTTTGCACCGGTAGCTAGAATTGAGGTAGTCAGACTATTCTTGGCTTTTGCAGCTCACAAGAACTAAAAGTTTATCAAATGGATATTAAATGTGCATTCTTGAATGGAGAGCTTGAAGAGGAAGTCTAAATTGAACAACCTGATGGATTTTATTTGACAGATGACAATGATATGGTTTGCAGGTTAAGAAAAGCTCTATATGGATTAAAACAAGCCCCAAGAGCTTGGTATGCAAGGTTGGATAAGTATCTTTTAAAGATTGGTTTTACTAAAGGAAATGCAGACAACAATTTATATTACAAAATAACTAATGATGACATCTTGATTATAGAAGTATTCATTGATGATATAATCTTTGGAGGAGAAGATGGATTATGTAAGGAATTTTCTATTAAAATGTAGCAAGAATTTGAAATGTCTATGATTGGAGAAATAAAATTCTTTTTAGGATTGCAGATTTCACAAACTGATAAAAGTATATTTTTGAGTCAATCCAAGTACTTAAAAGAGTTACTAAAGAAATTTGGGATGGAGAACTCTAAACCGATAAGCACACCCATGACTACAAATGATAAATTATCTCAAAGGGATGAATCTACACCTGTTAATCCAACTAGATACAAATCTATGATAGGAGGTTTACTGTATTTGACACAAACTAGACCCGATATTATGAATGTAGTATGTATTGTTTCTAGATTTCAAAGTAATCCTAGGGAAAATCATGAATCAACAGTAAAAAGGATTTTTCGGTACTTACAAGGCACTGCAAATCTTGGATTATGGTATCCTAGAGATGAAAATTTTGATCTATGTGCATACACAGATGCAAATTGGGCAGGAGATGTGGATGATAGAAAAAGCACCATCGGCGGAGCATTCTTTCTTGGAGAGAGATTAGTTTCTTGGTTAAGTAAGAAACACAGTTGTACATCTTTATCAACAACAGAATCAGAATATGTTGCAGCAACAACTAACTCTACACAGGTACTATGGCTTACGCAAATGTTGAAAGACATTAAAGTAAAATACAAGGAACCTATCACTATATATTGTGATAACACTGCAACAATTGATATATCTAAGAATTTGGTATTACAATATAAAACAAAACATGTTTCTATCAAACTAAATTTTCTAAGGGAAAAAGTTGAAGAAAAAGAGATAAAATTGGTTTATGTGAATACTAAAGAACAATTTGCAGATATTTTCACAAAACCTTTGCCTAAGGAGACTTTTGAATATCTCAGAGATCAGCTTGGAGTCATACCACCACCGGTAGAAACTTAGATAGTTGATGATTATCATCAACCGGTAGAATTGAAAGACAAATCTTTTACTTTAGTCTTTGATGAGGAAGCTACTTCTCAGGGGGAGTAGTTGGTATATTGAATTGATTGGTATTTTGTATATGAACTTGGTTTTATTATAACTTTGGCATTTGATGTCAAAGGGGGAGAGATATCTATGGAAAAACACATTATCTTTTTATCTTTTAAGAGACTGGTATTGAGAATCCTTAGATAAACACATGTTGCTCCCAGGGGGAGAGATTGTTGTTTAAGGGAGATTGTTGGTTTTTGGTATTTGGCATTTCTGTTTAGGCACTTTGATGGTTTTTCCATCTTATGTTTCCATCAATGCCAAAGGGGGAGATTGTTGGTATTTTGGTATGGTTTTGTCATTGATGTCAACACCTACTAAAACACTAGCACTTTTGAGATCCAGCAGCATTCACCGGCAAGCAAGTAACTATTGCATAGTTACTGATATAATGTTCACCGACATGATATAATGTTCACCGATAGGATATAATGATCACCGACACTTGGAATGATATAGAAGACACTTGGTAATGTCAAAGACATTGTATGGACACTTTGTTTTGAAGAATTAATCACTAGTATAATCATACTTACATATTTTCTGTTACCAGCAAATAGGTCCAGGATTACCTAGGGTTACATTGGTAGGTTTATCTTTTCTAGATCAGCGTGGTATGCTATGAAGATGATTTATTATTGTTGTAAATGCATTAAGCCAACATGTTTAATCGATTATTGCATTGGATATTATATTGATTGTAAAATGTTTTTATTGTAATATCTTGTAGAGCCGACCTACTAAAATTGGTCTTAGGTTATGGTATAAATGTAAGATCTTATTTGTAAGATAGAATGTAGAATGCGAAAAAGAATTGTGTGAAGGTATATGCGAGATTAAGTAGAGGTATACATGAAGACATCATTTGAAGGTGAAGCTAGGTTTTTGTAGAAGCATATCAACATTACACCGGTACTGAATCTAGCATATGAAGATGCTGTTTTGAGCAGTACATTCTTATTGGATTTAACCATCCAAATGTAGTCAGTGTGACTCCTATTTTGTGATTGAGCAGTGAGCTCTAGGTTGTTGGCCTTTTTGCATGTGCAGACCCCATTTATGTACACTTACTATCTATAGTAGTATCATCTGATTGTGGGTAAGGTTTCCCACCATGGTTTTTCCCCTTACAGGGTTTCCACGAACAAATATTGGTGTTATGTGTTGTGGATGACTTTGTATTTATGTTTCATGCATTATTCTTTACCGGTATAACAATTTACTATTAACACTATCTACCAGCATACTTAACTAGTTTACCGATATCAAGCATTAAGTTGGTTAAGTGGTTTTTGGTTTGAATTTATTAGACAACTGATTCACCCCCCCTTCTCAGTTGTCTCCGGGACCTAACACAAGGAAGGAAAAGGAAGGAGGAACCCTTTGGAGGAGTTGTAGAGGGGTGTGTGGAGAAACATTGGTGAGAAGGGGGAGCTTCCACCAATCCAGACAAGGTGGTGAAGACAGCAAACCATCATTGTGACCCTGGCAGGCCTAAACACCCTCATAAAAACCCTCAAAAACCCCTAAATTCACCTAGGGTAGTGTACGGACACTTGGAGGCCCAAAACTAGGAAAATATTTGAGCCTTTGCCAAATGAATAACAGTCCCTTTAGGAAGTTTCACAAGTTTGGGCATCATTTGCAAGAGGGAGCCCTAAAAGTCCGAAATGGAGGCCTAATTGGGCACATTCCTTGTAGCCCTATTTTGTAGGAAAGAAGCAAAATAGTGAGATCGGTAACAAAATGGGAAGGTCAAAACCTCTTGGGGGCACATGAATGGATGGAGAACTATGTCAAAGACCTATCCTATCCTTTCTAGGACCTGAGAAGGTGTAGGAAGAGTTTAGCCCTTATTAGCCTATGTGAGGGTTTTTGAAGCTTGTGAGTAGGTGAGACCTTAGGAGAAGAATCACATGTTGTTGGTGGGTGGATTGGGAAAGGTTAGGGGATTCCACAAGCAAGGGAAGTCCTAAAGACCCTAGGGTGTGGTTGGAACACCTGGTGATCCAAGGAGAGGATCAAAGAGCATAGACTAGGCTAGTCTATCCCATTCCCATTCCCATCAGATTGGTATCAGAGCAAGGTTAAAGATTTGGTGGACCGTGCATGTCTCTATATTCTGGTGAATCAATAGGGGAGAACATAATGGTCACTAATGCAGAGTTGGCTAGGGAGGTAGAAGAGCAAAAGGAGAAAAATAGATTCCTTGAAGATGCTATGAGTGAGATAAGGAACAAGCTACAAGAAGTGGTTGATCAGAGAGCACATGAACTCTGGGGTGCGGACACTAGTGATAGAGGCAAGAAAGATATTGATCTAGATGACATCATACCTGAACCAAACCCCTTAATCAATGAAGAACTTTTTGTAAAGGCCATCAAGGCTTTGAATACAAAAGCTTTTGAAGGATTGTCACATTTTAGTGGAAGGATGGACATTGACACCGTCATGGAATGTATTGAGGGTATGGAGAACCACTTTGAGTGTGAAGGTGTGACAGAAGCTCAAAAGGTTAAGGTTGCCAAATCAAGACTAAGGGGAGCAGCCTTGACATGGTGGAAGTACTTGCAAGAGGAGAGAATTAGCATGGGGAAGCTACCTATTGCAAACTAGAAGGCCATGGTGAGTAAGATCAAGGAGAACTACCTGCCAGAGGATTATGAAGTCCAAATTCATAAGAAGAGATAAGGATTGAAGCAAAAAGACCTTGATGTGGCCTCCTACCTAGAGGAGTTTCAAAATATTTGTCTTAGATCCAAAGTGCAAGAAGAGGAATCTATCAGGGTGGCTAGGTATCTAAGTGGCCTAAAGTGGAACATCTAGGAGGAGATAAGCCTATGAACTCCTACCACCGTCCAAAAGTGTCATCAACTTGCTGCTAAGGTGGAAGAGCGGAACAAAAGGAAGGGAGACTCCAACAACAGGGGTAGAGGCAGAGGTAGAGATCACATGAATCACCAAGGTGGTTACCAAAGCAAGGCAAGTGAGCAAAGGAATCAAGGAGAGTCCAAGTTGACTAAGCATAATAGTGAAACCATTCTTAGAGGCCATTCTTGAGGAAGAGGTACAAAAGGGGGCCCAAATAGAAGTAGAGGTACTGGCAAGGGTAATTCCTACTTTGCAACCATGAAATGCTACAATTATGGTCAATTGGGACACCCGGCCTATAGATGCCCTGACAAGCCTACCTTATCAAATAGTGGAAAGCGGGTTGCTTATGCCCATGAAGAAACATCAAGTAGCAAAAAACCTAAGGTGGACCATATTAAATTAGAGATTGGAGAAAATTTGATGTTCAATAGAGTCTTGATAAGACAACTGGTTAAGGATGAACCTAAGCATAGGAGAGCATTGTTTAGGGTGAGATGCAAAATCCTTGGTAAGGTTTGCAAGGTGATAGTTGATTCAGGGTCAACTGATAACATCATATCAGATGAGGCAACCAAGAAGTTGAAACTCATAAAGATACCCCACACTAGTCCTTACAAGGTGACATGGTTGAATCAAGGACAAAGTGTGCTTGTCAATGAATAGACTTGGGTAGAGTTCTCTATTGGAGGATACAAGGATAAGATCCTTTGTGATGTGATACCCATGGATGCTTGTCATCTGCTACTAGGTAGACCCTGGCAATTTGATAGGAAGGTGATCTATGATCAAGAGGAGAAATCCATTTCCTTCAAGAAGGACAACAAAACCTATAAGATTCAGTCTCTAATAGAGAATGATGAGGGAACCTCAAGAACACCTATTGTCTTACTTAATATTGGTAAAGAGTTCTTACACCTACTACATGAAGAGGAGATAGTGGGATGTGCCATCTTTGTGAAGCCAAAGGAGGAGGAAGATAAGTTGCAGACAGAGGTACCTAAGGAGGTAAAACAAATGTTGCAAGAGTATAAAGACATAGTGAGTGATGGAGCACCTGCAACACTTCCACCAAGAAGGTCTATAAGCCATCAAATAGACTTTGTCCCTGGTACATCCCTGCCCAATAAAGCAACATATAAGCTCACACCTTATCAAAACAAGGAGGTGGCAAGACAAGTGCAGGAGTTGTTGGATCAAGGACTGATCAAGAAGAGCATCAGCCCATGTACAGTCCTAGTAGTACTAGCAACAAAGAAGGGAGGCAAGTGGAGACTTTTCACTAATTCAAGGGAAATCAATAGGATCACCATAAGGTACAGATTTCCTATTCTTAGAATAGAGGATTTGATGGATTTTTTAGGAGGTGCCATGTATTTTACTAAGTTGGACCTTAAAAGTGGTTATCATCAGATTAGGATTAAGAAGGGTGATGAGTGGAAGACCACTTTTAAGACCACAAAAGGGTTGTGTGAATGGCTTGTGATGCCATTTGGACTTACCAATGCCCCAAGAACCTTCATGAGATTGATGAATGAGGTGTTGAAGGACTTCACCGATAGATTTGTGGTGGTGTACTTAGATGACATACTCATCTATAGCATAACCAAAGAGGAGCACCTAGAACATTTGAGGTTAGTCCTAGAGAGGTTGCATGAAGAGAAGTTGGCAATAAACTTAGAGAAGTGTGACTTTTTGAAGCAAGAGTTAGTCTACTTGGGGTTTGTGGTGTCTAAGGGAACCTTGAAGATGGATCCAAGAAAAGTGGAGGCAATCTTGAATTGGCCTACCCCTAAAATAGGGACTCAAGTTAGGAGTTTCCATGGTTTAGCCCAATTCTATAGAAAATTTGTGAGGAACTTCAGTGGCATATGTGAACCAATACTTGAGACCATAAAAGGAGGCCTTAAAACTAAGTTCAAATGGTCTGAACAAGCTGATGAAGCATTCCAATTAATGAAGCAAGAAGTAGCCACAAAACCCATCTCACTCTTACCTACTTTTGACAAACTATTCACATTGGAATGTGATGCAAGTGGCATTGTAGTAGGGGGTGTATTGAGTCAAGAAGGAAGGCCTATGACATTATTCAGTGAGAATCTTAATGAGGCAAAGGAGAGGTATTTAGTATATGATCTAGAGTTGTGTGCACTAGTTCAGTCTCTCAAGAAGTGGAGGCATTACCTACTCCTAAAAGAATTTGTGGTGTTCACAGATAACCAGGCTTTGAGTTACATTAACACTCAAGAGAAACTTAGTAATAGACATTTGAAGTAGATGGAGCACCTCCAATCCTTTACCTTTACCATCAAGCATAAAAAGGGGTAGCTTAACAAGGTGGCAGATGCTTTAAGACGAAGGTTGTTGACTGTCCAAGAATTAAAATTGTAGAGCATAGGGATAGAAGGTTTCGAGGATCTCTATGAAGAGGATGAGGACTTCCCATCAGCCTACAAGGTCTGCAAGGAGTTTGAGAATCATTTTCATGGTGAGTATGCAGATTACACTCTTCAAAATGGTCTCTTGTTCAAAGGCAATCAATTATGTGTGCCTAGAGGATCCTTGATAGAAAATCTCTTACAAGAGAAACACAATGGAAGTCTAAGTGGACACTTTGGAATCAATAAAACTTTGGATCTAGTATAGAGGTACTACCATTGACCTAGGTTGCCAAGGGATGTGAGAAGGTATGTGGAGCAATGTGTTATGTGTCAAAGGGAAAAAGGAGGATCAAGCAATGCAGGCCTCTATCAGCCATTACCGGTCCCAAATAGGCCTTGGGAGTGTGTGAGCATGGACTTTGTGGTAGGACTCCCCAAGACAAAGATAGGTATGGATAGCATCTATGTGGTGGTAGACATATTTTCTAAGATGAGCCATTTTATTCTATGTAGAACTACTCATGATGCTAGTTATATTGCACATCTCTTCTTTAAGGAGATTGTAAGGATTCATGGACTCCCATTAAGTATTGTTTCAAATAGGGACATCAAGTTCATGGGCCATTTTTGGCAAATCTTATGGAGAAGACTAGGGACCAATTTATCATTTAGCTCAACTTACCATCCACAAACTAATGGTCAAACTGAAGTCATTAACAGGGTGTTAGGTAACTTGTTGAGGTGTCTAGCCAAGGAGTATGGGTAGACTTGGGATCTAGTTATTCCACAAGCTGAGTATGCCTACAATGACAGTGTAAATAGGACCACTAGAAGGAGTCCTTTTGAGGTTGTCTATGGCAGACATCCAAGAGGTGTGTGAACTAAGAGAACTTGGTTCCATGGAGATGAAGAGTGGGCAAGCAGAGGACTTCACTCAAACCATCAAGGAAGTCCAAGAACAGGTCAAGAGAGCCATCCTAGAGTCTACTCAAAAAATGAAAGCTAAAGTGGATGAAAAAAGGAGAGAGGTTCAGTTCAAAGTGGGTGACTATGTGATGGTCCATCTAAGTAAAACTAGAATGCAAAGCGGCAAGCCTACTAAGCTACAAATGAAGAGGGTAGGACCTTGTAGAATTCTGTCCAAATATGGTGAGAATGCCTACAAGGTGGATCTTCCTTCAGATTTGGCTATATCACCAGTCTTCAATGTTGCTAATATGATATTATATAAAGGTGAAATAGTAGGGCAAACTGAGAATCAAGCCAAGGTGTTACAGGACTTGGATGTGAATACCTTACCTCAAGTGAAGCAACCCATAGTAGAGGAGATCTTGGAGTCAAGGGTGAAGAAGTATACTAGACACTAGGTCTACATGGAAAACTTGGTGAAGTGGGCAGGTCAACTTGAGTCTAAAGCCACTTGGATTGAAGAGGGCAGGTTCAAGAAACTTGGTATTGACCTAGCTCTCATCTCTCCCCTAGTTCCTTAATTTTGTGTAGAGGGGGAGTATGGTGTAGGAGCACCCTTATAAGGTCTTCCTCCATTTGATTTTGGTGAGATTTTACTTCTTTAAGAAGCCATGTAAATGTAATAAGAGCCAAGAGCTCATTGGTCTTATTTAGGTCCTAGGTTCACAAGTCTAGGTTGAGTTTTCTTTTGGAGTAGAGGGTATGTGTTCCCATTGATGAGTTTGGGGTCCTTTTAGCATGGTTGTGTCCATAGGATAGCCCAATGTAGGCCTAAAAGTCAAGAAAAGCAACATTGCAAAAGTTGCTCAAAAGTTGCAAAAAGTTGCATGACAACTTTTCAAAGTTGTCATGCAATTTTTCCACCTAATAGGTCATAACCTTAGCTTGGCGTGGAGAAACCTAAGCTTGGAACACAAACTGAGGCAAAGACATTATATATTGTTTTAAACCCTAAAATGAGGGGTTGGATGTCAGATTATATGGCCAAAGGAAAAAGACCTTGACTGTGACTGTTTTTTTTGTTACCAGTCGACACAAATGGAGCATTAAAAGATTGACAATGGACTATTTTGCAAACTAAACTGTGTTGGGAGTCTTGTATTGTGTTTATACATTCATTTTGAGCACTGAGATTAAGTTTGTTTTCCAAGTTTTAGTGTTTGTAAATACTTTGCAAATTTCTTCTTTACTGTCAAGTTTTGGACTGTTTTGTGTAAATGGGTTGACAACTCCTATACCCATTATGGAAACACCATGAAACCATGGGGAATAGGAGTGTAGACCCTATATAGTATCTCAAAGGAAGATGCAGGAAAGCCTTTCAAAGACCCATTCCTAGGCGAGACTAGACTGTGCCCGGCTAGGAAGGGTTAAGGTTGCAGAGGTTTGTGAGAGAAAGGAAGGACAAGGAAGGAGACACCCTTTGGAGGAGTTGTAGAGGGGTGTGTGGAGAAAAATTGGTGAGAAGAAGGAGCTTCCATCAATCCAGACAAGGTGGCGAAGACAACAAACCATCATTGTGACCCTAGCAGGCCTAAAAACCCTCATAAAAACCCTCAAAAACCCCTAAATTCACCTAGGGCAGTGTATAGACACTTGGAGACCCAAAACTAGGAAAATATTTGAGCCTTTGCCAAATGAATAGCAGTCCCTTTGGGAAGTTTCACAAGTTTGGGCATCATTTGCAAGAGGGAGCCCTAAAAGTTCCGAATGGAGGCCTAATTGGGCACATTATTCCTTGTAGCCCTATTTTGTAGGAAAGAAGCCAAATAGTGAGATCAGTAACAAATAGGAAGGTCAAAACCTCTTGGGGGCACATGAATGGATGGAGAACTATGTCAAAGACCTATCCTATCCTTGCTAGGACTTGAGAAGGTGTAGGAAGAGTTAAACCCTTATTAGCCTATGTGAGGGTTTTTGAAGCTTGTGAGTAGGTGAGATATTAGGAAAAGAATCACATGTTGTTGGTGGGTGGATTGGGCAAGGTCAAGGGATTCCAAAAGCAAGGGAAGTCCTAGATACCCTAGGGTGTGGTTGGAACACCTGGTGATCCAAGGAGAGGATCAAAGAGCATAGACTAGGCTAGTCTATCCCATTCCCATTCCCATCACAAATTTATGTGGTTAACTAAGTCAATTAGTTATTTTATAATCTTAATTCAATCCCAACCCTAATTTTTAAACCCTTTACATTTTTTGGTGAACCCATC
Organism: Cryptomeria japonica; assembly: GCF_030272615.1. NCBI lineage: Eukaryota > Viridiplantae > Streptophyta > Pinopsida > Cupressales > Cupressaceae > Cryptomeria > Cryptomeria japonica. The sequence goes on along the minus strand of NC_081408.1, from coordinate 239,171,373 downwards.
TTCTTATACCTTAATTTTTAATTTGTGGTCTCAAATTTTATTTTTTATTCATGTTAAAATTTAAATTGTCACTCATAGATCTCATTTTCAATTGAATTACTTAAATTTAGAGGTTTAGTTCTAAAAACCCTAATTTATAATTCTAAAATTAACTTGTGGGTTACATAATTTTTCAAGTCTATTTTCAGATCTCATTTTTATGACATGTTATGCTACGATTTAGAGGCATTTATCATTCAAAATAAAATTTCAAATTTCTTAATTAATTGGTTAATCAATCATTTTTACAAAAATGCATTGCTCAATAACAATTCCCAATTTGTGCATTCAAATTTCCCTCATTTGTGCATGGGTTTTGTTACTATTAGTCCTACATACAATATTCTCATGAGAAGAATTTATAAAATTAAGGCTTCCCAAGGTTTAATTACTAAGGATATGGAGCCTAATTTGAATAACTTATTTCATGAGAATGTTGGTTATTCTCCAAACCCAACAAATGATAAAATTTATCCTTATTCTCATCATAATTCTCATGATGTTGATGAATCACTAACTAGGGTTACCATTGACCAATTCAAGAATATTGACAATAAATTTGAAAATATTCAACAATGGATGAATCAACAATACCTATAAAGTGAGGCAATCCCATTGATTGATTGATTAAAAATAATGGTGCAAAGTGATAAAATTGGTGTTGATTTGTTGTGTGGCCTTGTTGATATTGTTGACACTAATATCATGCCAATCAAAAGTTATTCTAAAGTCCTTGGTTACTCTCAACCCACTAGTCAAGCTAATAATTCTATTCCTATGCCTATATCCTTGCCTACTATGCGCGTGTGTGAAAAAGTGAACCTGTAGCTATAAGCACAACACTTCAATTAAGTCATTATATGCATGGTTAGTAATCAATAATCAATAAGTGATAAACCATAGCAAAGCGACCAATTGCCTTCTAAAAGATGCGAGTATAAGATTGCTCTCAGATTTTTATAAGCAATACCAGTGACTAGACTACACCAAGATGAAGGATTTAATCTATATGATATTAAGCTATATGGATGCAAGATGAATGAATAATTCAAGCAATAATCAATTCAAGCAACAATGGATGCAAGCAATAATGAATGGAAAATGGATGCAAACAATCTAAAAAGCACAATAATCTTCAATGACTCCAGAGTGAAATTAGCGTGATAATAATCTCCAAGCGTGTTCTCAAAAATATCGAGGGTGAATTGGAATGAGAGCTGAAGACTGAATTTATAGAGAATCACAAGATAGATGATGAAAAAGCTTAATTTTGGATTAATTGAAATAATTGAGAAATCATGTTCAGTTAACCTTGAGATAGATTCCAATTATAGTTTAATTGAAATGCATTCAAATTAGAAGTCCAAGTTGCATTGGAAAATAATAATAAATTAATTCCATGCATATCTGATAAAAATAGATAATTCTTTAATTTATTCAAGAAAAAGGTCTTTTCAATGCAACTGAACTTCTTTTTTCTGAAAAGCTTTGAGTTCCAATTTTAGAGAATAATTCAATAATTCAATTAAATTGCTTTGATGATTTCAAGTTCTAAATTTAGAAAAAGAAATAATATCTCAAGTTTGATTTCTCTCTCAATTCAATTCTTTTTGTTTTATTTTCAATTCAACTCTTTATAATAAATTAATTCATCTTTTGTAATAAATTAATCCTTTTTGCATGATTGAATGTCAGATTAATTAATTAATTAAATATGCAAGGATATTTAATAAATTAAAATAGGATAATTAATGAAAATGATATTATTGGAAATGATTTGATTAATTAATTAAATATTTAATTAATATTGAGTAGTTGATTTGCCATGTGATATTTGATGATTAAAGAATTAATAATGTGCTCAAGATTGATTTAATTGCCTTTGGTTAGGACCTTGGTGATGTTGTTGAGATTAGGGGCCCATGGTTTAGATGACCATTTTTAGGGTATTACATTTTCCCCTCTTTGAATTAATGTGCGAGTAGTGCGTTGGTTCAAAGAATGTGTGATGTCTAGGAGATGCTAGTTCTGAACTTGATTGATCACGAACTAAATGAAAAGCAAGGCGTTTCACTTGATTCGAAGTGACAAAGCTAAATGAAGTCTGATTAAAGTGATACCGATCCCAAACTTGATTGAACTACGGAACGATAGAAAACAAAGATACCGAACTTGAACTTGATTGATCAAGAAGCAGATCTTACTGATCTAGAACTTGATTGAACTTAGATGTAGTGAATGATCATAAAAATTGATCTTGAACTTGATTGATCAAGACACGATGAACGAAGAATGAACCATTCAGCTTGATCAAGAAACAAATATTGAACACCTGCTTAGATTTAGTGTGATCAAAGATACTCTGGAAACTTTTGATTGAGTTTAAACAAATAATCAGCTTGATTTGAAGCGATGAAACTGATTAACGTTAAGAGATTAATTCAGACGATTGAGAGATATCAACTTTACTTGAAGCGATGAAACTGATATGCCCCTAGCGATTGATTCGATTCAGATGATCAAGAGATCTCAACTCGATGTGAAGCGATGAAGCTAAGACGCCCCTTAACAATAAGGATTGATTTTCTTTAATTGAAAAGATTTTTCTTGACTTTTGATGAAGATTTGAAAAATTTTCTCGACTTGTGAGATGTGAAGACATAAGGTCATGAGTATGCCCCCTTGGGAGCACAATCGAAAGATAGCAAGGGATTGATTATAGGCAATTGTGTGGCGAGAATAAGTTATTTGAGCACAAATTGATTCTGAGGATTTTAAAATTTTTTTGGCGATGATTGATGATAAATTGAGCGTATAGTTGATTGTAATGTTGATGTGTAGAATGAAATTGAATTAAGATTCATCGTTGAAATTTGAGCACAATTTGAAGAAAGAATGAGCATTTGATGAAAAAAAAAAGCGCTAAGTGGTTGAAATTATGAAATTGGCTAGGAAAATGATCTCAAATTTCGATTTTGATCCTGAAAATGGAATCAGAGCAGACAAATTAGCTAAGGGTACAATTTTCATGACCAACGGAGCAAGTTGAAAAATTAGGTTTTAGGCTATATATGGGATGAAAGTGTCATTTTCAAATCATTTTAACCCTCCAAGTTTGAAAATTCAAAAAGCCTTTTGTGAAGAAAATGGTGGTCCCTACTCGTCAGCATCGATTTGAGCGCCAGAGAAGACATAATCAACCCCGAAACTATGAGCCAACGGTAAGTGATCGATCTTAAGCCTCTTTATGTTTCCAATTTTGAAATTTTTTTAATGCTTTTTTGAAGTTTTTCACGGGTTTTGGGTCGGGTGTCTCAGTTTATCGTGCGAGACAAGATCATCGTGCGAGACAGGATCCTGTCTCATATGAGAAACTGGTAAAAAATATTTTTTCGTTTGAGCCTACTAGTTTTGTTGTACAGGGTCCACCCTCGTGTCGTACGACAGGTCTGTTAAAAGACCATTTTGTCGTGCAATGTGTAAAAGTTTATCGTTCGAGGCTGTTTTCTCATATGAAAGCCATTCCTGACTCGTATGAGATGCTGCTTGACTATGTTTTGTCGTTCGAAAAGAAGTGATCATTTTTGAAAGGGTAAACATGAAATTTTGGTTTTGCATTTGACTTAATTGGATTTGCGTGTTGTTTAACTTCTCTTGTAGGCTCATTTGGAATGTTTTCTGATGCTCATTGTTGGTTTTTTAATTTTTTTGTAGGTTTGATTACCTCCTGTGCTATTTAGATGTGTTTATCCTCCCACGATGGCATTAGTGCGTGATTTATCTGAGGTTGGATCATGTTGATTTGTGTGGCTTGACTCATTTATTGCGATGGGGGTGGAGATGGGGGGCCTGCGAGAGAGCAGGGGACAGATACTAGACGGTTGATGAGGGCACGTCTTGCAGAGCTACAGTCACAGTTGACAGTGGCGCAGACTCAGCTGGTGGAGTGAGACCGACAGTTGGCCGAGGTGAAGGCCGAGCGTGATCACCAGATCACAGCATTGAGAGCAGAGTCGAGAGAAGAGATAGAGTCTCTACGACAGGAGGTCCTTCTCCAGAGCAGTAGGGCAGCATATTATGTGGTGGCATATAGTGTCGCAGTTCCTGTTGCATAGCAGGTGCAACCCTATTTGCAGTATATGGCACAATCGGAGGGAGCTCGGGCACCGCGCCAAGATCTCGGACATCAGGCTCCTCCTCCTCCACTAGGCGATGAGGGAGAGGGTGCTAGCTATATTTTTCATTTGTAGCTCGAATATTGTTTTGTAGACACACCCATTTTTTTGTAGCCTATACGATTCTTGCTCCGATGGGATTTTGTATATGTCATTAGACATCATTTTGTACTCTTATACTTGACATTATATATATACATGAGATCCAATTTGACTTCATCATACTTGTGTTGATTTGTTTATGAGATGTCTCTTATATGCTTTATTCTATATGTATGCATTTCTTTTCCATATGAATGTAAGTAATGCAAAAGATTATGAATGTATATTTTTGTTTCTTTTATATGCAAATAAATGATAATGCAAATGAGTAACAATAAAATGTATGAATCTATATGAAATGTTATGTATGCAGCTAAAACATCTCAAGACACAAGTACTCAATCAAAGAAATGATGATAAAAATACCACTTAGCGTAAGTAATGATGATGCTTTCAGCTCTCCTTCAGAAGATAAATGGATTATTACCATACCAAAATCACTCTAGATTCACAAAAATGCAAAATGATATGCAAAATGATGTGCAAAATGCAACCTAAACCTAGTCACTGGATTTAAAATACTTAAGATTCATCATTGAGCATAACAAACACAACAGACAGGTTAGAGTTCTTTTCTTTTTCAATGTGCAATATTAATTATCTTGTCCGCAATGACCCTTTTTTTCGTTCATATCCTTGGACAGATTTCACAGGGACTCGAATTGTATCATAAAGAAATTCCCTCAAAATGAACAAAGAAATGATATGGACCTCCCTGTAGCATACAAATAAGTGGAGTTGAGGTATGTGAGGCAATTTCACCTTGATGTGAAGGCTCTTATCACAGACACTAGCTAATTTATATGTTTCCAGATCACCGAGATCAATCCTACAAGCAGAAAACAAAGAAAATGTGATGCCCCCCAATCCTTGCTCCTCTTAGTCACAATAGACTTCCTCGAGTTACTCAGAGGGACAATAATCGAAAATCAATATGAAAGACAACATACAAAGAAAATTTTCATTCATAGGTCAAACTGTTTAGTGATTGTTTTCCGTTATGTTGTTTTGCTTGTGAACTCAGTGATAAACTCTTTGGTAGTTAGGAGACAGGTGATTGACTCGGAGTGGATGACCAGGTTTCACTGACAAAAAAATGACTTGGTTGACACTGCTTAGGATATGTAATATGCTCTGTCGAGTAACCTAAGACTAGGATGTTGATCAATTTCTAGTCATGAGGGTTCCAACGAACTAGGATGTCACGAAAGTGACTGAAAATATGTACAAGCGAAAGAAAACGATGCATGAAAGCGGGAAATGCCAATGTTGCGTTGATTTTATTTTATTTTTTGTTTTCTTTTTTTGTTCTTTTTGATTTTTTTTTGATTTTTTTGATTTTTTTAAAGACCTTTTCCAACTATACAAGTTTGCTGGAGCAAAGAATGCTAAGCGAAGAATTTATTCAAGTGGATGGTGTTAATCGGTTCACAGAGCTGTTCTCCTTCTGAGTTTGAGAGTTGATAGGCACCAGAGCCATATGCTGCAGTAACAATGTAGGGACCCAGCTAGTTGGGTTCAAATTTCCCTTCATTGTCGCGAAACTATTGATTTTTTGGATTTTATCTCAGAACTAGGTCACCAACTTGAAATTCTCTTTGTCAAACTTTCTTGTTATATCCTCTAGACATTCTCTTCTGATACACTCTAAGATGATCAAACGCCACTTGCCGATGCTCATCCAGCAATTCGAGTTCTTGCAATCTAGATATTCTATGATTTTCATTAGTAACAAGACCTTGCAACGAAACCCTTAGAGATGGTATTTCTACTTCAATAGGTAATACTGCTTTGGACCCATACACTAAAGAGAAAGGTGTAGCCCCAGGAGGTGTTCTGATACTGGTTCTGTAAGCCCATAGTGTAGGATTGAGCTGCAGATGCCAATCCTTCCCGGATTTGTTCACTGTTCTGTGCAAGATAGTCAGTAGGTTTTTGTTTGATGCCTCAGCTTGTCCATTACCTTGAGGGTAATATACTGATGACCAGTGTTGCTTTATTTTGAATTTCTCACAAAGCTCATCCAGATCTTTATTCTTAAACTGTCCTCCATTATTAGTCACGATGGATGAAGGTATCCCATACCTGCAAATTATATAGTTTAGGATGAATAAGGCGACTTGTTTACCTGTTGCTTTGATAAGCGGAACTGCCTCTACCCACTTGGTGAAATACTCAGTGGCAATTATGATGAATTTATGTGCATTGGATGAAGCCAGATATATCTGACCAATGAGATCAAAGGTGCATTGCTAAAAAGGCTAGTGTGTAATGAATGGTATGAGATCCCTTGCTGGGGCATGTATGAGATTTCCATGAAGCTGACGTTTCTCACAAGTCTTAGCAAATTTTATGGTGTCTTTTTCCATATTTGGCCAGTAGTAGCCAGCCCGTAATACTTTCCAAGCTAAAGTAAAACCATTCAAATGAGATCCACAGATACCTTCATGGACTTCCGATAATGCACGTTTAGATTCTTCAGTTTCTAGACATCTAAGTAATGTACCATCCAAACCTCATCTAAATAAATCGTTAGCTATGATAACATACCACGAAGCATTTCGAGTTAGGTTTATTTTCTCATTACGAGTAAGGTTTTCAGGGATAATTTGATTGCATATATAGGAATAGATGTGGCTGTATCGGGATGAGTCATGTCCAATAATAGAACAGACTATTTGGGTCTTAGGAGAATCATAAGCAAGGTAATATAACTCTTCCACTAGGAAATCAAAGCGAAAATTAGACTCTTGTAACTCAGGTATAGATGCCAAGGTGGCCATAGCATTTGCTGCTCTATTCATTGATCTAGGAATCTGTTGGAATGATACAAAAGTAAAGTACTTCTTGAGACCGTCCACCATCCTTTTGTAAGTCACCAATTTCTCATCTCGAGTCTGATATGTATCGTTGATCTGATTGATAATCAGCTGAGAATCTCCATAGATATGTAATTCAACAACCTTCCATTCAATGGCTAGTTTTATCCCATTCACCAAAGCTTCATATTCTGCAATGTTGTTTGTGCAAGGGAATAGAATCTTATAAGACTTTGGGATTGAATACTTCTAAGGAGTAATGAATAATATGCCAACACCTGAACCATTTTGAGTAAAGGAACCATCGAAGAACATCTTCCAGGGTTGTTGAGTAAGATGCATTATTGATTCATCTGGGAACTCGATGTGTAGTGGTTGAGTATCCTCAAGTGGAGTTTCAACAAGTTGATCAGCAATGACCTGTCCTTTTATGGCTTTGCATTCCATATATTCAATGTCAAACTCTGTAAGGATCATAACCCATTTCGTCAATCTTCTGGTGAGTGTTGCTTTATTAAGAAGATACTTGAGTGGATCGATTTTGGCCACCAACTTGACTGAATGTGCTAGCATATAGTGCCTTAGTTTCTGTGATGCAAAGACTAATGCCAAGCATGATTTTTCTATTATATTGTAGCTCATTTCATAAGACACCAATGTCTTGCTGATGTAATAAATAGCTATTTCCTTTTTGTTGTCATCTTGTTGCGGTAGAAGTGCCCCCTGTGATGAATCAGTTGCTGATATATATAATATTAGTGGCTTACCCTGAATAGGTGGCATCAATATCGGTGGATTAGATAGGTACTCTTTTATCTGCTGAAGATGTTGTTCACACTACTAATCCCAGTTGTATATTATTCCTTTTCTCAATACTTTTGTAAAAGGTTGAGCCTTGTCTGCTAGCTGAGAAATGAATCTTCTAATGGATTGGAGACGTCCATGTAGACTTCTCATTTGACTGATGTTCTTTGGAGGCGGCATTTCCATTATAGCTTGGACCTTCTTAGGATCAACCTCAATTCCCTTGTTTGAAATAATGTAGCCAAGTAGTTTACCAGATGTCACACCAAATGCACACTTCTTTGGATTTAATTGGAGCTTGAATTTTTCCATTCTGTCAAGTATAGGACCTAACTTTTGAATATGCGTTGATCTTTTCATAGTCTTCACTAAGGTATCATCAACATAATCTTCCATATTCTTATGCATCATGTCATGAAAGATAGTTGCAACTGCTCTTTGATAGGTCACCCCTGCGTTCTTTAACCCAAATGGCATGACATTCCAGCAAAAGGTTCCCCATGCATAGGTGAAAGCTATCTTTTCTTGATCTCTAGGAGCGATTTTAATATGATTGTAGTCAAAAAATCCGTCCATTAATGAGTACATCTCATACCTAGCTGTCATGTCGACTATCATATCAATATTTGGCAATGGAAAGTTGTCTTTTGGACATGCTTTGTTGAGATCTCTAAAATTTGTACAAACTCTGATAGATTTATCTACCTTCGACATAGGCACTATGTTGGAAATCCATTCAGCACAATCTATTGCTTTGATAAACCTAGCTTTGAGCAGTTTCTCTAGTTCAGCTTTGACCAATAATGCTACATGCGAGTGCATTTTACAGAGTTTTTGCATAATTGTTTTACTCTTGGTGTGATTGAGAGATGGTGCATAATGAGATCAGGATCCAAGCCTGGCATATCATAGTACATCCATGCAAAGTTTATTTTATTTTCTAAGAATAGTTGAGTGAACTCCTTCAATTCTTTTTCTAATAGTGATTGAGCTATGTGAATGATTTGTGGTGTCTCTTGATTCCCAATATTCACTGGCTAAGTTGGCTCGATCAATATGGAAGACCGCTCCCAAAAATGATTGGGCAGTATACCAAGTATCTCACCTTCAGGCGCCTCAAAGAGGTTTTCACCTTTAGGTACATCCTTTATTTTCTCTTTTTTAGATTCTGACACCGCCACAATATGGTTTTCGCCATCAAATCTTTTATTTTTATTTTTCTTGTTTTTGCGACTACGATACTTGATGTCTGCCTCAGTCATATTTTCACTCTGTTCATTGGTGGAAGAGTTTATAGGTTTGACTGCATTGAGATAATAGGATAATGTATAGTCATTGGCAAAAGTAGGTATATCCATGGGTTGATTTTGTAAAGTACAGTCAATCAATTCGGGATGTACTAAGGACAAATTTTGGATAGGTTTAAGAGCGTTCATGGTATTGTTATCACAGCTCTGGATCGAAAAGTTGAGTTCTAGAATGATACCTTGCGTAAGTGTCTTGAGAACAGGAAGAGTCAGATTGTGATTATTAAAGTTCACGTTAATATTTAATCAATCTAATCCAATAGACATACTTGTAACATCGTTTACTATGCCAGACTGGATGTCATATCGTGGTTTAACAACAATAAAACTAGTAGGCAACTTTTCATTGTTTGTATCAGATGATTTAGAATTTGAGGCTGAGTGGATATCAGCATGAATAGGACTGTCATCAGAGTCATCAGATGAAGTTTCCAAGCCTCTTTCAGGTGATTTAGTAAGCATATGTATGGTATCAATACCAACATCTTTAATGCTACAAGTTCCTTCATGTTGTGGTTCATTTGTCATTTGTATATGACACACCTGTTGACACGATCTCATTGTTTCTATGATTTGTTGTCGTCTACTCCATTCAGCTTCTTCTAGACTGATGAGTGGTTCTTGTTCTGTAGCTTCCAACTCTTCCTGTGTAGTGCTATAACTGATTTGATCTATTTTAGGATAAGGGCACATAGATGAGAAGCTTTCTGGTATTCTTCCTTCTTTCAATCCTTGTTCATAATTTGCTTGCCTCTTTTGTCTAATTTCTTGTATTTCCTTCTCTAGTTTTATGTGCATCAGCTCTTGAGTATCATCTATGACACCACTAGATTCTTCTAGAGTTTTTGTAGTGGATGTGTCGTAAAGATAGTCAGGACCCCATTCATACTCGTTTGAATTAGTCTCTAAATCATCTACTTGTTGCCTGCCAGTATATGTGATTGGAACTTTTAATGGTGCAAACAATTCTCTGATTCTTATGACTTCATCTCTTATATCCTTAGGAACCTCAACTTCTTGTATTATTGTAGCTGATACCATCAAAGCCTAGGCACTAACTATTTCTTCTTTCTTGACTGTTGATTCCTCTTTCTCTTTTCTACACTCTACTTTTGTTTGTTTAGTGTCTGCTTCATGTAATATTAAAGGCGATATCTTTTTCGAGCACTTAGACTTAGAAACATGTTTTTGGTCTGATGTCTTTTTCGGATTGTATCCCAGTCCAACCTTATCATTTGTGGATTTGGTTTGTAGCTGAATTGGTTCAGTAATAGCTTCCTTTTGTTTGCCTAGAGGCCAAGTACCTGAGTATCCCATACATTGAATTATTTTATAGCCAGGACCATATTGGTTTGAGAAAATTTCACAGTGTCGTACCTCCTCATTTTGACTATCTTCCTTAAAGAGCCAGTTAAGCACAACATCCTCTTCTATTTCATCTGCCAAGGAGGTAGAAGACTATACAAAGAGACCATCATATATGGTATTTGGAGCCAAATTTTGTGTTCTCATAGCCTCTGGTGGCTTGCACAACTATTTTGGCAATGGAGGGAGAGAAACTAATGATAGTACCGGTTCTATCTTGTAGCCATCCATGCCGGTATCTGTAATCTTCAATCTCTTTTCTAAGTCTTTCATCAATGTTTCTGGATCTTCATTTGGAGAGGCTTCCCTATTATGTGGCACAAAAGTATCTGCACCTTTTGTCAATGCATTATAGATGACATTTGTATCAATAGGAATATTGACTTCAGCTTTGTTATAGGGAAATTTTAAGCATTGGTGATACATTGACGGTACTGCCTTCATTTCATGAATCCACGATCTGCCCAGTAAAATATTGTATGACAATGGAATATCAAGAACCTGGAAAAGGACTTCTCTCTCTACCGGTCTCACTCTGATTGGTAATGATACCAGACCTTTGGAGGTCCTCTCTTCCTCATCATAGGCTTTAATTGTTATTTTCTTGCCTGGATCAATGACATTTTCAGAGAATCCTAGTTGTGTAATCAGATGATAAGTACAAATATTCAACCCTGCACCTCCATCCATCAAAACATGTTTGATTCTGTGTTTGTGGATCATGGCTTCAATATGCAATGGCTGGTTATGTGGATGATTTAATGAATTGTCATCTTCTTCAGAGAAGGTCAAATAGTGAGGTGAAGTCAGATGACCCACCATAGACTGAAACTGATTAGTGTCTAAATCTTTTGGAACATTGGTAGTGAGAAATGCTTTGTCTAGGATTTTCTTATGAGCAGATGAGAGTTGTAGCAATTCAAAAATTAAAATTTGAGCATTTGTCCTTTTTAACTGTTCAACTATGCTGTATCTAGAGGATGATGATGAAGTTAACCTTTTAAATTTGTCCAAGGTTGATTCCTTTTGTTTGTTTGGCAAGGATATTGGGTTTGATGTTTCTTGAGCCGGAGTGGAAGAACTAGCTCCTTGGAGAGTGACTTTCTAATCGGATCAGGTAAGATCTCTTGCATATCGTGATTCATTTGGTTTATCTTGAACTATAATCACATTGCAATATTCCGAGTGTGAAGGCTCAATCATGTTGATAATGTTGTCCTAGCTGGCATAAGTATAATTTATCTTAGCACCTCCTTTGGTATTTGAGGAATCACCTTGTTCATAAACAGGCAAAGGGTCCTTAAATGCTTTATGATCAGAATTGGTTGGATGATTCCCAACAACAACTTTACCAGTGTCTATGAGATCTTGAATCTCATGTTTTAACTTCATGCAATTGTTTATGTTATGACCCTTATTCCGATGGAAGTCACATTATTCATTTTCTCTCCACCATCTTGGTTTGACATCTGGATCATATGGTCTGGAGTTATCTAGTAGTGTTATCAAGTTGTTTTCCAATAGAGTTTTGAAAGAGGATTCATATGATTCTTCAAGAGGAGTAAAATCACGCTTAGGTTTGGAAAGCCAAGGCTTTTCTTTGAACCATTCCTTTGTTTTCTTTGGTGGATTCTCTACTGCAATCTCAGCAGCTTTAAGTGCTTGTGTACCACTAGCCAAGTTGAATATTGTGGATTTTGAGTTGGTTTTGACAGTGTCTACTACTCCATCATTAGCAACATTCTTATTGTTGTCTTTGGCAAATTTCCAATACTTGTTCTTCTCTTTAGAGCTAGATCCTGTTTGTGTTTCTTTCCAAGGCGTGATATCTCCTTTCTTTATGAGTACATCTTCCATTCAAATGGCATTATCTACCATTTTGTTAAATGATGGGTGTACTTGCATTTGTATACTATATTTCAGTTCAGGGACCAAGTTATTGACAAATATATCCATTTTCTCAGAGTCTGGGATAGGTCGTGGATACCTAGATAACATCTTTCTCCAGCGTTGGAGAAAAGTAAGAAGAGGTTTCCCTATTTTCTATTGAGTATTACAAAGATCGATCATAGTCACAAGATGTCAAATGTTGTATGAGTATTGTTGTAAAAATAGTTGGATTAGTTCTTCAAATGTTTTTATTCCTTTGGGTAGACTTGAGAACCATTCAATTGCTTGACCCCCTAAACTCCTTGGCAAGAGACGCATGAGGTACATTTGATCATGCATGAACTCCATACAAGCAACACTAAATTCCCTAACATGATCTTGAGGATCTAAGGTACCATCATATTTGTCAAATTTTGGGATTTCCACTCATGGAGGAAATGGAGGCATGTGTAGATTCTTGTCAAATGGAAAGGGACATATTGTTTCTAGAGAATATTGTTTTGGGGACTTGTCCTTATTCTTCAGTTCTATGACCTCCATCCACAAAGCTAGTAACTATTTGTGTACCATGAGTATAGGTGAGTCTTCCTTTTTAGTAACAAGTGTCTGAACATCATATCCAATAGGAAGTTTGGCACCTTGTTTTGCTAGTTCTAAGAAATAGTCTTCCTTCTCTCGGGTCATGATAGTTTTCATCATTTTTCTAAAGTCTTTATCTTTCTGACAGTCAAGGATTTCTTTTTCTGGAAGTTCAACGTCTTCGTCAGTCTCACTTGATGATGAGGAGTCATTATGATTTTTGGGAATATTACGATTGTTTTTGTTTCCATCATTGTATTCTGTCTCATGTATGGTGGGAGATTCAGGTTCATCAAAAATTGGTCCGCCTGATGTCGACGACATGTCAGTGAGTGGATCCTTCACGTAGAATGGATTATCATGATATTTGAAGGGTTGTTCTTTGCCTTTGGCTTCTTTCTTACGAGAACTCCTTGTTTGAATAGGCATCTTTATGGATTTGTGTGACCTAAAGTTGTTTGTGATGCAAAGGTCAAGATCAATTTCAGAGCTAGTTGTTCTGTTTAGAGTATTGTTTAGGAGAAACAACTGAGATTTAGTCTGATTTTAGGAACGATCTATCCTGTCTAAGACGTTATCTAAGTTGAATCTAAGCGTAGTGTAAGATTAAGTTTGGTTTCAAGAACGATCTATCCTATATAAGACGTTATCTAAGTGACTAAAATTTGATAGGTAGTTGATTAAACTAGATGAAAGGTGATCGACCAAATCGTGCAACGTAAATGGCAGAGGTACACTGTCTTGATCTTTTTATGCTTAGGAAAATGATAACCAGTATTATGTTTGCTATAAGTTGTTTTTAGGCAAGTTTGACTATTCTGTTCTGACAAAACTAAAGACTCGTACGATAGTATTTTCTGGACAGGACAACAATTGAGCAGCTATAGGACAACAATAGTTTTGTTTCGTATGAGTTGCTGCCTCATACCATACGACAAATGGGCATGTGTAGGACGACAAAAGACTGAGGACAATTCTGTCTTGTACGAGATAGGATACAGTGCAGGATGATAGATTACTCAGACTCGTATGATAGATAATATGGTATAGGATGACAAACCAGTAGACTCGTATGACACAGGACTTGGTGCAGCATGATGGATTATCAGACTTGTACGACTATTCATAGGACAAAGCCTAGAAATTTTGAGTTTTTCTGATTGCTAAGTATGATAACTGAGTATGACTAATTCTGAGATGGACTGATTTTTGACCAGGATAAACTAGTTTCTGACACGGACAAATTTCTGACTTAGGATGGACTAGTTTCTGACACGGGCAGAGTTTTGACTTACTGAGTTGTTTCTGGTCTTCACCAATTTTTGGTATTTCATTTTTTTGTTTTAGGGATGAAAACACAAAAAACAAGTAGTATGTATAGTGACTCCAATCACAACATGCAAACCCTAAGGAATTTGGTGAGGAAAGAAAACCTTTGCTTGTAGACTCAGGTACACACCCAATAGCTAATTAGAATACGGCCACTGAGTCTCACGCAATGGATTCTCAACGCCGTATTATTTGACTCCAAATGCTAATGGGGGCACGAAATGACAAGTATCTTGGGAGAGTTACTATCTCTCTTGCACAAAGATTATCCCCCTTTCGGAGGTGGATTGGGTAGCTTCTAATTTTAAATTGGATTTAGTCAGGGATCCATTCGGCGCATCGAGGTATAAAATAAATTAAGAGGTCTCCCAGCCTTGAAAACCAAGGTTCAATATACCCAAAGGTACAAAGGAGAACTATTCCCGAGCACTGCCGTTGACTTGATTTTCATCAAATCACATTTATTTTATAGTGAGTTGGAGTACTTGGCATCTAGCCGTTTGCACTTAGGTCATTCCCCTCACACCGGCCATAATGGATTTCAGAGTTTTTCAACCCCTTAGGAGGGCAGGCCTACTAAAGATGTACAAATCTCAAACACAGAAAAAAAAAACCTCAAGGGTCTGGATTTCTGATTGTCTAAAAGAAGACAAGAGCATACTCTCCTACCTCTCAGATTTTTCTAAAACATGAAAGACAACTTTTGTTCATTAACCAGATAGAAAGTTAGGTGCCTAAAAATGAATTTAAAGAATACACAATGTTTAGTCGATTCTCCTCAGGCGACCTGCAAAGACAATGAATCAGTAGTCATATTGTCTTTGTGCGACAAGCATATTCTTCGACAAGCGTTCTGCAAAAACTAGTTAGGCTGTGAAAAACTCTGAGATAGATAGATAAACAGTCAGGGTCAGTTGTCAGAATAATCAATCAGAAATGAGAAAATTATGAAATTTGCCTCTTTTACTAGAAAATACAGAATCGTACGACAAACACTTGACTTGTACGAGATAGGATTTAGTAGCGTACGAAAGAAGATTGCTGATGATGTATGCTCGTATGACAGAGGATTTCTGCTCGTACGACAGTGAATCTGCTCATATGATAGGATATTTGCAATTCGTGTGACACCTGCAGTTTGTCGTTTCAGCCTGTAAAAATTGTTGTACGAGATGTACGGACGAAAAAAACCAAAAAATTTGAAATCTGGAAAATAATAAAAAAAAAGTGGTTAGTCTTGGAGGCTGAAAAAAGTGTAGTCTTTGGGCCCCACGGTGGGTGCCAGATATGTGTGTGTGAAAAAGTGAACTTGTAGCTGTAAGCACAACACTGCAATTAAGTCATTATATGCATGGTTAGTAATCAATAATCAATAAGTAATAAACCATAACAAAGCAACCAATTGCCTTCTAAAAGATGCGAGTATAAGATTGCTCTCAGATTTTTATAAACAATACCAGTGACTAGACTACACCAAGATGAAGGATTTAATCTATATGATATTAAGCTATATGGATGCAAGATGAATGAATAATTCAAGCAATAATCAATTCAAGCAACACTGGATGCAAGCAATAATGAATGAAAAATGGATGCAAACAATCTAAAAAGCACAATAATCTTCAATGACTCCAGAGCGAAATTCACGTGATAATAATCTCCAAGCGTGTTCTCAAAAATCTCTGGGGTGAATTGGAATGAGAGCTGAAGACTGAATTTATAGAGAATCACAAGAGAGATGATGAAAAAGCTTAATTTTGGATTAATTGAAATAATTGAGAAATCTTGTTCAGTTAACCTTGAGATAGATTCCAATTATAGTTTAATTGAAATGCATTCAAATTAGAAGTCCAAGTTGCATTGGAAAATAATAATAAATTAATTCCATGCATATCTGATAAAAATAGAAATTCTTTAATTTATTCAAGAAAAAGGTCTTTTCAATGCAACTAAACTTCTTTTTTCTGAAAAGCTTTGAGTTCCAATTTTAGAGAATAATTCAATACTTCAATTAAATTGCTTTTCTGATTTCAAGTTCTAAATTTAGAAAAAGAAATAATATCTCAAGTTTTACTTCTCTCTCAATTCAATTCTTTTTGTTTTATTTTCAATTCAACTCTTTGTAATAAATTAATTCATCTTTTGTAATAAATTAATCCTTTTTGCATGATTGAATGGCAAATTTATTAATTAATTAAATATGCAAGGATATTAAATAAATTAAAATGGGATAATTGATCAAAATGATATTATTGGAAATGATTTGATTAATTAAATAAATATTTATTTAATATCAAGTAGTTGATTTGCCATGTGATATTTGATGATTAAAGAATTAATAATGTGCTCAAGATTGATTTAATTGCCTTTGGTTAGGACCTTGGTGATGTTGTCGAGATTAGGGGCCCATGGTTTAGATGACCATTTTTAGGGTATTACACTATACATGCATTTACATCTTCTATCATGACTCCTTCCACACAAAATGTTAATCCTATACATGCTAGTTGTGGGTACAATCCTATTCAACAATATTCTTATATCCCTCCTTTAATGAGTCTTCTATTTGTATCCCAATCATCTCCCATAACAACATATCATAATGTTCCACCTCCTTATTCTCAACCTCCACCCACCTACAACAATATTACTTCTTCATCACAATTCAATCTGTCTAATTTCTATCCTTCTACCAAAGCAACCATCGATAATCTAGCCCAAATCATTACATCCCTACAACAAAAAATGGCTTCCATTACTCAATCCAATGTTATTGTGCCCATATTTGATGTAGCAAACCTATTATCCAATGATAATGTTTGTGTGATTCCACCTAAACATATGGAAGTCCCTCAATTGTAGTTGTACAGTAGAAAAGGTCACCCTTTGACTCATGTGAAAACATTTCAAACTTTGTGTAGTGATTTTAATTTTTTTACAAGATCTCTTAGGGATAAAAAATCTTTGCAATTGTATTTTTCTTTGTCTCCTTATTATATAACTTCTTTTCAATAATTTTCTAATGCTTTTATTCAATAATTTCAAAATAATATTGGTTGTAAGATTACTTTGATTTATTTGATTCATTGTAAGCAAGGAGTTAAAGAAAAAATGACTAATTTTATTGGTAGATATAAACATTTGCATTCTCAAATTTCTTATCCTATGTGTGATCATGATGTTCAAAGAATTTTTATTGCTAATTTACAAAAAGACACTAGATACAAGCTTCTATTTTTTGAGTTTTCTTTCTTTATGCAATCATGTGTAGTACTTCATAAGAATCAGCTTCAAGTGAATAAACTTGAATCATCTCCTTCAATGGATATGGCTGATAAGAATGAGAGTGCTCAGTAATATTTTGCAAAGTTTAAATCGAATAAAGGATACATCAAGATAAATGACAACATCAACACTAAAGTGACAACCATGACATCAAGTGTGGCCCCTTTCTCCAAATACTTTAGAAAAGAGTTAACTCCTCTTTCTAAGCTATTGCATAGTATAATGTCAAGGTTTATAAATGCTAATGTGTTGAAACTTCCTCCCATTATACCAATTGACTCTTCTAAACCATTGGCACCCTATCATGTTCCCAAATCCTTTTGTCAACATCATCATCAACCTAGCCATGATATTGAGAAGTGTTATAATTTGATGAATAAGATTGAATATTTCATACATAATAGTACTATGTCTGTATTTGGTGTGAATGAAAAAGAAAACAAATCTGTAGCTTCTCAAAATCAAAATCTCCAAATCTTTAGCAATCCTTTGCCTTCTCACTCTACTAATGTTGTTGAGTCACTGTTCTCTTGATAAACTTGGTGTAGAATCTAATAATGTTGTGAATCTTGTCAAAAAAGATACACCTCCTAAGGACTTATGTATTACCTTTGATCCTAGTGAGACTATTGTTGCACCTGATGGCCCATTGTATATCACTAAGAAGATCAAAGATAAACTCTCATGAGGATTTCTCATTGATCTAGTGTGTATGGTGAATATGATCACTAAAAAATATCCTTACATTTGACAATTTTATCAAGTAATATATGATAGATTTGATGTTATGGTCAAGGGGTATGATGGTTTCTCTTGCCCTAATATTGGTTCTATTACCCTTCCCATCAAGGTTGGTACTATGTTCTTACATGTAACTTTTGCTATCATACCTACATTAGATCAATTCCATGTGATGTTGGCACATCCTTGACTCTCTTCCATGAAAGCTATCACTTCTACCATTCATAAATTTTTGAAATTATCTCATAATGGCACTATCATAACAATTAATCATAGCCTTTACCAACCCATGGTGAAGTGTGGTAATTTCACCCTTGACTAATTTTTGCCTAAACAACTTAAGCCTCTTAAGCCTTGAAGTGATGCCCTTTTACTATCTTATCAAAAGTGAAAAAATGAGATGATCATATCTTTGAGTAAGCCTAGGGAACCTAGACCTATTTATCCTCCTCATGATGGACTTGGTATCCTTCCTTCACCTTTTATTCCTCCTATATGAGTTACAGTCCTGCCTCCTACAACTTATAAAGGAGAGTGCTTGGCATCTCCTATATCTCAATGTTGGCAAAAAGGTAGAAAACTGAGAGGGAGAGTGGGGGGGGTGAATTAGTTTTCTCAAAAACTTTATTCAACTCAAACACAATTTTAGATTTGATAATTAATAGTGAAAGAATAAATCAACACAACATCAATAACACACATAGCACTAAGATTTTTGACATGGAAAGTCCGGTTAAGGGAAAAACAATGGTGGGAACCCACCCATAACATGGCGATACCCTCTTAGAAGTGTATGAAATATTACAATGGGGAATGCACATGCATTCAAGAACATTGCCTAGAAATCACTACTCAAAAACAATAACAACAAGGGCTAAAACCCTAGGGAAGACTCACTATCTTACAAAAACATTCGGAAGATCATGAATTGATAGAATAACATCTGCTCATGCCTGGTTACAATTCTAGTTAAGCACATATTCTTCTCCTTAACACTTCTTCATAGTTCTTCGCATTACTTTACTGCTTTCGAAAGATCAATACATTTTTTGCATACCTCGCACATCTGCTGACATGAATATTACATTAATTTATACATATCATCAACCTATATTTCAAGGTCGGTTGAGCCCATAACACAAATTAAAAGATATAACAATATAGGCTACAATATTACATGTGGACCAAAACATTGTCAGCTAAGACAAATCATGGACCTAAATCACCACCTAGAACATGAAACACCTCCAAGAATTATGCCTTGAACATCCGTAATATGCTACAATCATCATGTCGATCAACAACATGAAGAACAACACCAGATCATGGAAAATAATTAACAATGTGCACAAAAATCAATGTAGAGCACCAACACAAATAGGACATGAGCTAGAAACATGTACAAGCATCATGATTTACCATAGAAACAACCACAACAAAACCAGTTACTAGAATCTCCATCATCATTATTCCGAACTTCAAGAACACTAATTGAACTAACTATCAAACTGAAAGATACACTTGCAGACCTCCAAATCACAAACCTTTTGAATTAAGGACACACCAAAACATCCAAAACACTCTACCAAATCCACAAACCAATCTATTTCAACATGGAGCAATTCAAACAAAAATATAGAACACTAATCAACACTGAACAACTAAAAAACCAACCACAATACCATATCTCATAACTCAACCAAATTTTCATGTGATCCTTTGAAACTTCAGTTGAATCATCTAGAGATACTTATCTCAAAACCCTATAATCCAAAATAGCTCATCTGTAACACATTGTCCAAACCAACTTGCTTAATCTAATTGCAACACTGGAACAAAGAGGAATATGTTGACATCAATGACACCAACACATTCTAGCAAACTTCTCAACAATATCCAACAATCTCCTCCTTTGGCATTGATGAAAACATATGATGTGGAAAACACTCAATGTAAAGAAATAAAATAATCAACTCCCCCTTAGATCATGCGCATAGCTCAACACAGGTTTTTCAGATAGCTCTCTCTCCCCCTTTGACATCAATGCTAAATGCAAATATTGCACGAATCTCTCTCCCTTGGACAAACTCACTCTCCTCACAAATTGAACATGAAAACTAAGAAATTTGAACATCTAACTGCTCCCCCTAAGTAGCAGTCAACACACATCAATTTGGATCACAAGATACCTTTATGAAATTCACCAGACTAGTGAAACTCAATGCATTTTAGTTCTCATTAGGAGGGGTAATTACCCCTAACTTCTCTCTGAGATACTCAAAAGTATCTTTAAGAAAAGGCTTCGTGAAGATATCTGCAATTTATTCCTTTGTAGATACATACTCCAATATAACTTCCTTCTCATTCACCTTCTCTCTCAAGAAATGAAACTTGATTGATATATGCTTTGTCTTTGAATGCAACATTGAATTCTTAGAAATGTTGATAGCACTTGAATTATCACAGTATATAGCAGTAGGCACATCATAAGAAATTCTGATATCCTTCAACATCTGCTTCATCCATATTACATGAGTACAATTGCTAGCAATAACAATATATTTAGCTTATGTAGTGGATAAAGAAATAGCATTCTGCTTCTTACTCATCCATGAAACTAATCTCTTTCCTAAGAAAAATCCACCAACGACTAGTACTCTTCCGGTCATCAACATCACCTACCCAATTAGCATCTGTAAAAGAACTCAAATTAATAGCCTCATCTTTAGGATACCACAAACCAAAATCCAACTAAACCAAACTTCTTCAACAATTCCTTCACATACTTGGACCAAGATATAAAAATTCCTTTATTTGACTACGTAATTTGCATTCCCAAAAAGAATTTCATCTCACCAATCATAGTCATCTCAAACTCATTTTGCATTTCATTAGCAAAATTCTTGCACAAACTATCATCTCCATAAAAAATAATGTCATAAACAAATAACTCAACAATCAAAATGTTATCACGATCAATCTTAAAATACAAATTTGTTGAAAACTATATGTCACAGAGAGGGGGGGGGGAGTTGAATCAGTAATTTACAGAATTTTCCATTTTCTATCCTATGTGTGTATACCGGTTAACAGATCTAACATAAATAATACATACGGGTTAGATGGGGGACTAACACAAATAAAACCACACATAAAAGGGACATCACATAACACTAGATGTACAAGGAAAACCCAAGATGGGAAAAACCTCAGTGAGAAGTGCTGCTAGAGACTACTGTTCCAATCCAACCTCACAATGAAAACCTCGGTTATAAAATTTAGGGTGCCAACCCAAGGAGTACCACTCCTTCTTTAGGGAACAAACCCAAGGAGCACCAACCCCTAATTTTAGGGCACCAACCCAAGGAGAACCAACCCCTGCACTGAGATCCAACTTAGTGATTATAAAATCATATTTTGAATACAAACATTATCTTCTTGTTACAAAAGAAATTTGTAACTCTCATGTATGTCTCTCTATCGGTTCTCCTCTCTACAGATCTCTGTCGGTTATCTATTCACCTTTTCTTTGCAGCAACCTTTGCTGGTTCAACCTCTTCTTCTTCTCTGCCAGTTCTACTCTCTGCTGATTCTCTTCTCTCTCTATCACACTGTTGCTATCCACCATTGGTTTGATAACTTAGTCATATGTCTACCATTTGATTCTCATTGATTCTCAGCTTGCCTTCTCTACAATCTTCTATAACCCTTCTTTGTCGGTTCAGTCACCACTAGTGTACTCCTCTATCAGACTCAATGGTAGGCTATCGGTTGCCTCACTCTTGCTAGTTGAACTCTTCAAACTGATTCTCTCTCTCACATAGTCTCTCCTCTGATACTTGTTGAGAACTTGACTAATTTATTCTCTCACATGTAGTAGCACAAATAATATCTTTGGCTCGCATAATTATAGCCATATTTTCCCACCTAAACATGAGTTTGAACATTAGCACATTAGGGTTTCCATCATGTACTAAATCTGCATCCGATCTAATCTCTGATCATCATGACATATCACATCCAATTTGATATCATGTCCTTGATCTATGTTCAACACTCAATCAATGAGCATTGCCCATCTATTTACCTTGTGAACCACATCTTCTCTCTTATTGTCATCTATAGCATGGTTTTCAAAATTTTGTCTGATCGATCATGTGCATGATATGGTTTCCTTCCTCCTCTTTGATTTGCAAGATTAGTATGTACTGGATCTCTATTGTTTCCTTCATCTCGAGTTGCAATCCTCTTCCTTCATTCCTCGAGCTTCGTAGTCGTCATAAATGTTGGACCAGTTGCCAATGACCTAACCGACAAATCACACCGACCTATGCATGCATGCCTCTTTACCTCCATGTGGCACCTTTGTCAGCATACACCTTTTGTAGGTTGGCTATGTCAGTCCAGACAAGATCACCAACCAACCACTCAACTAGGTTCATCTATAGGTTCACAGATCCTGTTAGTTATACCCTAACTGATCTGCCTTCAACCTTGCATTTTGATTCTCTTCCGGTGGTGCACCTGAACTGGTCAGCACACATACAAACCTAGCTCATAAACATCATCATCAGATGGGAGTCTTCTACATCTATACTTTGTCAACATTACCAGTGGACATACTTAGCAATAAACATCTTGATGACATCATGTCATCAATCTTCAACACACTCCATCTATGTGCAACTGCTCAACCTTTCATTCTTCATCAAATAGACTAGTTCTCCTATCAATTGGTTGGTCAAAGTGAAAAACATTTCCTTCAATCTTTGTACCGACAACTCATCATGTCTACCCTATTTATCTGGTGCATATCTCTGATCTCATGCGCCTAAGACAACTTAGTTTTTCACTAGTTCATCTGGTGTGAGCCTTCAAACACTTGCCTTTAACTCTTTTCTCTTATCTCCAAGAACTATGATGCATTTCTTGCATCATAGGAGATAAGTTCCACTTACCTGTGAGAGTGGCCAGATCCTTGTCATCAACATCCTGTATTGCACTAATGTGGCTTCCTTGTCTAAGTAGGCATATCCTCCAGTAGGCACATGTGAACCAGTTGGGCACATTCATTGTCAGTCATCTCTTCAAATGTTGACTGCATCTTTATTCAGTGGGAGTCTCGCTATTTCACATCCACGTAGCATACTGATGGCCTGCACAAAACTTCTCCTCCGATGTTGATGTGATTTAGATAACATTCCCCATATTTGTCACAATCAATCGACCAACATCTTGCTCTTTTATAGATGTCATTATTTACCGGTTGTTATATAATACCAGTTTCTTGTCCATATCTTCAATATAGGTGAAACACTAACTTGTGTATTGGTTCGTTACCGATGACCTGCTATGCTAGTTGACATCAATGGCACCATTTCTAGTATTCATCAATGACAACACTACTCATACATCTCCTATACTGGTTGCCAGCCTATACCAGTTAACATCAATGACAACACAATGCTAACAATCTCCCCCTTTGGCATTGATGTCAACACATGTAGTATTTGGCATACTACATATTCTCTCTCCCCCTTTATGTGATTCATCGATTCTCACACATGTAGTATGAGACATACTACAAAATCTCTCTCCCCCTTTGACAATAATGGCAAAGGGCATTGACATAGTTTTTCTCCTTGTTGTGTCTACCGAACACTAATAATTTTCTAACCCCTTTTTCTCTACCGGATTCTTCTTCTTCTTTTACTTTCATACATTGCATCCTCTCAAGTCACAACACTTGAGATGGAGAGCTCATCAACCAGCTGACACTAATTGCTCAGCAACCACATGTATATGCAAATCGGAAACACGTGCATATACAAGTCTGAAACAAATTGAAGGCACATGTGTCAGTGAATACAACATACCCACTGGTTAGACTGCATCATCACCCTTTGATATGCAGAAGCCATTCAGACACCAAAAAGATGATATCAAGTGTTGAGGCTAACACTGATACCAATTGTATCTCTTCTAATACCAAATGCATGTTCTCTTGTGTAGGTAACTCTCCCACTTTGCAAGCATCACTCCAGGTGGTCCAGTTGTGATTTTAATTGAATAGGAATTGAAATATCTCACAACCCTGGACACTTCCAAAAACCCCATCATACCGGTACAACACATTTTCACTCCCCCTGTGTCTAGCAAGTCTGAAACAAATAAGAAAACATGGCTATCAACTCCCCTTGAGTCATGCATCTCAGGTCCTCATTTCCTGTCAGGTCCAAAACCAGAGCTCCAATCATCACCATATACTAGTTGAGATGTGCATATGTGATCAATCTAATGGTCTACCAGCTCTACAATTTCCACCATAGTGTATGACATGATCCTAGGTGTACACAATGCTATACATTATCATTATCATGCCATATATCCAACCAGTTAGCCCAAAAAGGATGCATGCATACATAATCAACAACCAAGCCAACATTTGTCATTCAAGTTTTCATCAGCACCACCTGAGACATAAACTCCCCATTCCATGCTACTGGAGTTAATGCAATGATCCTGGACCTTATTGTCTTACATAACTTGTACTACCAGTTGGTATACATGTCGGTAACATATTGCACATACTAGTTTCCTGCATCGGTCTATCATCACTACGAGAACATCTTCCTCTAACTCCTATCCTCTTGTGTCAATTTGCTTCTAATCCCAATTGCAAATTTTCAAACCATTGACACATGCAGTAGTGATCCATCTTTCATCTGTATGTGTGTAGCCAAGGCATCCACTACACACACCTGTCATCTCATTTTCTTCTTTCCTACCAACAACATCCTATTCTTCCATTTGTCCTCTTTTGCTAAGGGGGTGAATGATATGGTCAGTGTACTACTCCCCCTAAGGTCCTGCATCTCCTTTAAGACTTAAAAGAAATCACCTGTGCATTGAATGCATAGTGCTAGTCCATGGTTGCATCTTCTTTCTTCTTCCTCCATACTTGCTTGATATCATTCTTCTTTCCATTTTCAGTCTTGGGAGCAGGTGTTACCTTCTTTTACTGTTTGGTCCTTACTTTGTCGGATTCTACCACATGACTGGAAACATTACTGTAGAAGCAAACAATGTTCATGCCAAATGCATGATTGAAGGATCTTCTGTCAAACTGGTTAGACCATCTTCTTCTGGTCATGCCATTGTAACTTGCTTCTAGAACCGTTGGAACACTTGAACTTGTAG
Organism: Cryptomeria japonica; assembly: GCF_030272615.1. NCBI lineage: Eukaryota > Viridiplantae > Streptophyta > Pinopsida > Cupressales > Cupressaceae > Cryptomeria > Cryptomeria japonica. Next base: position 239,145,738 of record NC_081408.1, on the reverse strand, counting down.
TAACAAAACCTCTTCTACTTTTGTTCCATGCAAAATTTTGTCTCTCATATGCTCTATATCTATTTCCATGTTGAGCATAACTGCTACACTAGTTGTCATGTGACTGCAAGTTCATCTTTCCACAGTTATGAATTTTATGGCCAAAGCCATTACACCTCCAACAGATGACATTATTATTTCTAGGAAGAACATATTGTCTATTCCTAGATTTCATTCTACATTCATTTTCCCTATGGCCATATCCTTTACAAGCAAAAAAATAACTAGAGAAATGGGGCACATAAATTACAAATTTGTTTTTCCATGCATGAAGAGATCTTACCGATTTAGTATCTCCATTTCTACTTCTCCATTGATGGATCTTGGATTTTCCATGCCCTGCAGCTTTTCCATCCGATCTCTTCTTTTCCCACAATTTCTTTGTCTTGTGGGAAACATCGTTTCCTTGTCTTCTACCGGTAGGAGGTCTTCTATGCTGTCCTCTCATGTTCTTGCTTCCGATGAAGGTGCCTTCTCCCATCTTCTCTTTTCCTTTGGGATCTGCATTGTTCTTTCTTCTTGCAGCACCGATCTTCATCCTTTGCTTCATGTCTTCACCAGTTGTGGTTAGATCAACCTTATTTCTTGGAGCATCTCTAACTATGAAGGTCTGATCCTTGCCATTTCCATTTGAGGAGACAAATTTAATATCTTTGTGGGAGGTCTCCTTGCTTGTAGAGAACTAACTGGTACCATATCCTAATCCACCAGTATCTTTGGAATGCTTTTGCTTCTTCAACATTTTGTCCAAGGCATCACTACTGCCATGAAACCAGATTCTTACCTTGAGCTCTTCCTGACATTTCTCAAGGTCATTTTGGAGAATCTCCATTTCTCCTACTAGCTGCTAATATTCTTTACCCTTGGCCTCTAGCTCACATGCTAGATCATTACATCGATACTCCTTGGTGTCTTCTTGTTGAGTCTTTAATTTTGAGATACATTTCTCAGATTCTTTAAGGCATCTAATCAATCAGTTCTACTCCACAACTACAACATTCTTGAATAACTTGTATTCATTCCTCACTCTACTAAGTTCTTCGAGTGCACTTAAAGTTCCCGTTCAAGTTCAACTTTTGCTTCTTCTTCTTCTTCACCTTCACTATCACTGCCAAACACATCTTGCCGGTAGGAATGATCTGCATGATCATTCTTAGATGTGTGCCTCTCATCTTCTGATTCTTGAACCCTGAAAAGGTGGGTTCCTTCTTCATCATTACTGCGGCTACTAACAAATCTGCCTTCATCATCTACAAATACATGAGTTGCATTTCACATCTTGTCTTCACAAACTGGTTTTACAGTGGTAGGCTCATTTCCATAGAGCTTCTTCAATCTATCCCACAAACTCTTTGCCGATCTACATTTGTCCACTTGTGAGGAGATATCATATGTGAGCCCACAAAATATAGCCTTCATTGCTACATCATTACACTAGTTTCCTCTTTCTGCATCTGAATCGGTGGGAGGACTGACTTTACTAGGGAATCCATTAACAACCGACATCCACACATCAAACCCTAGGGAGGATAGGTAGATTTACATCCTACAACTCAAACTAGAATAATTTGAACCATCAAAGACAAGAGTAGGGATTGACACAAAACAAACCATTGCATTCAAATACCAAAATCTACTCAAGCTGGAGAAAACTTATCAATAGGGAACCCAGGCTCTATTAGCAATTGTTGAACACTAGATGTCATTGAGAGGGGGGACGAATCAGCGATTTAAAAACTTTTCCCTTTTCTATCTGTAAAGCGGAAAATCGAACCCTAGGTATTCTCCCCCACTCCAAGGAGAAAGGGGGTCACTAGGATTGACGGTTTTCACTTAGGAGGGACTTTACATTCAAAAGAGGGGTTGAAACCCACAAGATACAATCCCACACAATGCAGGATTGGATTCTAAATGAGTTTCAAGGGTTATGACAGCAAGGCTACCCTCTTTTGTAAAGAATGTAGATAGAAGATTGAACTAGGAATGTATGTAGAAGCAAGAAAGATTCGCTTATAAATGGAGATAGGAATATAGGATGAAGCTGCAGACCTGGAATTAGCAGTAAAATGTCGAGATGATGCTGTTCTGCAAATTCGGGCGAAAGTTGATGGGACGATGGCGCCCGGTGTGCACACGGTCCTCCGAAAAATCTGCGAAACGAAGGGGGATCTGTTCGTCTCTGCACAAGGATTCCAGATCTTCAATTACAGCCGCGTACCTGCAACCTACACACAGAAAAGGGATTAGGGGTTTGCCTTTAGGTCAAACCCCGGTTTTGGAATTAACTAAGAAATGAGAATGCTGTAAATGTAAATGTTTGTAATGTAAACAAGTACTGATACCTTGTTGTAAGAATGTTTGTATTCTTACATGCGAAGGTGTAATGTTGTTGTATGTTGTATGTTGTATGTGATCTCCTCTTCAATGGTTGAATCCTTGTCTTGAATGCAACACTTAGCCTTGAATGGAGACTTAGAATGATCAATTGCTTGAAGGAATGCTTGAATGTTTGCCTAGGGCTTTCGCCTCTTGTACACATATGTCCTTTCTCTTTAAAATGGGAGAGGAAATGTAGTTTATATACTTGTCAATTAGGGCTGATAGACTGATTTTTACGACCTTGGGCCGACATAGCAACCTTATTTTCCAATTTGCAAACTTAAAGACCTAAAGCCCCATAAGAGACCGGGCCCAAAATAGGGCCAGGGACCAGGGCGCTGGGCACCATGGTCCTGGGGGACCAGGGCACTGGGCACCCTAGTCCTGAAGGACCAGGGCGCTGGGCGCCATGGTCCCACCTCCAGGGACAGCAGGGTGCAAGGAGGATCAGGCCAGGGTGCTGAAAAATGCAGTTTTTGGTGTCATGAACAAGTTTCGGGGTCTCCATTCAGGTTCAGTGTTGCGTCGCCATCTTTAAGACCCAAATGCAGTCAAAATTGCAAGTGTCGCAATTTTAGGACGCTACATTTAGCCCCCACTTTAGCGGGAGTATAAGTGTACGCCCATACTTCCGGTAAAGTACAAGGAAACAACATTGAAAAACTTTCACCACGTCAAGAAGGCAAGATATACCAAGCCCCCAGTGGACTAAGGATCCTATGACTTCGATTGACAAAGTAAAAGGGAAGATCACGAGGGAGAACCATGACTGTCAATAGTTAGGTTCCCTCACTATGAGTCATGCAAGAAAGATATCAAAAATTTTCAAGGCAAAGCTAAATTTGTCAAGAAATTTTCAAGTATCTTGAAGAGATATGAACAGGGTGTATGCCCCCCTACGTTAAAGCGATCGTACACGCCTCATCGGGGGTGATTGCTTTAAGGTAGTGATACATATAGGAAATGAGAAGGAAAAGGAGCACATTATCACAAGGATTTAGCCCCCAAGTGTGAGATAAGCCCAAGGATAGTAGACACAAAACACAAAGCACAAGGTGACTTCGCTTTCCTTGGGGTCAGTATGCTGTATGATAATTCATGTATATCGTATGTATGCATAATTGTTCTTCATTCCCCAATCAAGGAAGGTCACCTAGAAGAAGGGAACACATGTGTCTTTTGAGTCAACATGAGAGAGACCAAAAGAGATCGCAATAATTTGCATCGTCCTCAAGTAGACAACACCAAGGACAACAAATAGAAGAATGAGAATAACACATAGAAGAAGAAACAAAAGAGAGGAGGAAAGAGTCTGCTATGCTAATGAACTAGTCTAGCACGTCATCTACCCCCCGATCTTGCTGATCAATGTTTCGGGAAGGTAGGGAACACGCTAGAGGAGGAACATCCAACACAGCAGATGGAGCTATCACAAGATCCAAACAAGGGCTATGTTCATGTTCCAAGCCACGTTGTTCTTGTCTAGGAGCTAGGATAAGTGCTTTAGAAAATTCGTTAGATAAATGGTTATCGACATCAACATATTCATATTCACTATCAGAATGAAAAGAAGTAACATTTTCATCATAAATAACATTTTCATCTATATAATCATCAAGATTTATAAAAATAGGATCTTTAACTCGCACAGGATCAAGACCATCATGCATCTTATGTTTAGGAGATTTTGGCTCAATTTCTGGTTGAGGAGAAAATGGAATAATGCTAGCTGAAGGTGTTTTTGGGGATTGCAAAGTTTGAGAAGCAGCTGCCTGAGCTCTAAGACGACGTTACCGTCGGCGTTCACGTGCATAACGATTTTGTCTAGTCTTAGTAGGAAGTTGAGAAGATTGAGGAGGAGGAATGTTCTCATCCTTATCACTTGGGTGTTTAGGTTGTGGTCTCTTAGGTTGGATAATAGGAGAAGAAGAAGGTCTCTTCTCTCTATAAGAGGAAGAAGGAGGAACTGCTCCATATAAAGGAGGAATATCTGGTTTAGGAAGGAGACCAAGTCCATCATGACGAGGAGGTATAGGTCTACTTTTAGAAAGTTTATTAGACATAAACATAGTCACATCCATAGGGATGGGTTGGGAATCTTCTTGAGGAAAGACATTAGTTTTATCTTTCAAAGGAAGAACTTCCTTCTCAAGATGATAGGAATATCAAGTTTGGGCGTTCTAGGTTCACTTAGAGATAGGATCATATCTTTTTTCCACTTTTGATAAGATTTGAAAAGATGATCACTTCGCGGAGGAAAAGATTGGAATTGTTTAGGCCAAAAGTAATCAATAGGAACACTAGAAGTTCTTTCAGCTGGTTTAAAGAGACTATGATTGACAGTAACAACTTCACCATTATGGGGAAATTTTAAACACTTGTGAATAGGAGAAGCAATAGCTTTCATGGAAGATAGCCAAGGATAGCCTAGCTTCACACGAAATTGTTCGGATGATGGAGTAATAGCAAAGTTCACATCAAGGGATTTGTTATGGACCTCAATAGGTAATGTAATAGAACCAATTGCAGGAGAAGAAAATGCATCAAATAATTTCACAACCACATTTGTTTCATCATAGATCACTTGATTCAATTGCAAAGTAAAAAGAAATTCTTCAGTAATGATATTAACCATGCAAGAAGTATCAATAAGCACTCCACGGCAAGGTGTATTCTTGACTTTTGCAATTATATATAAAGGACCATCAGGTGCCCTGATAGTTTCACTGGAATCAAAGGTGATGGAAGGTTCTTTAGGGATTTTCTGTTGCTCTACAAAGTTAATCACATTCGGAGTCATAGACACAAGATCATCAGGTGAGACAGAGGAATCATTAGTATCAATCGCATTAGAGGTATGAGAAGGTAACGGATCAGTAAAAATCTGAAGATTTTGGTTAGGAGGAGCTACAGATGTGTTGCCTTTATCATTCACACCAGAAATAGAGATAGTATTATTATCAATCAAATCTTGAATTTTACCCTTTAAAGCAAAACATTTTTCAGTATCATGCCCAGGTTGACGATGAAATTGACAAAAGGATTTGTTATCAAAATAGGGTGAATTAATCTTTGCAGGATCTATTTGCCTTATAGGAGGAAGAGTAAGCACATTTTGTTCCAATAACTTATTCATAATACTATGCAATGATTCATTCAAAGGAGTAAACTTTCTTTCTTTCTTGAAAAACTTAGAAATAGGAGGCACACCTGATGCTGCATTCACATTGTTGATGATGTTTTCATTGAATTTAATGGACTCTCTGTTCGGTTTAAACTTCCCAAATGGTTGTTGACTACTATCACCCTTATCACTCGGAGCCATAGGATTTGCTTGTTCCATTTGACTCACAGTCAGTTGATAATTGTGAAGAGTTGCACACAACTGTTGGAAAGAAGTAAACTCAGAAAACATAAGTTTTTCTCTAATATCTTTTTGTAAATTAGAAATAAAGATTCTTTGAATATCATTGTCAGGCACTGGAAAAGAAATTTGAGCATACAAATGCTTATATCTACCAATGAAATCAGTCACTTTCTCTTTAACACCTTGTTTACAATGCATTAAATCAATCAAAGTAACTTTAGGACTTATATTGTTTTGAAATTGTTGAATGAAGGCATTTGCAAGTTGTTCGAAAGAAGTAATAGAATAAGAAGGCAACGAGCAATACCATTGTAGGGCTTTGTCTCTTAATGTTCTAGTAAACAGTTTTGCAAGCAACCTTTGGTCATAAGCAAAATCAGTACATATTGTTTGAAAAGTCTTAACATGTGTTAAAGGATCACCCTTACCATTATAAAGCTCCAAATGCAGAATTTCAACATGTTTAGGGGGAATAGCTCGAACAATGTCAAGAGAAAGTGGGCTCGCAACATCAAATGTGGGCACACTAAACTTAGATTGATTCATAGAGGCAATTTGTTGCTATAAAGAAGAGACAGTTTGTGCAAGATTGTTAATGGTCGCTTCAGTCGAAGAGTTAGATTGTGATGGAGGTGTTATGTTATTGAAAGAAGGTAGAGAGTAAGGTGGCGGGACACTATGATAGTTAGTCATAGGAGATGATTGGAAAGGAGGAACACTACAAGGAGGAATGGAATGATTAAATGAATTGCTCCCTTGCGCTAGGTTCATTTGCGGAGATGAAATAGGGACACTCATCGAAGGAATGAATGAAGAAGTCGGATTGAAAGAAGGAAGAGGGTTAGTTAAAGAGGAAGGATTGCCCCCATGATTGGTGATCATAGGCGGAATGTCTTGTATAGAAGTAGTCATTATGTTTGATGTAAAAGTAGGTATACTAGCAATAGAAGTCGTCAAAGGAATAGAATGATTGACTTGAGTAGGAGGTTGTGTATAACCCAAAGTTTCAGCACAACTCTTCATAGGCATCACATTCGAATCCACAATGTGTGCAATACTACGCAAAATATCAATTCCATTCTTATCACTTTGAAGCATACGTTTTAGACCCTCAATTAAAGGAAGAGCTTGACTATCGGGGTATTCTTGAGACATCCATTGTTGAAAATCGTCAAATTGGTTATCCAATTTCGAAAGTTGTTCTACAGAAACCTCATGGAGAGCTTCTTCATCATTAGGAGGATTAGAGGAATTACCCGTGTCCTCATTGAAAAGGCCATTCAAATTAGGTTCCATCTCCTCAGTAATTAAACCTTGGAAAGACTTAATTCTAAGGCTTTGTCTAACGGGAATAGTGTAAGTAGGGCTTATTGTTGTAAAACTCATGCACTAAAGAGAGAGAGAAGATTTTGAATTTTAGAGGTAGCAAATTTCAATAAAATCAGCCAATCTCCTAGATTTAAGCTGTTAAATACAATCAGGACAATCTCCCGAAATTTCGAAAAAAATGTCCGGGACCGTGGCGAACGGAGTGCACACGGTCCTTGCAACTTTTTTCGAAATTTTTAGGGATGAAAGTTATGATGATTTTAAAGCTAACCTGAAAAAATTGAGTGATTTTATGATCTGTAGATAGGCCAAATTAAAGTTGCAATCTCAAAATTGAACCCTACCAAGATTGTTGAAAAATGCAAAATTTGAATTTTGAAAAAGAGAAGGAAACTGAAATTTTGAATTTTATGATTTTATAGGGAATACTGAAAGCAATGCAGGTTTTGAAATTTAAAAATTGACTCAATTTCACACAAAATTCAATTTTGAAAGTGGAAATCAAGGTTGTTGTAATTAAACACTTAATTTCAAAAGTCACAAATTGCAAAAATTTGAATAAAGCACTGAAATTTCGAATGAATGCCAACACACCTTTCAGATTTAGAATAGTAAGAAGCACAATTTTGACATGAATTTCAGTTTCAACAATTTTTGAATGATTAGAAGCCTTAATCCAAGCAATCGCTAGACCAACTTTGACTGTAATTTTGAAAGTGTTAGAATTGATGAAATAGGCCAAAATTTTGGATTTTAGCAGAAAAATACAGTAAGATCTAGCTCCCGAAATTTTGGAAAAAATGTCGGGGACAGTGGCGCCCGGGGTGCACATGGTCCTCGCAACTTTTTTCCAAATTTTTAGGGATGAGAGATATTATGATTTTGTTGCGGAATCCAAAGTTACAGCCGATTTGGAGGTGTTTTAATCAGTGAAATCATCAGTCAAAGGCTGAATCAAGAGGGTTTTAAAAATTAGGGTTTTGACACTTAACCACTTAATTTTCAAAATTAAAGCACAGATATGATTTGACAATTTGCAGTAGAAGGGTAGATCTGAAACAAGCATTAACAATTAAACCTTTCACAAGCTCAATTACTAAAAAGAAAATTTAGGGTTTTTATGCAATTAACCTCTAAAATTTGCAAAAGATCAAACATGAAAATGTAATTAAGGAAGCAAATTTTTCAGATCTAACCATGAAAAATCAGAATTAGGATGTTCACGTCGGGTTCACCAAAATGTAAAGTGGAAAATCGAACCCTAGGTATTCTCCCCCACTCCAAGGAGAAAGGGGGTCACTAGGATTGACGGTTTTCACTTAGGAGGGACTTTACATTCAAAAGAGGAGTTGAAACCCACAAGATCCAATCCCACACAATGCAGGATTGGATTCTAAATGAGTTTCAAGGGTTATGACAACAAGGCTACCCTCTTTTGTAAAGAATGTAGATAGAAGATTGAACTAGGAATGTATGTAGAAGTAAGAAAGATTCACTTATAAACGGAGATAGGAATATAGGATGAAGCTGCGGACCTGGAATTAGCAGTAAAATGTCAAGATGATGCTGTTTTGCAAATTCGGGTGAAAGTTAACGGGACGATGGCACCCGGCGTGCACACGGTCCTCCGAAAAATCCGCGAAACGAAGGGGGATATGTTCGTCTCTGCACAAGGATTCCAGATCTTCAATTATAGCCATGTACCTGCAACCTACACACAGAAAAGAGAGGATGATTGGGGGGTTAGGGATTAGGGGTTTGCCTTTAGGTCAAACCCCGGTTTTGGAATTAACCAAGAAATGAGAATGCTGCAAATGTAAATGTTTGTAATGTAAACAAGTACTGATACCTTGTTGTAAGAATGTTTGTATTCTTACATGCAAAGGTGTAATGTTGTTGTATGTTGTATGTTGTATGTGATCTCCTCTTCAATGGTTGAATCCTTGTCTTGAATGCAACACTTAGCCTTGAATGGAGACTTAGAATGATCAATTGCTTGAAGGAATGCTTGAATGCTTGAATGCTTGAATGTTTGCCTAGCGCTTTCACCTCTTGTACACATATGTCCTTTCTCTTTAAAATGGGAGAGGAAATGTAGTTTATATACTTGTCAATTAGGGCTGATAGACTGATTTTTCCGACCTTGGGCCAACATAGCAACCTTATTTTCCAATTTGCAAACTTAAAGACCCGAAGCCCCATAAGAGACCGGGCCCAAAATAGGGCTAGGGACCAGGGCACTGGGCACCATAGTCCTGAAGGACCAGGGCACTGGGCACCATGGTCCCACCTCCAGGGACAGTAGGGTGCAAGGAGGATCAGGCCAGGGTGCTGAAAAATGCAGTTTTTGGTGTCATGAACAAGTTTCGGGGTCTCCATTGAGGTTTAGTGTTGCGTCGCCATCGTGAAGACCCAAATGCAGTTGGAATTGCAAGTGTCACAATTTTAGGACGCTACACTATCCTATGTGTGTATATCGGTTAATAGATCTAACATAAAGAAGACATATTGATTAGATGGGGGACTAACACAAATGCAACCACACATAAAAGGGACATCACATAACACCAGATGTATGAGGAAAACACAATATGTGAAAAACCTCAGTGAGAAGTGCTACTGGAGACTAGTGCTTCAATCCAGTCTCACAATGAAAACCTAGGTTACAACATCTAGGGCACCAACCCAAGGAGTACCACTCCTTTAAGGAACAAACCCAAGGAGCACCAACCCCTGATTTTAGGGCACCAACCCAAGGAGCACCAACCCCTACATCGAGCTCCAACTCAGTGATTACAAAACCATATTTTGAATACAAAAGTTATCTTCTTGTTATAAAAGAACTTTGTAACTCTCATGTATGTCTCTCTACCGGTTCACCTATCTACAGATCTCTGTCGGTTCTCTATTCACCTTTTCTCTATAACAACCTTATCTCCTACTGCAACTCACACTCTGCTGCACCTTTCTCTCTACTGCACCTTTGCTAGTCCAACCTCTTCTTGTTCTCTATCGGTTCTCTTCTATCTCTATCACATTGCTGCTATCCACCACCGATCTTGATAACTTAGTCATATGTCTACCATTTGATTCATGTCAATTCTCAACTTTCGTTCTCTATAATCTTCTATAACCCTTCTCTGTCGGTTTAGTCACCACCGATGTAGTCCTTTGTCAGACTCAATGGCAGGCTACCAGCTGGCTCACTCTTGCCAGTTGAACTTGTCAACCCTATTCTCTCTCTCACATAGTCTCTCCTCTGATACTTGTTGAGAACTTGACTGATTTCTTCTCTCACATACATCATCATAAACAATATCTTTGGCTCGCATACTTATAACCAAAATTTCCCACCTAAATGTGAGTTTGAACATTGGCACATACGGGTTTTCATCATGCACTGAATCTGCATCCGATCTAATCTCTGATCATCATGACATATCACATCCAATCTGATATCATGTTCTTGATCAATGTTCAACACCTAATCAATGAGAATCGCCCATCTATTTACCTTGGGAACCATGCCTTCTCTCTTTTTGCCATCTGTAGCATGATTTTCGACCTTTTATTTGATCAATCACATGCATGATGCGGTTTCCTTCTTCCTCTTTGATATACAAGATTAGTCTGTACTGGATCTCTATTGTTTCCTTCATCTCAAGCCGCAATTCCCTGCCTTCATTCCTCGAGCTTCACAGTCATCATAAATGTTGGACCAGTTGCCAACGACCTCACTGACAAATCACACTGACCTGTGTATGCATGCCACTTCACCTCCATGTGGCCCTTTTTTGGTATCCACCTTTTCTAGGTCGGTTATGTCAATGCAGACAAGATCACCGACCAACCACTCAACTGGGTTCATCTACCGGTTCACAGACCCTGTCAGTTATACCCTAACCGATCTACCTTCAACCTTGCATTCTTCTTCTCTTCTGGTGGTGCACCTAAACCGATCAGCACACATGCCAGCCTACCTCATGCACATCGTCATCAAATGGGAGCCTTCTGCATCTATAGTTTGTAAACATTACTAGTGGACATACTTACCAATAAACACCTTGATGACATCATGTCATCAATCTTCAACACACTCCAGTTGTTTGCAACTGCTCAACCTTGCCTTCTTCATCAAATAGATTGGTTCTCCTATCAATTGGTTTGTCAAAGTGACAAACATATCCTTCAATCTTTGTACTGGGAATTCATCATGTCTACCTTGCTGATCTGGTGCATATCTCTAATCTCATGCACCTAAGGCAACTTAGTTTTTCACCAGTTCATTTGGTGTGAGCCTACAAACACTTGCCTTTAACTCTTTTCTCTTATCTCCAATAACTATGATGCATTTCTTGCATAATAGGAGATAAGCTCCACTTACCTGTGAGAGTGGATATCCTCAAGTAGGCACATGTGAACCATTTGGACACATTCATTGTTAGTTATCTCTTCAAATGGTGACTGCATCTTTATCTGGTGTGAGTCCTATTGTTTCACATCCACATAGCATATCGGTGGCCTGCACAAAACTTCTCCTCCAGTGTTGATGTGATATAGGTAACATTCCCCCTCTTCATCACAATCAACCGACCAACATCTTGCTCTCTTATAGATATCATCATTTACCGATTGTTATATCATACCGGTCTCCTATCCATATCTTCAACACAAGTCAACCACTAACTTGTGTGTCAGTGACTCCAATGAGCTGGATGACACTCTCTTCCTTACCGGTGACTTTCTATGCTAGTTGAAATCAATGGAACCATTTCCGGTATTTATCAATGACAACTTTGCTTATACATCTCTTATACCAGTTGCCAACTTATATCAGTTGACATCAATGACAACACAATGCCAATAAAATTACCATCAATAGTACCTTTACTGAATTCAAGCTTCATCAAAAAATTATCCAATTTGGCATACCAAGCTTTTGGGGCTTGCTTGAGTCCATACAATGCTTTCTTCAATCTGCAAACTATATCTTCCTAATTTGTCAATTGAAATCCATCCAATTGCTCAATATAGACTTCATTTTATAACTCGCCATTAAGAAAGGCTGACTTGACATCCATTTGATAAACTTTGAAATTTTTGTAAGAAACATAAGCAAGAAATAATCTAACAACTTCAATTCTTGCCACCAGAGCAAAAGTCTCCTCAAATCAATTCCTTCCATCTGAGAATATCCCCTACAAACAAGTCTATCTTTGTTCCTAACCACTTCACCTTCCTCATTCAATTTGTTCAGAAAGACCCATTTAGTTCCAATCATATTCTTATCCTTAGGTTTAGGAACAAGAATCCATGTATTCTTCTTCTTAAGCTGGTTCAATTCTTCTTTCATTTCTTTAACCCAATTTTCAGATTTACATGCTTCATTGACATCCTTAGGTTCAATTTTAGAGATCAAACAATACTCTTTAGCAATTCTTCTTCTAGTCATCACACCTTTATTCTTTTCACATATGATTATTTGAATGATTCAATCTAACATACCTAGGAGTCTTAGGATTTTCTTGATTTCCAGACTCTTGAGCTCTTTGTTTTGTACTAGCACTTGTACCTTCTCCTTCATTCTCAGGCTTTTTTGGACAATCTGAATTTTATTCTAGGTCTGCACTTGCTTTTATTTATCTAAACTAACATCTTGATCATCAAAATCATATCTGCAAGATTTGATCTATCTTTTTTTACTTTCATCAACTTTCACATTAGCACTCTCAACTATCTTTCTCAATCTCTGTTTATAACATCGGTAGGTCTTGCTCTTATTAGAATAACCAAGAAAAATTCCTTGATCACATCTAACATCAAACCTCCCTAAATATTCATCTCTTTTGATATAATATTTTCTTCCAAAAATTCTGCAATATCTAACTATAGGAACATGACCAAACCATAACTCATAAGGAGTCTTACCAGTATCACCTTTGATATGCACCTAGTTAAGAGTATATACAACAATACTCACAACTTCTCTATAAAAGATATGTGAAACATTTCCTTCAATCATCATGGTTCTGGCATCTTCCTGAATTGTCCTGTTCTTCCTCTCCACAACACCATTCTGTTGAGGAGTTCTAGGTGTAGATAACTATTTCTTCACTCCGTGCTCTTCACAAAATGCATTGAAATCATCAGAAGTGAATTCACCACCTCTGTTAGATCTCAAACAATTAAATTTTAATCTTGTCTTGGTCTCAACCATAGCTTTGAAAATCTTGAACTTCTCCAATGCTTCATATTTCTCCCTTAAGAAAGTAACCCACATTATCCTTGAATAGTCATCAATCAACAACATGAAATACCTGTCTCCCTACAAGATCCTCACTCTAGAAGGACCACACAAATTAGTATGCACAGGATCCAATAATCCATTAGAACAAAGTTGTTTTCTTTTGAAAGTAACTCTTGTCTGCTTCCCTAATTGACATTCTTTACATACCAGATTAGTAAGTTTACCAACTTAGGAAGATCTCTTATTGCTTGAGTAGAAACTATTTTAACCATGAAATAAAAATTCACATGACACATCATTCTATGCCATAACCAACTTTCATCAATTTGAACAATCAAACAACTTTTACCAGTAGCATTCAAGTGAAAGATATCACCTTTAGTCTTTGTCCTTGATGCAATATCAATTCCGAAACCATTTCTTTTGAAAGTAACTCTTGTCTGCTTCCCTAATTGACATTCTTTACATACCAGATTAGTAAGCTTTACCAACTTAGGAAGATCTCTTATTGCTTGAGTAGAAACTATTTTAACCATGAAATAAAAATTCACATGACACATCATTCTATGCCAATAACCAACTTTCATCAATCTGAACAATCAAACAACTTTTACCAGTAGCATTCAAGTGAAAGATATCACCTTTAGTCTTTGTCCTTGATGCAATATTTTAAACTTGGCATTCTTAAATTTTAAATCATATCCCTTGTCAAACATCTGTCCAACACTCAAAATATTATGCTTTAGACCTTCTACATATAAGACATCATCAGTATTGTGCTTACCATCAAGAGAAATGGAACCTCTACCACGAATTATACTAGCTTTATCATCACCATATCTTACTACACCACCATCATGCTTTTCCATACTTACAAACTTACTCTTATCACCTATCATATGACAAGAGTAGCCATTTTCAATAACCCATCCATCTTTCTCTTCAACTTTAGCATCCAAAGCTTTCTCCTCATTAATGCAACTAGTAGAATCAATAGACACTAGATCATATTCCTTGATAGCAATAAACACTCATTCATCTCCTGAAATTCCCTTATCAAATTCATCATTAGTCATGCCTTCATTGACAACATAATAACATTTCTTCTAATATTTCAACTTATATGGCTTAAATGGCTTCTTAGGAACTCTTTTTGGACACCTTGAAGAAAAATGTCCCATCTTATTACATGAAAAGCATTTAAGAGGCAACTTTACTTCATAATTACTGGCTCCTTTAGGCAATCTCCTAGAAATAAGTGCTTCAAGCTCCTCAAGTTATTTTTCTTAATGTTCAAGTTCTCTCATCTCCTTGTCATATCTGGACACCCTTATATAACTTTCTGGCAGATCATATTTCTGCTCTCCAAAAATAGTAGCTTTGAATGTAGATTCTTACTTAGGAAGAGATTCACCAAATTTGCTCAACTCAAAGGTAGCAAGCTTGGTAATCAATATGTCTCTAGTCACATTAGTCACCATTCGGATCTCCTCAATAGCAGTAGTTTTATGTTCGTAAGTAGGAGGCAAGGATCTCAACACTTTAAATACAATCTTTGATTCTTTCAACACTCCACCAGCACGTCTGATATTCAACACAAGCTCACTCACTTTCTACATAGAGGAGGTAATATTCTCATCTTCACCCATTCTCAACATCTCATACTTTCCCTTTAGGCTCTGCAACTTAGCGACTTTCACATGGCTATCACCTTCATACAATGTGTCTAGCTTCTTCTAGATCCCATGAGTAGTCTGAAAAATCCATAACATTAGTCATTTCAGTATCAATCAAGGTACTCAGCAATGCTTCCTTCACCCTAATGTTCTATTCATCTTCCTTTATCTCATCTAGAGTTGTAGGACCATTTGGAGGAACATTATCCACATTCTTAGTAATCTTACAATAATCTTCATCAATGCATCTCAAGTGACACTCCATCTGGTTTTTCCAAAGAGAGTAGTTTGTTCCATGAAATATTGGACTATACTTTTTGTTAGAATAGGTTGCCATCCTGGATCACCTTGAGCCACCAATATTCTTCTGGAGGATCTATCTCTGATACCAATTGTTGGCAACAAGGCAAAAAACTGAGAGGGGGGTGAATCAGTTTTCTCAAAAACTTTACTCAACTCAAACACAATTTTAGATTTGAATATTAATAGTGAAAGCATAAATTAGTACCACATCAATAACACACATAACACAAAGATTTTTGATGTGGAAAACACGGTTAAGGGAAAAACCATGATGGGAACCTACCCATGTATGATGATACCCTATTAGAAGTATATGAAATATTACAATGGGGAATGCACATGCACTCAGACACATTTCCTAGATCTCATTGCTCAAAACAATAACAACAAGGGCTAGAACCCTGGGGAATACTCACTACTTACAAAAACATTTGGATTACATCTAGAAGATCATGAACTGATAGAATAACATCTCCTCATGCCTGGTTATAGTTTTGGTTAAGCATATATTTTTCTCCTTCACACTTCTTCACACTTCTTCACATTACTTCACTTCTTCCGAAAGATCAATACATTATTCACACACCCCACACATCCACTAACATGAATGCTACATTAATTTATATATATCATCAAACTATATTTCAAGGTTGGTTGAATCCATAATACAAATTCGAAGATATAACCATACATGCTACAATATTACATGTAGACCAAAATAATGTTAGCTAAGACATATAATCGACCTAAATCACCACCTCAAACATGAAACGCCTCCTAGAATTATGCCTCAAACATTCGCAACATGGTACAATCATGATGTGGGCCAAGAACATGAAGAACACCACCAGATAAAAAAAATCATCAACAATGTGCACAATGATCAATGTGGACCACCAACACAAATAGGACGTGATCTAGACACATTCACAAAAATCATGAACTACCACATAAATAAGTACAACAACACCACTTACTAGAATCTCCATCATCATTATACCGAACTTCAAGAACACTAAGTGAATTGACTGTCAAACAGAAAGATATACTTGTGGACCTCCAAATCATGAACCATCTAAATTGAGGACACATTAGAATATCCCAAATAGTCTACCAAATCCACAAACCAAGGTATTGCAACATGGAGAAATATAGAGTAAAATCTGTAATATTGATCAAAACTGAGCAACTAAAAAACCAACCGCAATACCAGATGTCATAACTTGATCAAATCTCCATGCAAACCTCTGAAACTTCAGCTGAATCAACTAGAGATACTTATATCAAAAAAACTTTGATCCACAACAACTCATCTACAACACACTTGCCAAACCAACTTAATATGATTGCAGCATTGGAACACATTGGAGTTTGTTGACATCAATGACAATAACACATTCCAATAAACTTCTCAACAATATCCAACAAACCTATCAGCGCTTCTTCCATTCCTCCTCCTTTAAATAAGGAAAAGAAGCCTTTGTCAATTGATTCTCAATATTAACAACCCTCAGCTAAAACTAAAAGGAACCAATGTGTGAGAGAATGCTGACAAAGATGTCATACCAAGGTTGATTAACTTTCTTCCCAAACCATTTTCTGCTAGAAGACACCAAATGTTGCATTGGTCCCATTTGTCTTGCCTCTATCTAACCCCAGGGAGGATGTTCAAGGTAAATCACCAAGATAAAAAATGCTTAAGAAAAATGATGGTTAATGCCCTTTTCTTGTGAGAGATCCCATTTTTATTAATCTAGATGATGAAATTGATGATGATGTTTTTCATGCTAATAATGTTGCTTCCAATGATTTTGATGATTTGTATGAGCTTGTTGATGTTAATCATGATCTATCTTTTTTTCTTAAAAACATTAACCCTAGCTCCTTATGACAAAAAAAGTGACTCATCATTAGAGCATGGTCCTTGTTTGGAACTTATAGTAGCTCCATCTACCATACTCAAAGTATCTCCCCTTGCATCTTGTCCACCTTCCCAAAATAATGTTCAGCAACATTGGGAGGTGGATGATTTTCTTAGTTAGCTTCAATCATGTCTTATATCCTCTCTTGTTTTTTTTCTTGTTTGTATTGTGCTTCCCCTATGATGTATTTTTGAGCTAGGTTAGGTTCTTTTTAGGTGATCCTTATTACTACATTGGTACAAGGTAATAAAGAGGCTAAATCTATTGTGAAATTCTTCTATTTGTATCTCAATTCTTTTGTATGTTGTCTCTTGTGTTTGTTGGCAAGATACACTATTCCAATGAAGATTGATGCATGAGAAATTTTTACGAGTTGTCATTGATGGCAATTTAGTTTAGAAATAATATCTGGTATATGTAGATTTGATTTATCGAAATCTGTATTATCATTAGGCATAAGTTTGGAAGGTGGAATATAGTATTTGACAGAGTATGACTATATTGTGTAGATCTTGATTTTGGTTGTAGTGATAGACGTAGATGATTAAAGGTTTGAGGCAACTTACTTTGTAATACTAGTATTTGTTGTTGATTCATGAGCGATATTGAAGGTTCGGTATCCGGTAATTGAGGAAGAACAAAGCTATTTTGGTGTAATGTGTGATCCACAATCTTTGGGATGATTTTGGTGGTTGTTGTTGAGTTAGAGGTGATTGTACGGACATGTGAGAATCTTGTTATCAATTTTTTTAGGTCCGCATATGGATTTGTGGATGAATTGAGCCGATTTATGGTTACACATTTCATGTTGCATGTTATGTTGTTTTTGGAAGCCGACAAGGGAATTGATTTATTTTGGTGGTGTTGATATATAAGATCAACTTGTTTGATCATTTTGGTATGGTAGATGAATGATAGATGTGCTAATGTTGATATGTGATGAGTGAATGAGCATCAGTAGGCCATTTTGGTGCTCTGATATATGACTATGTAGCAGAATAAAGTAGACAAGTAGAACAAAGGAATACAATCAAATTGTGCTTAACCAGAACTAATTTTTGGCATATGTAGATGCTACTATTCAGTTTAGACATTGTTATCAATTGTAATCATTTGTAAGGTAGTGAGCCTTCCTCCGGGTTGTGGCCCTTTTTGTAATTGAGCAGCGTGCTTGAATGCAAGTGTATTCCCCTTTTTGTAATTGAGCAGCGTGCTTGAATGCAAGTGTATTCCCCTTTTTGTAATATTAGCTAGCATATCTCAATCCTATGTACCTCAATCAGTCTCTGCTACCAATTTTGAAGCTCGAGTTATGGGTATACTTGATAAGATTAAGATCTTAAATTAGGAGGACATAATTTTGGGTAGAGTGGGAGAATTAAGAAACCTTATCACTCCCCAATTAGATACACTAATCAGTAGTAAGCGAGATACAATGAATTCCATGAATAAGAGTGTTTCAACAAATTGTAGAGGAGAAGAGATGCACGCCTACCTTTTTAGTGCTCTGATCAACATTTTGGATAACCTTAAGGAAGGTTGGGATAGACACCTGAAATCCTTGAAGATAATTTTTTATGATTTTTTCAAATTTCTGTAAGTCACTATATATATCCCTGTACATAAATTTTGGTAGATATCCACCTTTGCCATTGATGTCAAAGGGGGAGAGAGTGAGGTGAAAAATGGTGTATATTCTTGGGGTGATCTTGTTGAGCTTGTTGAGTCTTGGAGTTTTTTGAGTTTTGGAATTTTGCAGTCTTGAGTGTATAGTGCCATTTATCACAGTGTTGCAATCAATGCCAAAGGGGGAGATTGTTGGCAAGAGACATTGTTCCGATAAAGATTGATGCATGAGAGATGTTTAGGATTTTTCATTGATGGAAACTCAATTTAGAAATCATATCCGATATATGTAGATTTTATTTATCAGAATTTGTATTATCATTAGGCATAAGTCTAGAATGTGGAATACAATATCCGATAGAGAATGAGTATATTGTGTAGATCTTTATTTTAGTTGCATAACTTTGGTTGCAGTGATAGAGGGAGATGATTCGAGGTTCAAGGTATCTTAATTTGTAATCCTAGTATTCAGTGTTGATTCATGAGCGATATTGAAGGTCTGACATCCGGTAATTCAGGAAGAACAAAGCTATTTTGGTGTAACATGTGATCTGCAATCTTTGGGATGATTTTTATGGTTGTTGTTGAGTTTGAGGTGATTGTGCCGACATGCGAGAATATTTTTATCAATTTTTTGAGGTCCGCATATGGATTGTGGATTGAGCTGACTTATGGTTACACGTTTGAGGTTTGGATATGGAAGTTGATATGGGAATTGATTTATTTTGGCGGTGCGGATATATAAGATCAACTTGTATGATCATTTTGGTGTGGTAGGTGAATGATTGATGTGAAAATGTTGATATGTGATGAGTGAATGAGCATCAGAAAGTAGATTTGGTACTCTAGTATGTGATTGTGCAACAGAACAGAGCAAACAAACAGTTTAGAGGAAGACAGGTAGATTGTGCTTAACTGAAACTGCTTTTTGGCATATGTAGATGCTACTATTCAATTTAGACATTATTATTTATTATAATCATTTGTAAGGTAGTGAGCATTCCTCTAAGTTGTAGCCCTCTTTGTAATTGAGCAGTGAGCTCTAGGCAGTGTGCCTAAATTCAAGTGCAATCCCCTTTTTATAATATTATCATACACTTGATCAAAGTATAATAATATTGTGGGTTAAAATCCCACCATGATTTTTCCCTTTCCAATTTACCATGTAAAAGTTCTAGTGTTATGGTTGATTGGTTTATGTTTCTACACTTTACTTTCATTCTTCTGCATCTGGTGGTTTAAGAATCAATTTAATAAATTTGTGAATTGCAGAACACTGATTCACCCCCCCTCTCAGTGTTCATTGGTTCCAACAGTGTTATCTAGTAGGGCACAATGAAAAGTTTTGATATCTCTTTTGGTCTCTCCCATGTTGACTCAAAAGACACATGAAATCTTCTTTCGTTGTGTTTGTAGTTCTACTACCTTTGGGGGATGAGGTCAATTCCATAACAAATATTTATGATATACATTATTATAAGAGCATATTGACCCCAAAGTTAGTGGATTCATTATATTATTTTATGTTTTGTGATCATTATCCTTTGATTTGGGAAAGTGCACAAAGTTGAGTACCACTTTGGGGGAAGTGCATGCATTGGAAAGCGTGTTGCTAGAAACGGGGCCCTGTTATACTTTAGGGACCCGAGGGGAAATTAAAAAATGGGCCCCGTTGTTAACGGGCCCCAGACCATAATGGGGCCCCGTTTAGAAACATAATGGGGCCTTGTTATTTAAGTCAAAAAAATAACAGGGGCCCGTTTACAAAATGGGGACCCATTTATTAAAACAGGTCTCATTTTTAAAATTTTGAAAATGGAGCCTGCCATGTGCATCAGGTTTTAGTTTGGGAAAGGCATGGAATGCCCAACCCTTAGCCTTAGATCTGCAAGTACAAGGTTGTATCAATGACATGGTGAAATACTGACTTCTGACATATGTTTGATGCCCATTATCATAGAATTTTTCAACAAAATCAAAACCCATTTTAGATTACACTATGTAGATTCCGAATATAATTTTTTTTTAAGATTTTATTTTATTTTTCTATTTTTTTATCAATTTGTACTAAATTTTGTCCATTAACTTGAAATATCAATTTATCTTGTTTATTTAATAACTTTTTTTTTTAATGTTTTTTGAAAAAAGATTATATGTCATCAATCTACACAAAATTCTTTTCAATTTTAATATATTTTTTTAAAATGATAAGTTTAGGTCAAATTATGTGGGTCGTAGATGACGAGTTTTTAAAATGACAATTAGGGCCAATAAAAATTAATAAAAAATAATACATTAAAAAAATTACAAAAAAATATGCTCATCAATTTTTAGTGTGTCAAAAAGTGTGGGCCGTACACGTGCATGGCATGGTCCTGAAAATGGCATTTCTAACAAGTGGTTTTCAAAAATCCCTTCTAAAAGTCAATTTATATTATCTGGGTATTAAAATAAATTGCATATTTGGAAGCTAGACTTTGAGTTCTTTATTTTGTGTTACACTTTTCTCAAGATTCAATCTCTAAGTGCTTGAAATTTTCAGCTCAAATGTGGCAAAATCTGAAAAATCAGGAAAAACACTTCTAGTTTTTGGCCAAAAAGTGGACTCAACTTCTTGCACTGACCCATTTGTCCTTGCTAGGGGGTGTCTCATTGTCATAATGTGCTTTCCCTTTGGATGCATGCTACCTTAAAGCAATTACTCTCGTAATTTCTCTTGATAAGAATGGTGCCTTTTGCTTTGTAATTTAGTAGTTTTATTTTTCATGACTCACTGTAAGCGAATCTTACTAGGCTAGCAGTCATGTGCTCTCTCTTTTCTCTTTCTTACGATGTTCCTTTTATCTTGATATTTGAGTAGTAAGATCCTAAAGTCCTTGGGGGTTTAGTGTGTCTTGTTTATTTGATATCTTGATGAAAGTTTTCAATTAAAAATTTTGTACTTTACTGTGAGTATTCTTAGTCTCATACTCCTACTAAAGTGGGGGCTAAATGTAGCATCCTAAATTTTACTTACCTACAATTTTGTTCTCACTTGGACCTCACTTTGGATTTTTGGCTTCCAAGGCTTGATTGAAGTGTTGATTCTACTCACACAAGCTATCAAAATTTATTTCTCACTATCTCCTCAATCTCCCCCCAAACTTGGAGCTTTGATTTATAGGACCATGGAGATGGGTACCCTAGTCCTCTAAAAAAGAGCCCAATTAGGGGCCTCATAATGGTCACATAATTTTAGCAGACACCTAGATCCCATGTCGGCTTGTGCCAGAAATTCAATTTGTTTTTGAACAAGCAAGTATAAAAGGAGATCTATCCCTCTCATTTTAAACCCAACCTCTTTCAATATCTCAATTGCGCTTTAGCAGATTCAAGTGAACAAGCAATCAATCTTTCATCAAGCATTGGAGCAGAACTAAAGTCAAGTTTCTGACATTGAAGATGACATACATGATCTATATTTTATGAAGATAATATAAATGAAACCCTAATTCCTTTATGAAAGTCAAACAAAAGTTCAATGAGGTATATCATTAAATTTTCAATCATTTTCAGCCTTTCTGTCAAAAGAAAAATATTCTACTGTAGTCTTTCATTACATTTATCAATTTAATTTCATGGTTAATTCCAAAACTAGGGTTTGACTTAAGCTAAACCCTTAATTTGAACAATTTTCCCCTTCTTTTTATGTGTAGGAAATAGGTATAGAGTTGTACTTAGGAGGATCGACGAAGTTCATAGAGATGAATACATTCAACATTCGACAATGGTAAATTCAGAGGAGCATGGAAAAGTGATACTACCCGATCCAAAAAAAATAGGCCAAACTTCTAAGAGAAGATTATAGATGGATTATTTTTCTTAGATCTAGGTCATTGGCTCTGTGCAACATCTATAGCTTACTATTTTTTTGAGAATACTTCAATTATCACCTATTTTTCCCTAATCATCAATAACCAAATCAATTCAATCTTAGAAGGAGAAAGGGCATATGAAAAGAGGGTGAATCTAATTATAATCTTAGTCTTCTAAGGCTAGATCTATTATATTTATTTCTCCTTCCAATTGTATGTGGTTAATTAGGTCATTTACTGGTTTTATTATCTTAATTTAACCCTAACCCTAATTTTTACACCCTTTACACTTCCATTGCCTCTTTTGCATTGTACAAAATCTGAGAGAACCAAAGTAATTATATACAAGATATTGGTAGATAGGATAGAAATAGAGTCAAGTGTGTTGTGAATGCATAGTTTTAGTAGTTTATTTGTTTTACGTTTTGCATTTCATAGGGAAGAGCTCCATTAATATGATGGATTAAATCTTGGATCTTTGCTTATGGTTGGGCTTTAAAGGTTTAAGATTTGTTTTCCCAATTCCCGCATTGTAAATCTGGCATGCTCAGTGGGACTCCCCTTGTCTGTTTGCTGATCTAGTTTTCACTTGGTAAAAGGTAGTTAGTTTGAAATTATCAACATCCAACATAATTTATCTTTCTTTCATTCTTTAATGGATGTCTATGTGTTGTTTTAAAGGTTTCATATTGGTATTATCTTAGAGGATGTCTGGAAAGATTGTGGGAATTAATTTTATAACTACCATTTGTCTTTTATTCTAAGTTTCTTTGGTCTTTTTACCAAATCTATTTACTACAAATCTTATGATCATGAATGGAAAAAAGATCGTGTTTTCTTGAGCCTCCATGAGACAAATATTCCTCAGGGATTCACTTAAATAGTGTACATGACTGTTATATAAAAAGTTTATGAGCCTTTTGTTTCTCACATTTTATTGTTATATTTTGCATTGTGTGCCTTGTTTATGCTATTCCATTTTACCTGCATACCTACCAAAGCAGTAGCAATGACAACTTCTAATAAAAAAATCAGTTTTAAATTACACTTTGGTTGATGTCCATAAGGTGTTGGAATTTTCATTCTATGCAAATATGCTAAAGCCGTGAAGGTACTAACAAAGGTTGTTAAATTATTTAATGGATATCTTTTAATCTTATGTTGTAATGGGTTTCAGGGGCCCATCAAAACCTGTTTTCCCTAAAATAAAAAACAGAGGTTGTTAAATTTGGTTTCACAAATGCCAATGGTATTTGCTTGAAAAGTTTCAGTTTCTTCATATAGGACTGCATTTGCTTTGGGAATTTTTTAAAATTAGTTCTCATGCCTTGTCAATGGTTTCACATTCATTCCACAAGATGGTATTCTAGTCATACATTCAGTCAAGTTGATTACATGGCTTGTCTACCTTTCTGACTCAAAAAAACTTCACCAATACCCGTCTCAATTAGTCTGCTCTACTCTTGATTCTACATGCTTCTTCTCTTTCAATGAGGATCAAGTCAAGAAGTTCATGTGCCTTTTGCATTCATATTTCGCTTTACTTTTGTTAGTTTGGTTTTAGGTTTGAGTGGTTGGTTTTTAGTTTTTTTTGGTTAGTGTGGTTGTTTTTAATTCATTATAGTGTGAGAAATGCTTTTAGTTGGTTTTTATTTTGGGATTACTAATTCTAATAGACTAACAAGTGGTGTAGTTTGTTCTCATATGTTAAAGACCTGGAGATTAAAGTATGAACGATTTGTGGATGCAGATTTGGCTTGGTTTTTAATGAATAACTTAATTTAATTATCTAGATTGTGAATAAACCTTTCTTGTCTTAGACTACTTCACATTTCTTTTGTTGCTTAAAAATAACCCAAGTGTTTGGTGCATTTGCACATATTTGTTTTATTTCATTTTAGTAGATCCCAAGATAATGACAAAAGTATCCTCTCCCCTTGCCTTTGGGATCCTTGGTGCAAGAGAAATTTTTATTATCTTTAGAAAGCCTACCTCATGGGAAAAATTACTCACCCAAGGGAATGACTCAAATTGTACTTTCTTTTGGTCCACTATATAAAAAAGGGTAGAGACAAAAGGCGTAACCCCATCGGTATTAGCCTTTGTCATACTCTTCAATTTGAAAATGGTTTTATACTCTAAGTAAGGATGGTATGGATGCTCATAAGGTGCCAATAACCCCATATTTTGACTAAATACCTAGGTTAGTAACCCACCCTTTTGATTGATTTGGTGCAACAATTTCAATGCAAGGGTATAGTTGGATTTCCCCCCAAGATACTCACCATATGTATTTCCTTGACATAATATAGAACTTTCCAACCTTGTATAGGCTATTTATATATTTTAGAAAAAGGTTGATTGGGTTATGCCTCAAGTCTTGGGGAACCCTACCTATCCTCTCTTGCAAAACCAAGATGGTTAAACAATCCTTAATGTGTTGAGAATTCAAGGTGAAGAAATACCAAGTTGTGGGTTGAATCATGTTTGCATTGTAATCCAAATGACCTTAGGTAGATAGGATTTTGTCTTCAAGTATTTTTTATTGTGTTTATACCTATGGAAATTATCCTTGAGGGGATACTGAACATACACATTACGTTTACACTACTTCCTATCAGGCATTGTGTTCTCGTGCTTGAGTGATTTCCTGTCATGCTAGGTCACTTACAACAAAACAAAACTTGATCAAAATTGCAAAAACAAGCAAAAATATAACTAAAAACTAAACCCATGCTTTTGAACATAGAGCCTATATTTTTGACATCATAGCCTACACCTTTGAAACAAAATACTCAAAACACAATCATGCCAAATCACTTAGGGCATCCTTCTTCAGTTTTGATATTTTAGATTTCCATTCTTTATTCCTTGCATATTTAGACCATTCTATTTAGTCCTTGCATATCCATCATTGGTCAAATAAATCCTTTAGCTTACACTTAGGTTTCTCCCTTTAGGTATTGAATCAAACATTGGTTATTGATCACCCTTGTCACTTGAGGTCCATTATCCTTGAGTTAGTTAACACATCAATATCTTTGAGTAGAGTAAATTATTGGAGTTCATCACCTCCTACTTTAGCATATCCTCTCTTGATCATTCATCCTTGTGTCTATCTATCATAACATAAGTAAAGCCTTACCTACACAATTATTATAGGTTTATCTTTATCATATCCAGTCTATCATTTTTTTGTATACCTCATTTAGAGTTTGTGTCCACATTCTAAAATTTGCATTGCATCCTAATCTTGAGTCTCATACACTATCATATCACAAGTCCCAAATCAAAGAAAAAAAATCACATATTCCCACTGAAACAAGAGCCCAAGAAAGAAGAGAAAAGGAACAACAAGGAGATAAACCTTGGGGGAAAAACATTGATGATGAAGAAGACATTAATGTTGGGGATGAGGAAGAACACAAAATTGAAGTTGACGATGAAGAGGTAACCTAAGAACATATAGAGGAAGCACTTCATGATAATAGATTCACTTCACTATTTAAACAAGTGATCTGGAACGTAATTCACAACAATATTTCAAAGCCTTTGGTGATGAGGGAAGAAAAATACCCCTTGATTTTGACATATCATTACTCACGGTAAATGACAAATCTAGTGAATTTAAACATACCAAAACAAACAATGATGACAAAGTAATAAGTAGTAAGTTTTTTGGATTAGTCTAGCTTATGGGTTGATTATCTTCATAGTCATACACTAAAATTTTTGTATTATGGGATGGATTTGTATAGTCTTAGCTATATGATTATACAACTATATTGTAAATCTCCTTGTCTAGTCTTCGAGGCTTTTTTTGTCATAAGATTAGTGATGACCCCACTCTTATATTTTGATATTCTCTTTATTGTATTCAAATATTTTATATATAGAATATATATACACACTTTGCATTTGTTTTAAAAAAATTAATATAATTCCCGTGATCTTCATCAAATTGCTACAAATAACTGTTCTAGAAGGTATGGATTTTATAGCTACAAATTTCAAGGTTTTGAAAGTATTTTATTGAATGATAGTGGAAGACATTACTTCTAAGACTGTTTCATTGAAGGAGGTCTAGATTTTATATGTGGTGACAAGAAATCATCACAAATACAATATTTTTCATTGTGAGAGGAAAATAAATTAATGTTTCATGAATGCAATTTGTTTTGATTGATGATTTTATTGTAATTAATTTGATGGTAACATTTTTTTTCACATACAAAATATTCTACTAAATAAAACCATTCCAATATAGAGAAAAATAATATTAAAGAAATTAGTAAATATATGTTTATAAATTATGAAATGATAAAAAATGAAATAATATTTTTGATAAGACACAGAAACTCTATTTCAAAATTATATTTATTTTTATTAACATTTGCTTATTTAAGATTATAAACCATTTCAATATCCCACAACATAAAGACCTTTATTTTATAAAATGTGTGCTTCTTGATGTTTTATTCCTTCACATTATTTACAAAATGCTAACAATGTCTATAGAAAACGAAGATGACTGTTTTCCACACAAAACGACATTTCATCAAAAACACAAATTTGCATAATACAATTATTTTTTAATGGATATTTTTGCATTTTTACAGTATTGAAAAGACAGACTCAGAAGATCAAACCAATAAAAATTGTATAAAATATATTGTAATTTACACATTTTTATATTTTTGATTCAGTATTGTTTTGTATGAAAAATAGTGATTGAAAACATTATGGTTGTTTTCTGACTCCAAGCAGAGATTAGTACAATTTATGTGACACATTGATTCTGCAACGTCAGATATCATGCGAGGAACGACAACAATTTCAATGCCCATCCTTATACAGAGTAGGTTAGATTGTCCGACTCGCTGCTCCATATAAACTCCTTGAAGATTCTGGAAAATAATGCAAACACTTCTGTAATCACGGATATTTTCCCAAACGGTGCTTTTAATCTATCTTTGAGAAAACGACGAAAACGTCAGAGTCTGCAAGGAAACACTATCTGGAGTAGTTAAAGTTAGATTCCAACACGTATCATTATGATCTCCAGTGCACGCCCTCCATTCATCCACGCTCAATAATATCTTCCCACCGCCTAACCAATGACCTCATTGAGCCATATAAACGATCAGCTAGTGTGTAAAAAATTCATGAACTAAAGCACAATATTTCTCATATTTCCAAGTTAAATCTTTCATAGTTTTGTGGAAGATGTCTGTGCTATGGATTCCATACAACGGCAGCTGGATCTCCATCGGAGCAGCTGCAACAGTTGCCTGTATCGTGGTTGCCATGGCATATGCATCTGCCATATTTTATGCTCCCATTCTCTGGGCAGCCATAAGACTGAAAGCTACAAGAAACATGCCTCCGTTACCTCCTGGAAGGATTGGAATCCCTTATTTGGGAGAATCCCTGGACTATCTGAGATCATGGCGTAACCTGCTAGATCTGGACGTGTGGTACGATACGCGATATGCTAAGCACGGGGGGATTTTCACTACCCATATTCTGGGCAGCCCCACTGTGGTCATGTTGGGCGCGCAGGCCAACAAGTTCGTCCTAATCAACGAAAAAAAGCTGTTCAGAAACAGCTGGCCCAAAACTATGAGTGTTCTGATCGGAGAGCACGCAATGATTACTTCCCAGGGCGCCGACCACAAAAGGATGCGGCGTGTTATACATTCCATTCTGGGGATCGAACCGCTGAAAAAGTCAGTTGGGAGGTTTGAAAGGCTTGTACTACAACATCTGGACTCCGACTGGTGTCGTGGCCAAATCATCCACGCCCATAGCAAATTGAGGGAAATGACGCTGTGTGTGGCGGCGGAGTATTTTCTGGGGTTAAAGGCTGGAGAAGGGTTGGAGAGCTTTAGGCGGCACTTTCACCATTTCAACGCGGGTCTCCTTTCTCACCCTATCGATCTTCCCTGGACGGCCTTTGGCAAGGCCAAGCGTGCTCGTGCCGCCATTGTTGCTCAAATTGCTCAGCTGATCCATCTGCGTAAAGCCTCCTTGAGCAAAAGTGGGGGAGAGGAGGAAAACTTTTTGGACATGGTTTTGAGGACGCAAAAAGCGGGGATCGACTCTTGCTTGAGCGATGCGGAGATTGCAGACAACGTGATGGGTTTTTTCACTGGAGGTTATGATACTACAGCCTCCGCTTTGGCCACAATTCTTAAGCACCTCAGTCTCTCGCCACATGTCTTACAACGCCTTCGTAAAGGTACTTGTGCTCCATATTCTGAGATTTCAAATATGAAACGAGGCTAGAAGATTATTTAAAATTTTAGTATTATTCTTAACCTAATAATCTGTATTATATTGAGGCAATTCAGATTGTGGAAAGCTCAGAGATAGCAAGAAAGTAGGAGAGCCTCTTACTTGGGACGAGATTAAAGGTGTGGAATACTTGAGAAATGTAATAGCAGAAGGAATGCGCGTTGTGTCCCCTGTAATTGGAGGATTCAAGCAAGCAAAAGTAGATGTTGTATATGGTGGATATACCATTCCAAAGGGGTGGAAGGTGGGTATTTATTTTTTATTTTTTTATCTGTAAAAGAAGTTATAATTCTTAACATGCACTTTGAGTTTTAAAATTCATGGTTGCAGGTTCATTACTCTATCAGACAAACAAGCATCGAGGAGGAGTACTTTGACAATCCAAAAGAGTTTGCTCCAGATCGCTTCAATGAGCGACATGAGCCGTTTTCCAACATCCCTTTTGGACAAGGAAATCGAATATGTCCAGGAAATGAGTTTGCAAAGATAGAAATGGAAGTATTCCTCTATCATTTAGTTCTGAGATACAATTGGGATTTGGTGGAGGTCGATGAACCCATTAGCGTCTCCTTCAATCCTCAACCCAAACATGGTTTGCCTTTGATACTTAAACCAGTAGCCTAAACGAGAAGATGTGTATGAAAGAAGATAAAATGGACATTGTTATAGTGTTTTTTGAGTAGCCTAAACAAGTTGATATGTATGGGACAAAATAAAATGGCCATTAATAAAACGTTTTATGGTCCCATTTCACGTGATATACGATGTTCATATCTTAGAATAACATTTTTTTATAGGAATTATGTTTTTAGACATATAAAAGATTAGTTATCTATTGTAACTTAGTAGGCTGTGTATGATGTCATGTTTTAAAACATGTTATTATGGCTTATCATTGATATTGAAGGTTATATTTTGTAAGAAGTTTTACAATTTTTAAAATAATGATGAAATGGTGGTACATTAAACTTTGTACATATTATATGGTATAATTCATTTAAAAAAAAAATGAAGTGTAAAATAAAAGAAAACTAATATCACATAATAACAAATAATTTTGTGCACAAAATAATTATGAATTTTTTTTTTTTTTTTCTCATTACTAACTCAGTTTGAATGGACAATGTGCAAGTTGTTGTACAGATATTTGAAATGTAGCTAACATTATCTTTATGTTGTCACTGGAATACTTATTTTTTCTCACAAGTATTCATCCTTGGTTATTTACCACTAGAATTTGTGATATTAGTTGTTCTAAAAATGTCCTTGTATTCTTATATCATGCTTACTTCAATCTAAAAAAATATTTTTGAATTATATATAGTTCAAAGCATGTTATATACATGGTCATCTCCTTTATATCAATTGATCTCTCCTTAATTTATCCTTTTTATTTCAATGTACCATGAAATAATTGGATAAGAGCATAAGAAGAAATGTAATGTATCGAGGAGGTATTATATATATCATAATAGTGTTATGAAATAATAGAAGAATATTTGCTAGATTAAGGTTCATAAGTACACATGTAGTTGTATTCTAGAGACCATTTCAACCTTCAACAATAGACTTTTAGTAACTATAAAGTCATTTTGTTGGTGTAAATAATTATTCATCTTGGATATTATTACACTTACTTAAGTTTACTTAGGAAATGCATTTCATAGTAGTTTGGGTATGAGACACTTGGGTGTTTGTGCCACATTGGGATAGTGTGTGTAGGAGAAATTCCACCTTTTAAGGTGTGATCTTGTTGTTACACTCCACATTCAGTGGATGATCCACCTCATGTGGAATATTATATTGTTTCTCCTACCTACCCACACCTATTTCCTACCTACCCTTGTTTCTTATTGAGCCACATGTCATGTTTGTGTTCTCACATATCCCTAGACTTGCCTATATAAGCAGGCTCATCTACATTGTATGTAATTGATATTATTGATCATTTTCTATTGATGAGAATACAGTTTATTCTTGTCCTATATTGTGTCTCTATTTTGTACATTTCATTGAGCTCTTGATCTTGGCAAAATCTCACATGGTATCAGAGCCTTTGGGGCTTCATTGATTCGTCTTGAAGAGGCATTATTGCGATGTCAAGAGGCAGATCTGAGGAGTAGCATCTTTTGGAGGCGTCCTAGACTAGATCCGACCCCGCCATTGCGTCCAGAAGGTCGTTTCTATGAATTTTGGTTATAAAGTCAACCTATTTTGGTGAGAAATTTTTTTTCGCCAATTTTGGGGGTCCAAAGACCCCCTCGTAACCCTCCGGTCTCTGCAGCTCCTCTGGCATCGGCAGCTCCCCTCGGAAAATCCCTCCAGCGGCTCCTCTGGTGTCTACCTCCATGCAGCTCCCTCCGCTGCAACCCAGCGCCCGTCGCAGCAGCCGCAGCCTCGCAGCAGCCGCGCCTCACGTCGTTGCGGCCCCCCCGTAGCTAGTCCCGTCGGCCCTGTCGCAGCCTTGCCGCCTCCCTGTTCCACCGCCCCCGCCGGCACCGCGTCGCCCTCGTCGGCCCCACCGGCCTTGCCAGCCTTGTGGCCTCCGGTGGCGAAAACTGCCGCCGGTACCTCGCCGTCGGCCCTCCGGCGACCTGCACCTTCCGCCATGCGATCTCCGGGGCCCACCACGTCAGTGCCACGTGGAGCACATGTAGACCCTGCCACATCATCTTTTGGCCATGTCAGCAGCCCAGTTGGCTGCCCAATTAGACTGACACATCATCTGCCAAATCACTTGCATAGTCAGTGCCACATCAGCACCCAGTCAGCTGTGAAGTTTTGGCGACGGTCATACAGCCATCAAATTTAACCCTACAGTTTGCTGACATCATCATTTTTCAAAAATTTGCAGGCCCCTCTCATTGAGCTTTTTGATTTTGCAGTTCAACTTCAAATGGCCATATCTTGCTCATTTTTGCTTCTTTTTTGGTGCAATTTTTTTTGAAATGAGCTAGAATTTCGTGTACTTTCACATGGTGGAATTATTTTCTAATTTTGATGGACAGATTTTTCAGAATTCTTAGTTTTTGGTGACTATACCTGTCCAATCCCCGTTTCTGCAACTTCCAAGTCTCCGTTCGGGCTCATACAAACTCCTTTTCAGGTGCCATTTTTTTTGAAAGTGCGTTATTTTTTTGTCTACTCTCAGAATATGCTATCAGTTTGCAGCAATTGTGGGTAGAAATTGTACTTTCATCATATGGTCTTATTTGGCCAATTTGACATTTGTATTGCATAGATCTATCTTTCTGATCTTTTTCTTTGTAGTTCTCAGCCTATTGGGGCAGTTGTAAAATAGAATCAGAAGTCCACCTTGCCATTTTTTGCAAGTGGCTTATTGTACATGCACTACATATAAAGTGCCAAAATCATCATTTTTAGGGGGGTACTTTGATTGAGTGAATTTGGGGGGGTGTATCTTGTGCTTTTGTGCTATTATATTCCTTCTTTTTTGCTGCTATGGGTTCTTCTAAGTTTCCTCTATTAACTCCTCATAATTATGTTACTTGGAAAATTGATGCATGGAGTAAACTTATGGAAAAAAGACTCACTCATTACATTGATGGAACTATTGTTGCTCCCGCTGATCCTAAGGTTGATCCAGTTGGTCACTTGGATTGGCTCACTAAAAATATCATGGCAATTGGTACCTTAAGAAAGTATGTATCAAAGGATCTCATTTTTCATATTGAGAAGTGTACTCTAATCAAGGATGCTTGGAAAAAGTTTCAAGACTTGTATGGTCAAGTTGATGAGATTAGGGGATATAAAATTGATAATGATCTCACCATGTTGGATCCCAAGAACTTTGATACTATACAAGATTATGTCACTAAGGCAAATGAGTTGAGGGCACAACTCAAAGATTGTGGCATTGATAAGAAGGATACTCCATTGCTATTCACCTTGATAGGCAAGCTTCCACAAGAATATGCAGCATTTGTTTCTAGTTTCCAAACCCATAGGATGACAATGGGTTCAAGCTACACAATGCCTAAATTTGATGTTTTCAATGAAATGTTGATGATGGAACAAACTAAGTTGATAAGCATGGGCATTCTTAAGGCTTCTAAGTCTCAAGCATTAGTGGCAAATCAAGGGAACAAAGGAAATCAAAGAAAGGACAACTCAAACAAGAAGAAATGGCAATCAAAGCCTAAGGAAAAATCACCATCTTCTCCACAACAAGGAGATTCATCCTCTTCCAAGAGAGATAATTCACCAAAGAGGGAGAGACCTACTTGTGCTTATTGTAAAAAGATTGGTCATGAGGAGCATCGTTGCCATTCGAAGAAGATTGATGAGCTCACACATATCCTCAAAAAGCATAACATTGATTTGCCTAAAGTCTACAAGAAGGATGATTCATCAACTTCTACTTCCTCACATTCAAAAGGAAAAGGGAAAGCATTCATGGCTTCTACAAGTGGGAAGACTCACTCTTTTGGAACAAGAAAAGGAAAAGCTCTATGTGCTACTATTAGTCATGATTCAGAGAGATGGCTTCTAGATTCAGGGGCTTCTCATCATATGGCATCTTCACAGTCTATGTTCTCTACATTTGAGCCTTGCACCATGCCATAGATTTTGATGGGAAATCATACACACATGGATGTAATTGGGAAAGGATCTATTGACATTGGAGATAACTCCTTCAATGCTGTGTTGTGTGTACCCCACTTGACAAACAATCTCCTTTCTATCTATAAAATCACACATGGTGCAACTAAGAGAGTTGTGGAGTTCAAACCTGACTAAGTTTTCATTAGAGACTTGGAGACTAGAGCTATCATTGCGACTGGGGTGGTTGATCATGCATCTCGGTTATACTCCTTTTCAGATTTTGTTGATGATGATGATTTCACATTTGATGATTCTACACATGATGATCACACTTCTTGTGATGGTTTAGATTTTGAGGAGAACTTTGGGCACTTGAACATGGGGATTCTCACATGTGACCCCATTCTTGAGCCTTGTATTTCATCTCCTCATATTGATATCACATCACCTATTGCACCTGATGATGCAGATAGTGTGACAGTTTTTCCTTCATGTGATTCAATGCAGCAGGATATTCATTATCTTCCAGCTTTAGATTTATGGGATGATTACTTGATAGACATTGCAGGTTTGTTTGTGGAATCCTACATTGCAGATTTGGGAGACATCATTGATGACATTCATCTTCTCTTTGATGAAGGTGATCCTTCTGCGATTGTTGCGAGGGAAGACTTTGATCCTCTTGTTCATTCTCTACGTGATCATTCTTTCGAGGTTGACATGATTGTGGATACTTATGTACAATAGTTGGAGGTCTCTTTATTTTTTGAGGAGACATGTGAATCTTTGGGACATGTTCTACATCCATCTCCACTAGATCTTGGAGTGCCTTTTTCAGCAGAGTGGCATAGTTTACCACCTTTGGAGGGGGTATCTTTTAGCATCGACATGGGGACACTTGAGCAATTTTCAGAGATTCCTTTCATCATGAGTTCTTTTCATACATCTTCCCTTCATGATTGGGGAGACTTCATGGATACACCTTTGGTTTTGTTTCTTCCTAAGGGGAGGAATGTTGTTTGATGTTTGTGGAGCAGTTTCTTCGTACATCGAGCTTCTATCATTGGTGCAGATTCCACATTGAGGGGGGGCTTCCTAGGTTCTCTTCTTCTCTCATATGGGGGGGACTATTTCCTCACATGGGGTTTTGTCCTTCACATTCTTCTATGAGAGTTATTAGTATCTAGTTTTTGATCTCTCTTTTGGGGGAGGGTTTTTTCCCATTGGGTTTTTCTCTCTTTCCCCACTTTGTGAGAGATTTCATTGCATTGGTTTGCATGCATTTGCATTTGTACATGGGTACCTAACATGGCCTAGTAGTGGGGACCCATCTTGCATTTCTTAGTTGCATGGTAGACTTAAGTGCATTCCCCTAAGTTGCACTTAAGGGGGGGTGTTGGTGTAAATAATTATTCATCTTAGATATTATTACACTTACTTAAGTTTACTTAGGAAATGCATTTCATAGTAGTTTGGGTATGAGACACTTGGGTGTTTGTGCCACATTGGGATAGTGTGTGTAGGAGAAATTCGACCTTTTATGGTGTGATCTTGTTGTTACACTCCACATTCAGTGGGTGATCCACCTCATGTGGAATATTATATTGTTTCTCCTACCTACCCACACCTATTTCCTACCTACCCTTGTTTCTTATTGAGCCACATGTCATGTTTGTGTGCTCACATATCCCTAGCCTTGCCTATATAAGCAGGCTCATCTACATTGTATGTAATTAATATTATTGATCATTTTCTATTGATGAGAATACAGTTTATTCTTGTCTTATATTGTGTCTCTATTTTGTACATTTCATTGAGCTCTTGATCTTGGCAAAATCTCACACATTTAACTCTATCTATTGCAAAGTGTGGTGCATAGAAAAGGGTGGTGCTCAAAACCATTAGTAGAAATTATAATTGACAGAGAGAAAATATGCGTCTTTTCTTTATGGTGATTAAGATCTTGTAGATTGATTCATTGGTGCTCAAAAGAGCTGGATGATGTTGTGACAAACCAAGATCAAATGGGATAAATAACAAGCACAAGATTAATCCAAATTGAGAAAAATCAACAATTGAAATAAGATGAAGAAGAAGATTACATATAGCAGAGTGATTGGGTCGAATCAGAAGTTGAACCCAACACTCAACGAGTGGTGGTGATATGCCTCCCATCAAATTAGCATGAGGTGTTGAATCTAAGTCGACACCTCTCTAATCAACTCCTAAATGATCTTGACAACTTGCATGAACAAGTGTCAAGTACTAGAAATAGACAACTAAATAGGCTTAAGTGAGCCTAAGTGTAATTAAATAAAATAAATACACCAACAAATGTAATAACTATGTATATGTTATTATCACTGTAATTGTTAACAACTCTCTTTAATTAAATCAGAGATAAAGAGCCCAATGAAATATATTCTATTTATATAGTCCAATCATAAGTAAATAAAATATAGAAAAAAATAAAATAAAAAGAAAAATTAAAAGACCATTAAGATGTTTTAAATTTAATCTATTAATGAGATTCCACAAGTTAATCATAATATTATTTAATTATCAATAATCAACAAATTTTTTTCCTTGAATTAAATTGACATGTCAAGTCACTACATATTTTAGATAAGAGTGATATTACAACTTGATATGCCAATAAGCCATGTACTCATTACATCACCTAAGAAATTAAAAGGGCACATGTTAGGCTTACCTCTTAAGCTATATCCTCTTTAAATAACACCTACAATTTTTTTTTATAGGGATTAGTACTCATGATAATTTATCATCAATTGAAGGGTAATAAACACTTTTCTTAATTTTTCATGGGACCAACTCAGGGTATTTTAATTGGCATGATTTAAAAAAATAAATAAATAATAGAATCTAAAAAGGACTTTTGTACATGCAACTTATCAATGAAGAAGAAACATAGGGTGGATTTTATATTTAGTGATAAATATGCATTAGGAAGAAAACAAAATTTCAAATATCTTCAAATCATGTGACTTTTATATTAAAATCTAAATGATCTACAACTATTATTCTAGTCATTCTTAGATTTAATAAAGAATAATGATTAAGAATATTAAATATCTTTAAAATAAAAAATATAATAATGATAACATAAATCTATAATAATCAAATGAGAATAATTTGATATAATTTTAATGACCTCTCCCTTATCAATATAAGATTATAGAGATATTTTTTGGTAGTTGTTATGGATGATATTTATTGCATCATTAATGAAAATTTAGACTTTTGAGAGTTACTTCTAGATTAGCTATGTATGTTTTTCTAAGCAACATTTCCTCTTCGTGATGATGGATCACTGAGTGTGATATGAAATGTCGATCAGAGAAACATACACAACTAATCTAGACCTACAATTTAGACCTTTACTCTAAATCTCCTTATAAAAGTTTTATCTTCAATAAGGATATATAGGACACTTGGATGTTGTTACTCCTTTCCTATACTTTAATATAATAATATATCTATATCTAGACTTATAAAAAATTCTCTAGTTTAGACAATTATTTTCAAGTTGTTTTATATGGTTCATCCTATAAATCAATCATGAACATAATGATTTTCCCTCATAGATTTAATTATAGTATTTTTTAGGTGAATTTTCATATGTGGTCATACATCCACCATACCATCATGTTGTATGATATTTTAATTTTTAACTTAACCCTTTCCTTTATAAAGAAGTTCAAATGCTCTTTTATTTAATTTAATTTTATTTGATGAAGAAGAATCCTTTAATTTTTAATTACTAATATTTGTGTCTACATTAGTCATACTCAAGAATTGTATTGATGATGAAATCTTTGAAGCAATGGAGATGACTCCCACCAATAAAAAATTAAAATTCTACTTCATTTAATAATGTTAATGGTTGTCGATGAATGGATCCACTTTAATCCATAACATCAAGCATTCAACAATTACGCGTATTCCAAATTCTAATTGCATTCCAAATTGTGTATGCTTAATCCCTAATTTTTTTACTTTCAATTTTAAAATTAAGTTTGTAACAACTATGAAAAATATATTCATTTTTAATAGTTTTATTTGATGACAAAGGCTCTTTTAATTTTTAATATGTTTCCAAGGATGTATAGAGTCTCAATTATTAGTTTTTTTTTTAACTTTTGAACTTGAATTCTTTACATTTTGAAAATGTTATGTTTATAATTAAATATAATTTTGTGTGACAATTTAAAAAAATAAAATAAAATAATATGATTTAAACCAAATTAAATAACTTTATCAATCATTATCAAGTCATAGATATTAAAATATATATCTAAATATTATATATTTTTGATAAGAAATGTATTCAACAATTAAATTAAATAATATTTTAAGATAACTATAATAATATTACTTTATTGAATTTATTAGGGGAAAGGGATCTATAGTGGAGGGGGTTCGAATGCATGTTATAGTAGTTTCACAAAATGAGTCTTATAGTAATGCACTAAAAGTGTCATGTTAATACTTATCTCAGAAAAAAAACTTCTCTAAATTTTAAAAATAAACCAATTATGTGATGCCACATAAGTGCACCACTAAACATAACTTAGTGCAAAACTATTGGTTGTACTTTTTTTTGGTACCACTTTGGACAACTCAACAAAAAGACATGTTGATGTGGCACCTTTGACCATGTGGAATCAAAACCAATTTTTTTAAGTATGGGACTTGACAAGTAAATTGTTGTACAAAATTGAGAGTGATTTAAAATATCCACATAAGATTTTGATATCTCCGAAGTTAGCCTACACTACTATAGCTACCTCTTAAGTCTAAATTTGATGGTCTCATTGATTGTTTTTCAAATTTAAGACCATATAATATAACCCTCAAATTTACTAGATCATATAGATATGACACTTTAAATTATTAATAAATCATAAGAATATATTAGAGATAAATATAATATAGTATTTTAATCTATAATATTAAGATATATCATTATATATTATTTATTATAAAAAAATATAAAAAATACAAATTGACTTAGAATATTTTTAAAGATAAAATATATTTGTTTCTAAATTTTAGAATTTCTTTAATATGGAATTTTAGAATGATTTCTAATATGAATTAGAAAAATTAGTTGATTTTATTTTTATAACACTTTTAATAAGATTGTCTTGAGTATTTTTTAATTTTTTTTTGAAAATTGTTACAACATATTAAATTATACAAAGATTTATATTAAATTATTAAATTATTTTATTTTTAATTGATTATTTTAAGATTTGTGACCTTTATTCATAATATTTAGTCAATTTAAATTATACATAGTAATATTGTTTCAAATAATATTTAAAATACTTGTATTATTTTGTTAAAAAAATGTTATAATTTTTAATATTTAATATTTAGATTGATAAAATTTATAAAAGTATTTAAAGGTATAGAATTTTATACAATTTTATTGATAAATTAAATAATTTTTGATAATTCATATCTTAATTAAAATGTCAATGAAAACACAATTAAATGATCAAATTATCACAAAATTTTATATAACAACCATGGATGACCATGAAATTCAAGGCCTAGTCCCTTCCAACTAATAAGTGTTGGTATTTAAATAAGTTTATGATTGATTCATAAAAGTTCCACTTTGTCAATGGGCCTTTAGCTTGCTTCTAAACTTGAATGACTCCAAATGAGCCCACCAGGGATCAAGTCTTGCTGAGGGGAAGGCTCTGACATCATAAGTGATGAAGTTGGGATCGTGCCCCAATGAATTTCACACTTAGTTGAAGTGGCTAACACTAATTTGTGATGGTCCTTGCTATTCGACGGAATGGACACCCGTATGGCTCTTAGCTGAGGATGTTTTAGCCTATAGGCTTTTGCTCCCATATCAGGTGGATAAAACCATTTTGTGAAGGCTCTTGTTGGAATAGTGTACTTGTGGGATTTGTGACCTTTCTATATGGAAGAATAGACACCTCTCTGGCTCTTATTCGAAGAGGTTTCAGCCTATAGGCTCATGCGCTCATATCAGGTGGCTAAACTTCTTTGTGAAGGTCCTCGGTGGACTAGTGTGCTCACAAGATTTGTCCCCTTAATATTTGGCAGAATGGAGACCCTTTTCACCCCTCTGGCTCTTAACCAAGGATGTTTCAACCTATAGGGTTTTGCTCCCATATCAAGTGGCTAAAACTACTTTGTGAAGGCCCTCATTGGACTAGTGTACTTGTGGGCTTCGTGCCCTTTCTAGATGGTAGAATGGACCCCTCTCTAGCTCTGAGCTGAAGAGGTTTTATCTTGTAGGCTCATGCCCTCATATCGGGTGGCTAAAACTAATTTGTGAAGGTCCTCAAGTTAGACTAGTATACTCACGGGCTTTGTGCCCTTGCTAGTTGGCAGAATGGACACCCTTTTAGCTCCTAGCCAAAATTTTTTCATCCTATATACTCGTACCCTTATTAGATGGGTAAAACTACTTTGTGAAGGTCCTCACTAGAATAATGTACTCATGAACTTCATTCCTTTACTAAAATAACGTGCTTGCAAATATGAACCCATCTAAAAAATTTGTAATCCTGAATATGCTCCCTGACCATCAATATTTGTAATTGCAGGTGAAATCTATCTTTGAAAGGAAAGGCAATATATCACAATGAGGAGAATCCAAGTTTTGACATGGATGTCAAGATATTTGGACTTTGTAATCCCGAATATGCTCCTTGACTATCATTATTTGTCACTATAGGCGATGTCTATCTTTGAAAGGAAAGGCAATATATCACGATTAGGAGAATCCAAGTTTGACATGGATGTAATGATATTTGGACTTGTCGCCTTCCAATAGAAATAGTTTTTATGCTTTACACATACTCTTGGCTTGATTTCAGAAATAGTGTTTATGTTTTACACATATTCTCGGCTTGACTTCAGAAATAATGTTTATGTTGTACACATACTCTGGGCTTGATTTTACTATAGTGAAACACGGTTTCCAATTATTTGTGTTCTAATAAATAGTTAGTGGTCAAATATTTTATCATATTTATTTGATCACATATTTAAACATATTTAAAATTCACCCACTGAAACCTTTTATATCAAAATGATTACTTGCTTGACTTATATTATATTTATGTAATAGTTAAAAATATAAATTATTTAAATTCCATGTTCTATAGTGTTGGTTTAGTTAACATGAATAGTAAATAAGAAAATATTTTTGAATTTACTTAATAGTAGTTTTTGGTATTAATATTTTATATTGTGTTTTATGACTTCTAATATTAAGATGAAAAAAAAAATCCCCAAAAATTGTAGATAAATTAAAACTTGTTATTTAATAGCATATTTATAATTTTTGAAATCTAAGTAAAATACGTAGAGAGATATCAAGTTATAAAATATTCAATATGAATAAACAATAATAAAGAGTTTGATAGTAACAAGTTTGAAGTGAACAATGTAATGCATAAATCAATGGTTGTATATTTGAATAACTTAATTAATTTATATAAATTTAGTTATGAATTAATTTAAAGTTTCTATCTCAAAAAAAAAAGTTACGAAGCTCTATACTGTAGTGAGATATCTAGACAAGGCATGCAACTAACTTTCAAAGTCACCTCAAGGAATATAGTGACAGGTGGATTACAATGATAGCAAGGTGAATAGAAAGGATTTCTTGAATAGACTATTTATGTTGTGGGCATTAGCAAAGTTTAGAAGTAAATCAACCTCAAAGAAAAATGCAATCTAATATACAATATCTACCTAATATCTATAATAATTGCAACCAGTTTTAAGACACATACCAATGTTAGGAGTAATTATTTAGAATATAAGTGAATTGATCTTGAAATGTAAAAAAAAATGAATATGAACGAATACAACTCAATTTAAACTGACAAGTTGTAGAACACGTTTTTGTACTATAAAATATATTTTCAATGCATAAGAATTGATTAACTTAAGAGATCAATTACATTGAATATATTTGTTATTGATTACTAAGATATAGTCTATACAAATGTCACAATTCAAGAAACATAATTAGTTTGTATTATTAACTTCAAGGATATCTAAACTTATTCATCCTTTCTCATGTCCAAAATCCTTTTGGATTTTTTGTTCCAAGATTGGTAGAGAATTGATTCCTATGAGAGTTTGAAAATGTAATTTATGTAAGAATGCAAAATTAATATAATGGAGTGTGCCTTTTAATTATCTCTACTATTATTTTCTCCTAAAAGAACATATCACTCATAGTGTTCAAATTATGAGTATACAAATATTGAATGGAATAACATTCGATAAAATTTAATGCTTTGGGAAAGACTTGTGCAATGATACTACAACAAGTACATCTTCCCATATAAATTTTCTCCAAAAAACATATAGCTCAATATGATGTTCAAATTGAGGAGACACAAATATTAGACTAAGTAATATTAGGTCTACATCAATTTATTATTGTAAGGAGGAATTTTTACAATGATATTACAATGTGATTGTTTTAAATAATAGCTAAGTCATGTCATCTACATTTGTTACAAAAAGGATATTTTTCAAGAAATTGTTCATCATTTCACAAATCTCATTTGGGAACACATGAAGCAATAAGTATTCATCATTTCAACGATTTCATTTAGCATGACAAAAGAAAACCAATTTTTATCATTTCATCAAAGAACCCATCCAAAGCCAAAATCATGACCACAATTTCATCTTTTTCTTAAATTCTTCTTCATAGCACTCTAATTTTGCAAACAATTATCAAAATTCCTAGAGCCACTTCACAAATATCTAGACTATTGTGAATTATTCAATGATTTAACATTGTGCTTAGCAAGAACATATGTGAAGATAGAGGATGCATTTGAGGAGGCAATGCATTTTTTATTCCTATCACTTTCCCCACTCAATCACTTCATCTTAACTATGGATTCCTTTTTACTAGATGAAAATTTAAGATAATCAAATACATACCCAATGATAAGCATTTCCAATTCAAAACCATCATTAGACAACAATACTTACCAAAATAGACTAAATATTGTCGATCAAAACCATCATTAGACAACAATACACACAAACAAAAATGCTTCACATTAATGCAATTTATTAAAAAATCAACATATCTACCTTGCCTTTTTTGTCTTTTTTCCTTCTTGTTAGCTATTGTTATCCCACAAATGAGCCCCCATCGCCCAACCTACCTACTATTGTTCTCACAAGTATTCATCCTTGGTTATTTACCACTGGAATTTGTCATATCCCCTCTACATATTCAAATTTTATTTTCAATCTCTATTATAGATTTTCTAAGTGAACTATAGATTTTGTAAGTGATATAATTAGTTGTTCTAAAAATGTCCTTGTATTCTCATATCACGCTTACTTAAATCTAAAAAAATATTTCTGAAATATATATTTCAAAGCATGCTATATACATGGTCATCTCCTTTATATCAATTGATCTCTCCTTAATTTATCCTTTTTATTTCAATGTACAATGAAATAATTGGATAAGAGCATAAGATGAAATGTAATGTATTGATGAGGTTTTCTTTTTTTTTGGTGACCCAGTGGTATCCCCTACCACACAGTATGTCTTGTAGGTATGTAACTCAATCCAGTGATCTCAACCGCCCTTGCCACGGTCTTACTTTTTTGCCAGGTTTTTGGGGGAGGAGGAGGCGAGCTGAGGTGAGACTAGTCCACTGGAAGTGGTGGCCCGACTTGAATGAACCACACACCATTTAACCCGAGGAAGAGAAAATCAATCTCGATACCTATATGGGATGAATCCAAGGCCCTTAAGTATTATATATATCATAGTAGAGTTAAGAAATAATAGAAAAATATATGCTAGATTAAGGTTCATAAGTACACATGTAGTCGTATTCTAGAGATCATTTCAACCTTCAACAATAGACTTTTAGTAACTATAAAGTTAATTACCTCTATCATTGGAAAGCATGGTGCATAGAAAAGGGTGGTGCTCAAAACCATTAGTAGAAATTATAATTGAAAGAGATGAAATAAGAATATTTTCTTTATGGTGATTAAGATCTTGTAGATTGATTCATTGGTGTTCAAAAGATTTAGATGATGTTGTGACAAACCTAGATCAAATGGGATAAATAACAAGCACAAGATTAATCCAAATTGAGAAAAATTGACCATTGAAATAAGATGAAGAAGAAGATTACATATAGAAAGAGTGATTGGGTCAAATCAGAAGTTGAACTCAACACTCAATGAGTTATGGCAAGATGCCTCCCGCCAAACTAGTATGAGGTGTTGAATCTAAGTCGCCACCTCTCTAATCGACTCCTAAATGATCTTGACAACTTGCATGAGCAAGTGTCAAGTAGAAATAGACAACTAAGTAGGCTTAAGTGAGCCCAAGTGTAATTAAATAAAATAAATACACTAACAGATGTAATAAATATGTAAATGTTTTTATCATTGTAAATGTTAACATAATACTCTCTTTAATGCAATCAGAGATAGAGAGCCCAATCAAATATATTGTATTTATATAGTCCAATCATAAATAAACAAAATGAAAAAAAATCAAAACCAAAAAGAAAATTTAGAAGACCATTAAGATGTTAAAAATTTAATTGACCAATGAGATTCCAAAAGTTAATCATAATATTATTTAATTATCAATAATCAACAAACTTTCCTTGAATTAAATTTATATGTCAAGTCACTACATATTTTAGATAAGAGTGATATTGCAACTTGATATGCCAATAAGCCATGTACTCATTACATCGCCTAAGAAATTAAAGGGCACATGTTAGGCTTACCCCTTAAGCTATATCCTCTTTAAACGACACCTACAATTTTTTTATAGGGATTAGTATACTCATGACAATTTATCATCAATTGAAGGGTAATAAACAATTTTCTTAATTTTTCTTGGGACCAACTCATGTTATTTTAGTTGTAATGATT
The DNA here is from genome assembly GCF_030272615.1 of Cryptomeria japonica. Taxonomy (NCBI): domain Eukaryota; kingdom Viridiplantae; phylum Streptophyta; class Pinopsida; order Cupressales; family Cupressaceae; genus Cryptomeria; species Cryptomeria japonica. The sequence continues at coordinate 239,101,159 of NC_081408.1, read as the reverse complement.
TTTGAATGTTTTTTTAAATAATAGAATCTAGAAAGGAATTTTATACACTGCAACTTATCTTTGAAGAAGAAACATAGGGTGGATTTTATATTTAGTGATAAATATGCATTAGGAAGGAAACAAAATTTGAAATATCTTCAAATCATGTGACTTAAATGATCTAAAACCATGATTAGTCATTCTTAGATTTAATGAGGAAGAATGATTAAGAATATTAAATATCTTTAAAATAAAAAATATAATAATGACAACATAAATCTATAATAATAAAATAAGAAGAATTTGATATAATTTTAATGGCTTCCCCCTTATCAATATAAGAGTATAGAGATAATTTTTGGTATTCATTAAGGATGAGATTTATTGCATCATTAATGAAAAATTAAACTTTTGAGAGTTACTGGTTCGGTTGTGGAGGAGATAGTTAGGGTGGGCCCCTTTCTTTATTAGTCCTACTATAGTTGTGTAGGGTGGGTGGCCCCTTTTCCCTATCCAAAGTGGCGTACAGGCTCCTCGCACTCTTTCAGAACACACACGGTGGTGAACTAGGTTCACATTAAAAGGAGCCCCTACCTATATAGCTAGGGTAGGGGTCGTCGATAGAGAAAGGTAAGGCAGCTATCTTTCTTTCTCTCCTATTGTCGGGTTGTGGATGGATGAACTCATGATTGAAAGGCCGGGTTGAGGATATCTAGATTAGCTATGTATTTTTTTCAAATCAAAATTTCCTCTTCGTGATGATGGATCACTGAGTGAGATCTGAAATGCTGATCAGAGAAACATACACAATTAATCTAGAAGAAACTACCATAATATAGACTGGGGAAAACTGATACCTACAATTTAGACCTTTACTCTAAATCTCCTTATAAAAGGTTTATCTTCAATAAGGATTTATAGGAAACTTGGATGTTGTTACTCCTTTCCTATACTTTTATGTAATAAGATATCTATAGACTTTTAAAAAATTCTCTAGTTTAGACAATTATTTTCAAGTTGTTTTATATGGTTCATCATATAAATCAATCATGAACATAATGATTTTTCCTCATATATTTAATTAAAGTATTTTTCAAAGGAAATTTCATATGTGGTCATACATCCACCATACCATCATGTTGTATGATATTTTAATTTATAACTTAACCCCTTTCTTTATAAAAGAGTTCAAATGCTCTTTTATTTAATAATTTTATGTCATAGATTTAATTAAAGTATTTTTTAGAGGAATTTTCATATGTGGTCATATATCCACCATACCATCATGTTATATGATATTTTAATTTATAACTTAACTCATTCCTTTATAAAAGAGTTCAAATGCTCTTTTATTTAATAATTTTATTTGATGAAGAAGAATCCTTTAATTTTTAATTACTAATTTTTGTGTCTACATTAGTCATACTCAATAATTGCATTGATGATGAAATCTTTCAAGAAATGGAGATGACTCCCACCAATAAAAAATTAAAATTCTTCATTTAATGAAGTTAATGGTTGTCGGCCAATGGATCCACTTTAATCCCTAACATCAAGCTTTCAATAACTATGTGTATTCCAAATTCTAATAGTATTTCAAATTATGTGTATGCTTAATCCTTAATTTTTTGACTCACAATTTAAAAATTAAGTTTCTAACAACTATGAAAAATATATTCATTTTTAATAATTTTATTTGATGACAAAGGCTCTTTTAATTTTTAATATGTTTCCAAGGATGTATAGAGTCTTAATTATTAGTTTTTTTAAAACTTTTGATCTTGAATTGTTTACGTTTTGGAAATGTTATGTTTATAATTAAATATAATTTTGTGTGACAGTTCACAAAAACAAATATATGATTTAAATTAAATTAAATAACTTTCAATCATTATCAAGTCATATATATTAAAAAATATGTTTAATTATTATATATTTTTAATAAGAAATGTATTCAACAATTGAATTAAATAATATTTTAAGATAACTATAAAAATATTACTTTATTGAATTTATTAGGGGAGAGGGATCTATAATGGAGGGGGTTCAAATGCATGTTATAGTAATTTGAAAAATTGAGTCCTATAGTAATGCACTAAAAGTGTCATGTTAATACATATCTCAAAAAAGATTCCTCTAAATTTTAAAAATCAACCAATTATGTGATGCCACATAGGTGCACCACTAAACATTACGTAGTGCACAACTATTGGTCATACATATTTTTGGTACCACTTTGGAAAACTCAACAAAAAGGCATGTTGACGTGGCATCTTTGAGCTTGTGGACTCAAAAACAATTTTTTTAAGTATGGGACTTGAAAAGTAAATTGTTGTACAAAATGGAGAGTGATTTAAAATATCCACTTAAAATTTTGATATCTACTACTATAGCTACCTCTCAAGTCTAAATTTGATGGTCTTTATGATCATTTGTTAAATTTTAGACCATATATGACAACCTTGAAATTTACTAGATCATATAGATATGACACTTAAATTTTTTTTTTTTATAGTACGCTAGGGGTATCCCCACGACCCAGTCCACCGACCCAACCTGCATTACATTGGGCTTACTTTTATTGCCAAGTTGGTGCCAGGAAGGGGCGAACTGAGGCGAGACTAGTCCCCTAGGGAGAGAATCTAGAGCTCGCAACCAGTCGTCCCTCTTAAATCCGAGAGGGAGTCGAACCTGAGACCGATGGGGAGCAAACCCACCACCCAAGCCAACTCACCTACCCGTACGAGCTGACACTTTAAATTATTAATAGATCATAAGAGTATATTAGAGGTAAATATAATATAGTATTCTAATCTATAATATTAAGATATATCATTATATAATATTTATTATAAAAATTATAAAAAATACAAATTGACTTAGAATATTTTTAAAGATAAAATATATTTGTTTTGAACTTTTAGAATTTCTTCAATATGAAATTTTAGAAAGATTTCGAGTATGAATTAAAAAAATTAATAATTTTATTTTTATAACACTTCTAATAAGATTGTCTTAAGTATTTTTTCAATTTTTTTTTGGAAATTGTTATAACACATAAAATTATACAAAGATTTATATTAGATTATTATATTATATTATTTTTAATTGATATTTTTAAGATTTGTGACCTTTATTCAAAATATTTAGTTAATTTAATATATATAGTAATATGTTTTAAAATAATAATTAAAATACTCGTATTATTTTGTTAAAAGATTGTTATAATTTTTAATATTTAATATGTAGATTGATAAAATTGATAAAATTATTCAAAGATATAGAATTTTATATAATTTTATTAATAATTTTTTTTTTAATAATTAATATCTTTATTAAAATACCAATGAAAAGACATTTAAATGATCAAATTGTCATAAAATAAATTTGATATAACAACCATGGATGACCATGAAATTTGAGGCCTAGTCCCTTCCCCCTAATAAAGCTGGTTGGTATTTAAATAAGTTTATGATTGATTCATTAAAGTCCCTCTTTGTCAACAGGCCTTTGTCTTGCTACTAAACTTGAATGGCTCCAAATGAGACCACCAGGGATCAAGTCTTGTTGAGTGGAAGGCTCTCACATCATAAGTGATGAAGTTGGGATTGTGCATTAGAATTTCATAGTTAGTTGAAGTGGCTAATACTACTTTGTGAAGGTACTTGCTAGTTGGCAGAATGGACACCCCTATAAGTAATATATGAAAACCCAGAATTGAATAAAATAAAAGAAGAATACAAAAACAAAGTATTTTCTATTAACTGTGCAAACAACATAATACTGATACAAATAAGGAACAGGGAGATAGAGTCCTGTTCAAATACAAACATTGACTAACTATAATTTCTCAAACTCCTACAACTATCTACTACTATTTACAACACGTATACAAGTCTGTTGTAATCATCTGATGTGTTGTGTGTTATTCAACAGAAAGCCCTAAATGCTAACTACAAACCCCTAAATATTTGGCTAGATTTCTTGCATATATGACACTCCCACTTAGCCAAATATTTGTCAATCAAGCTATACTACATTGAATCCTTCTTTGCAAAAATCAAATTTGATTCTTGGTAATGCCCTTGTTAATGCATCAACCACCATCATATCCGTTGTGCAGTATTCCATTTGAATATTGTTCTCCTCAATTTATTCACAGATGAAATGGTATTGTACCCCTATATGTTTAACCCTTCCATGATACTTTGAATTCTTCATGATGGCTATGCAACTTTAGCTATCACACCTCAACACCGTTGGTTGGGTTTGAGTAACCCCAATGTCTTGCAACAACCTTCTCAACCAAATAAATTCTTTTGCACCTTGGCATGCTGCTTTATAGTCTGCTTCTGCACTAGAAAGAGAAACAGTTGGTTGTTTCTTACTTGTCCAAGAATCTACACCTCCACTAAGAATAAAACAAAAACCTGAAGTTGATCTCTTGCTATCAATGTCTTCTGCCCAATCTGCATCACAATAACCTATAAGTTGGAGGGAATCTTCAGAACTCTGACTGAATGTAATCCCATGATTAATTGTTCCTTGAAGATATCTAAAAATTCTCTTGACTGCTGCCCAATGTTGTGGTCCAGGATAGCAGGAAAATTGGCACACCATGCTTACAACATGTGCAATATCAAGTCTACTAGAAACCATTGCATACATTAGGCTCCCAACAAAATTTTGATATGGAATTGTACTCATATAATTTTCTTCCACTTGGGTTCTAGGACACATTTCCAATGAAAGTTTCTTACCTACTTCCACTGGAATGCTTATTGGTTTGCAATCTTCCATCCCAAATCTCTTGAGAATGTTCCTAATGTACCTCTCTTGATTAAGATGGATATTTTTCTTTTCACTATCTCTTAAAATTTAAATTCCCAAGCAATAATGAATCTCACCATAGGTAGTCATCTCGAATTCTGTAGCTAATTGAGATTTAAACAAGTCTAACATCTCAAGATCATTACTGAAAATGATAATGTCATCTACATATAAGGCTAAAATGATCACTGACTAGCCAATACGTTTGATGTAGACGTTTGAATCAACATTGCAACTTATGTATTCTCTATTTTTGAGAAACCCATGAATATGTTCATACCATGCTCTTGAAGACTGTTTCAGTCCATACAATGTCTTTTGTAGCTTGCATACCAATTGTTCCTTTCCCTCTTGTATGTAACCTTCTGGTTGTTCCATATAAACTTCTTCCTTTAAGAAACCATGTAAAAATGTTGTTTTTGAATCTAACAGGTGCACATGTAGATCCAAGGTTGCTACAATTTCTAACAAGACTCTTATGGATGTTATCTTGACTACAGGAGAGAGTGTGTCATGATAATCCAAACTTGCAATTTGGGAATAACCTTTTGCCACCAAACGGACCTTGTAGCGGTCTATTGATCCATTTGACATATACTTTTTCTTGAATAACCATTAACACCCAATTACTCTTCTTCTGGGTGGAAGACTTCTGAGTTCCCAAGTCTTATTTTTTATGAGTGATTGATATTTAGTGTCCATTGCTTTCTTCCAGTCTTCTGCATAAATGCTTTCACGTGCCTCTTGGATACTGAGTGGCTCATCAATTTGTACATGAAGTGCATATGATTCTAATGCTCTTTGAGTGGACTTTCGTGGTCTTGTTGATATACGAAGCTGCTGCTCTCCTTGTACTTGGCTTATGGGTTGTGTGGCTACAACATGTAATGGTCTTGTTGGACTAGAATCCTTATGTTCATATTCTTCATCACATCCGAGATCATAAAGCCTTATTTATGAATCCTTAGCATTTTTCATCTCTGTTGATTTGTGCAAAACTGAATTTTCATAAAAAATGATGTCTCTTCTTACTAGAATTTCTTGTGCTATAGGATCATAAAGGCAGTATCCTTTTGTATTGACACTGTATCCAAGCATTATACATTGCTTTCTCTTATCATCTAGCTTCCTTCATTCTCGATATAGTATGTGTGTATATGATAAGAAACCAAAAATTATTAAACCACTAACACTTTGCTTGCTTCCATGCCATGCCTCATAAGGTGTCTTCTTATGCAATGCAATAGGTGGCAGCCTATTTTGTAAATATGCTGCAGTAGAAACTGCTTCAGCCCAAAAAATATTGGATAATCCACTACTTTTAAGCATGCATATAGCACTTTCAACAAGAGTCCTATTATTTCTTTCTGCCACATCATTTTGCTATGGTGAATAGGGAACAATGTACTCATTTTTGATCCCTTCCTTTGCACAGAAACTTTTGAAATTGTTTGAGGTATATTCACCCCCATTATCACATTTAAGCCTTTTCAAAGGTTTTCCTAACTGCTTCTCACCAAATGCTTTAAAAATCTTAAACATTTCTAATGCACATGATTTATTTTTGAGAAAATAAACAAAGGCCATTCTAGAGAAATCATCAATAAAGGTAATAAAATACCTCCCCCCTTTGTGTGACATTGTTTGCATTGGACCACAAATATTTGAATGCATGAGTTCCATTTCTAATGCTAATGAATGTTTGCATTAGGTCTTGTTGCTCCTTTCTTTGAGAAGGGGAACCTATGTTGCTTGCCCAAACAAAAACCTTTGCACACTCCCAACTCAATTGGTAGAGGCATATTTAAATCCTCTACAAGTTGCTCCCTTTTTAATACCTCAAGGGAACGTGTATTTGCTTGTCCAAATCTATGATGCCAAGCACCAAATCTGAATTTTCAGCATCTGTTGTTGCCAATACAACTTCAGTTACTGCTGCACATAACTTGTACAAATTGCCATCTCTTACTCCCTTAGCAATAGTAACTCCTTCCTCATTATTTAGAACACATACCTTACTATCAAATTGTGCAAATATTCCAGCATTGGTAATCTTACTTATTGATAAAATACTTTTTGCTAGGGCAAGGACATACCACACATAATGGATTTTCTTTTGTGCACCATCTGACATCTTTAGTGAGACATTTCCAACTCCTATCCTCTCAATCTTGCTGTCATCTCCAAGATTGACAGTCTTCCCTTTGGGTACTTCTTTGTATAATGTAAACCAACCTCTTTGTGGTGTCATATGTTGAGTTGCTTTGGAATCTAAATACCAACACTTTGAAACATCCGAATTTGGGGATGTAATGACTGAAAAAAAATGTTCTTCATCATTGCTTGAAGTCATGTTAGCTTCAACTGTCTTACTTTTCTTTACCACATCTACCCATGCTAACTACTTTCTACATTATTTTTAAAAATGCCCAGGAGCCCCACAGTGAAAATAGTTTCCCTTCTTTTTCTCCTCCTTTGTGTCTTTACCATTATTTGAGACATTGGACTGAGAGGGGTGAAATTTTCTTTCACTATTCTTCTTTGCTTTGCCTTTGTGTGCTACTGAAAACAAGGCTGTAGGGTTCGCAACATTCAAACCCACATCTTTCCTTTTGATTTCTTCTTGAATTAGTGTTTCTATTATTGTTGGCAAATCCAAGTTAGCTTGAGTGCTTAGTGCTATTACCACTCCATAATAGGATTCTGGCAAACTCCCAAGAAGTGTCATAATAGCATCTGGTTCTGAAATTAATGACCCACATGCTGCGAGTTGTTTTTTGAGAGATTTAAACTGGTTTATGTGGTCTTATATCTTCTGTGATTCCTGCATCTTTAATTGAAAAAACTTTCTTCAAAGATATAGTCTTGTACTAGCATCATTTGATTCATATAATTTAATCAACTGATCCCAAGCACCCTTTGCTATTTTTGCCTCACTTACATGCACATGCACATTATCACTCAAACTCAAAAGTATACATGACCGAGCTTTACCTTCTTTTGACTCCCACTTACTGATCAAATCTGCATCTTGGGTGGGCTTAGCCTTAGTGCCTACAACTATATTGAGCAGGTCCTTATTCAACAACAACATTTGCATCCAGAGCTTCCAGAGATTGAACCCAACGCCATCAAATCGTTCTATTATCCTTTGAGGATGTCCTGCAATAAATGAGGCCATTTCTCTGTCCTTTTCTAATACTTCTCTTAGTAGCGACAAGTTTCACAAACTCTAATAGCAGTCCAGTGATACTCTGATACCATCTAAGTAATATTTGAAAACCCAAAATTGAATAAAATGACATAAGAATACAAAAACAAAGTATTTTCTATTAACTGTGCAAACAACATAATACCAATACAAATAAGGAACAGGGAGACAAAGTCCTGTTCAAATACAAGCACTGACTAACTATAATTTCTCAAACTCCTACAACTATCTACAACTCTTTACAACATGCATACAAGTCTGTTGTAATCATCTGATGTGTTGTGTGTTATTCAACAGAAAGCCCTAAATGCTAACTACAAACCCCTAAATATTCGGCTAGATTTCTTGCATATATGACAACCCCTATAGCTCTTAGCTGAGGATGTTTTAGCCTATAGGCTTTTGTCCCCATATCAGGTGGTTGGAACTACTTTGTGAAGGACCTTGTTGGAATAGTGTACTTGTGGGCTTTGTGCCCTTTCTAGATGGTAGAATAGACACCTCTTTGGCTCTTAGTTGAAGAGGTTTCAGCCTATAGGCTCATGCCCTCATATCAGGGGGCTAAACTACTTTGTGAAGGTCCTTGGTGGACTAGTGTGCTCACAAGTTTTGTGCCCTTGCTATTTGGCAGAATGGAGACCCTTTTAGCCCCTCTGGCTCTTAGCCAAAGATGTTTCAGCCTATAGGTTTGTGCTCCCATATCAAGTGGCTAAAACTACTTTGTGAAGGCCCTCATTGGACTAGTGTACTTGTGGGATTTGTGCCCTTTCTAGATGGCAGAATGGACACCTCTCTAGCTCTTAGCCGAAGAGGTTTCAGCTTGTAGGCTCATGCCCTCGTATCGGGTAGCTAAAACTACTTTGTGAAGGTCCTCACTAGACTAGTGTGCTCACGGGCTTTGTGCCCTTGCTAGTTGGCAGAGTGGACACCGTTTTGGCTCCTAGCCGAAGACATTTCAGCCTATACGCTCGTACCCTTATCAAGTGGATAAAACTACTTTGTGAGGGTCCTCACTAGACTAATGTACTCATGAACTTCATGCCCTTATTGAACTGACGTGCTTGCAAATCTGAACCCATCTTAAAAAACTTGAAATCCTCAATAATCTCCCGGACTATCAGTATTTGTAACTGTAGGTGACGTCTATCTTTGAAAGGAAAGGCAATATATCACGATGAGGAGAATCCAAGTTTGACACGGATGTCAAGATATTTGGACTTGTTGCCTTCCAATAGAAATAGTTTTTATGTTTTACACGTACTCTGGGCTTGATTTCAGAAATAGTGTTTATGTTTTACACATACTCTTGGCTTGATTCCAGAAATAGTGTTTATGTTGTACACATACTCTTGGCTTGACTTTTTTATATTTTGTTCATAGTATAAGCTGGTAAAGAAGCGAAATGACAACTTTGATGGGATATTTCACTGGCGAAAATGATATCGTGGTTTCCACTTTGGCTACGGTTTTTATACACCTCGCTCACTCTCACCACGCGTCTTGAAACGCCTCCGTAAAGGTACTATTTTTATACAATTCTAGTTAGACATCATACGTGTCATTTGTTTAGTGGTCAAATATTTTTTGATATTTATTTGATCACATATTTTAACATATTCAAAATTCACCTACTGAAACCTTTCATATCAAAATGATTACCTGCTTGACTTATATTATATTTATGTAATAGTTAAAAATATAAATTATTTAAATTCTATGTTCTATATTGTTGGTTTAGTTAACAATAGTACACAAGAATTTTTTTGAATTTAATTAATAGTGGTTTTTGGTATTAATATTTTATATTGTGTTTTTATGACTTTTAATATTAAGATGAAAAAAAAATATTTCACAAAAATTATAGATTTTAAAACTTGTTACTTAATAGTATATTTATAATTTCTAAAATCTAAGTAAAATATGTCAAGATATCAAGTTATAAAATATTAAAATAAACAATAATAAATAGATTAATAGTAACAAATTTGAAGTGAACAATGTAATGCACAACTCAATGGTTGTACATTCGAATAACTTAAATAATTTATATGAATTTAGTTATAAAGAATTTGAAGTTTCTATGTCAAAAAATTAAAGATACAAAGCTCTATACTGCATTGAGATATCTAGACAAGGCATGCGACTAAATTTAAAAGTTATCTCAAGGAATTTAGTGACTGGTGGATTACATTGATAGCATGGTGAATAGAAAGGATTTCTTGAATAGACTATCTATGTTGTGGGCATTAACAAAATCTAGAAGTAAACCAACCTCAAAGCATAATGGAATACAATATACAACATCTACCTGACATCTATAATAATTACAACCAGTTTTAAGACACAAACACATGTTAGGAGTAATTATTTAGAATACAAGTGAATTGATCTTGAAATGTAAAAGAAACGAATATGAATGAATACAACTTAATTTTAACCGACAAGTTGTAGAAAATATTTTTGTACTATTAATTAGTCTGTATTATTAACTTCAAGGATATCTAAACTTATTCATCCTTTCTCATGTCGAAAATCCTTTTTTATTAATTGTTCCAAGATTGGTAGAGAATTGATTCCTATACGAATTTGAAAACACAATATATGTAAGAATGCATAATTAATATAATGGAGGGTTCCTTTCAATTATCTCTACTATTATTTTCTCCTCAAAAAATCTATCACTTGATATAGTGTTCAAATTATGAGTATACAAATATTGCATGGAGTAATATTCTATAAAAATTAATGCTTTGGGAAAAAATTGTGCAATGATACTACAACAAATATATCTTGCGATATACATTTTCTCCAAAAAACATATAGCTTAATATGATGTTCAAATTGAGGAGACACAAATATTAGACTAAGTAATAGACATCAATCTATTATTGCAAGGAGGAAATTTTACAATGATAGTACAATGGGATTGTTGTAAATAATAGATAAGTCATGTCGTCTACATTTGTTACAAAAAGGATATTTTTCAAAAAATTGTTCATCGTTTCACAAATTTTACTTGGGAACACATGAAGCAAGAAGTATTCATCATTTCAGTGATTTCATTTAGCATGACAAAAAGCAACCAATTTTCATCGTTTCATCAAAGAATCCATCCAAAGTCAAAATCATGACCACGATTTCATCCTTTTCTCAAATTCTTCTTCATAGCACTCTAATTTCAAAAACAATTATCAAAATGCCTAGAGCCACTTCAAAAATATCTAGATTGTTGTGAACGATTGAATCCTTGAGTATTGTGTTTAGTAGGAACACATGTGAAGATAGAGGATGAATTTGAGGAGGCAATGCATTTTTTATTCCTACCACTTTCCCCACCTAATCGCCTCAACTTACCTATGGATTCCTTTTCACTAGATGAAAATTTGAAATAATCAAATACATACCCAATTATAAACATTTCCCATTCAAAATAAATACTAAGAGAATGCCATACTTACCAAAATATATTGAAGATTGTTGATCAAAACTGTCATTAGACAACAATACCCTCAAACAAAAATTCTTCAAATCAATGTAATATATTAAAAATTCAACATATCTTCCATTTTGTTTTCTTTTTTCCTTCTTGTCAACTATTGTTATACCACAAATAATCCCCCATCACCCAATCCACCTATTCTTATGCTTTATCATATAAAATATTATGAAACATCATTATATAGATTAGTAAATTGTGAATAATGGAGAAAATAATTAGATATCAATGAACATTGAGGTTCAAAATGGAAACTACCTTTTTTTAATCAAAAATCAATGAAAAAACTTGCCAATTAAAGTACATATGTAAAACATGGTAGAAAATGGAAACTAAGAAAAACATTCCAAAAATTGAGAATAAAATAATAGCTTATGAAAGCATTTTTAAGCATCCACAAGCTTAGATGAGCTAGCAAGAGAACCAAAGTCTACATAAAGCATGTAAAGTATCAGTCAACTATTTTCATATATATCTATTTATCAATTTTGAATACAAGTTATTCAAATTTATTTAGAAAAGATTTTAATATCTTTTATTCATGATTCCTTTAAGATTAATAAAATAATTTCATATTATTTTTGCACCTCAATGTTTCTATGTTGTCCAAGAATTCTAGCTTTACCCAAATTACCAACAATTTACACACATATGTAGAGGCAAATTTCAACACATATCAAATAGATAATAAATTAATAAGAATATATCTCAAAATGATTTTTAATATTCGAAGGAATAACAAAATTCAAATTACATATAGAGTTTATAGTTGTAAAAGCAAATGTGTTGGAGACTAGTCCCCTAGGGAGAGAATCCAGAGCCCTCAACCAGTCCTCCCTCTTAAATGCGAGAGGGAGTCGAACCTGAGACCGATGGGGAGCAAACCCACCGCCCAAGCCAACTCACCTACCCATACAGGCTAACACTTTAAATTATTAATAGATCATAAGAATATATTAGAGGTAAATATAATATAGTATTCTAATCTATAATATTAAGATATATCATTATATAATATTTATTATAAAAATTATAAAAAATACAAATTGACTTAGAATATTTTTATAGAAAAACTATATTTGTTTCGAACTTTTAGAATTTCTTCAATATGAAATTTTAGAAAGATTTCGAATATGAATTAGAAAAATTAATTAATTTTATTTTTATAACACTTCTAATAAGATTGTCTTGAGTATTTTTTCAATTTTGTTTTTGGAAATTGTTATAACACATAAAATTATACAAAGATTTATATTAGATTATTATATTATATTATTTTTAATTGATATTTTTAAGATTTGTGACCTTTATTCAAAATATTTAGTTAATATAATATATATAGTAATATGTTTTAAAATAATAATTAAAATACTCATATTATTTTGTTAAAAAAATGTTATACTTTTTAATATTTAATATGTAGATTGATAAAATTGATAAAATTATTTAAAGATATAGAATTTTATATAATTTTATTAATAAATTATTATTATTTTTTATAATTAATATCTTTATTAAAATGCCAATGAAAAGGCATTTAAATGATCAAATTGTCATAAAATCTGATATAACAGCCATGGATGACCATGAAATTTGAGGCCTAGTCCATTCCCCCTAATAAAGTTGGTTGGTATTTAAATAAGTTTATGATTGATTCATTAAAGTTCCTCTTTGTCAACAGGCCTTTGGCTTGCTACTAAACTTGAATGGCTCCAAATGAGACCACCAGGGATCAAGTCTTGCTGAGTGGAGGGCTCTGACATCATAAGTGATGAAGTTGGGATCGTGACCTAATGAATTTCACAGTTAGTTGAAGTGGCTAATACTACTTTGTGAAGGTCCTTGCTAGTTGGCGGAATGGACACCCCTATAAGTAATATCTGAAAACCCAGAATTGAATAAAATGACAGAAGAATACAAAAACAAAGTATTTTCTATTAACTGTGCAAACAACATAATATTGATACAAATAAGGAATAGGGAGATAGAGTCCTGTTCAAATACAAACATCGACTAACTATAATTTCTCAAACTCCTACAACTATCTACTACTATTTGCAACACGCATACAACTTTGTTGTAATCATCTGATGTGTTGTGCATTATTCAACAGAAATCCCTAAATGCTAACTACAAACCCCTAAATATATGGCTATATTTCTTGCATATAAGACACTCCAACTTAGCCAAATATTTGTCAATCAAGCTATACTACATTGAATCCTTCTTTGCAAAAATCAAATTTGATTCTTGATAATGCCCTTGTTAATGCATCAACCACCATCATATCAGTTGTGCAGTATTCCATTTGAATATTGTTCTCCTCAATTTGTTCACGGATGAAATGGTATTGTACCCATATATGTTTAACCCTTCCATGATACTTTGAATTCTTTGTGATGGCTATGCAACTTTAGCTATCACACCTCAACACCGTTGGTTGGGTTTGAGTAACCCCAATGTCTTGCAACAACCTTCTCAACCAAATAAATTATTTTCCACCTTGACATGCTGCTTTATATTCTGCTTGTGCGCTAGAAAGAGAAACAGTTGGTTGTTTCTTACTTGTCCAAGAATCTACGCCTCCACTAAGAATAAAACAAAAACCCGAAGTTCATCTCTTGCTATCAATGTCTCTTGCCCAATCTGCATCACAATAACCTATAAGCTGGATTAAATCTTCAGAACTCCCACTGAATATAATCCCATGAAAATTGTTCCTTGAAGATATCTAAAAATTCTCTTGACTGCTACCCAATGTTGTGGTCCAGGATAGCAGGAAAATTGGCTCAGCATGCTTACAACATGTGCAATATCAAGTCTACTAGAAACCATTGCATACATTAGGCTCCCAACAACATTTTGAAATGGAACTGTACTCATATAATTTTCTTTCGCTTGTGTTCTAGGACACCTTTCCAATGAAAGTTTCTTACCTACTTCCATTGGAGTGCTTATTGGTTTGCAATCTTCCATCCCGAATCTCTTGAGAATGTTCCTAATGTACCTCTCTTGATTAAGATGGATATTCTTCTTTTCCCTATCTCTTAAAATTTGAATGCCCAAGGAATAATGAATCTCACCATAGCTGGTCCTCTCAAATTCTGCAACTAATTGAGATTTAAACAAGTCTAACATCTCAAGATCATTACTGAAAATGATAGTGTCATCTACATATAAGGCTAAAATGATCACTGAATGACCAATACGTTTGATGTAGATGCTTGAATTAACATTGCAACTCATGTATTCTTTATTTTTGAGAAACCCATGAATACGTTCATACCATGCTCTTGAAGACTGTTTCATGAAGAAGTTGAGGAAATACAACTTCAAAGATCCCAAGAACACCTGCATGAAAATGCCTGTCACAAGAGAAGAATGGAGGCACATAAAGCAAAAAAGCATAAATGTTCTGAAGAAGAAGATTATCATTCAAAAAGGGAATCGATTTGAATGAACAAGTACAATACAATCCTTATAAAAGGATAATAGAAACCCTAAAGGTATGCAACCCTAAAGAAACCCTAAAGGGATAATGTGTATTTAATAATTAGAATAATTATTAAATACCTACAATATTTATTAAATGCCTAAGTTTAGCTTAAGCGTAGAGTTTATTAGACTAATAATTAAATAAATAATTATTAGCTAATACAAGATAACTCTAACATCCCCCTTAAGATGAACTTAGGGAGTAGCTAAAAAACTAAATGCATGAAGCAAAAAATGCAACTACATGATGAAGGCAAATTTGGGTCTCGACAACAAGGCCTGATGAGGTACCCAACTACGACCAAATATCTATGAACTAGAGAAATAGAGAAAACCACATGGAAAAAAACTCTACTCCAAAAAGAGATGGAAAAGCAAGAAGAACACCACTGAAGCAGGAAATAGCTGCAAACATTGCCGAAGAGTAACTACTGATCTAAAGAACCTCCACTGAAATAGAACATGACCAGGTAGAGAAGACTATAATTTGCATGAGTCCCCTCAAATGACACTACTCAAATCAGATGGCAAACAAAGGCAAACAACTGAACTCAAAGATACAGATGGCATGAGACACCAAAGCCTAAAGAGTTGATCAATCGAACCAAGGAAGTATTAGAACCAACAGGACAAACCTCCCCATAATGTTGAAAAGGGAGAGGGATAGGTACACTGAAAAGAACGACCAACAAGAACTGCATGATGAAGAACCAGGAACATCGAAGGTGCAGAGAAAGTACATGGTGTCATGGAAGGAACACTCACTTGACACACATCATGAGGCGAATATCGTGGAAGGAACACTCACTGGACAACGGTAGATGGCAAACAAGGCAAACATCAACCCCCCCATGGCACTTTATAAGTAGTGCATGTACAATAAGGCACAAGATGTGCAAGATCCTACGTAAACAATGCATGATGACACTTTATCTCAATGCGTTTGCATAAATACAAGCTACAATGATAAGAAGACTGGAAATAGAAACCAGAACCAAAATAGAGACATCCTACCCAGAGAAGAGATCCCAGGACCTGAAACAACCAAGATATCCACCAGAGTGCTGAAAAACAAAAAACTGAATAAAATATGCATGGAGAAGAATCTGGAAATAAAACTCATATGGCTGGAAAGTGAATAGCACACTTTTTTCCAAAAATATAAACTTTTCGAAAAACGGAGTTCAGATGCTCATTCTACGTCCCCTAGAGTGCAAAAAAGAGACCTCACTTTGACTGGAAAAAACAAAGTCAAACAGAAAAATTGGAAAAAATTACCAACATGAAGAGGTCTGGCTCGGAACTAGCTTTCCGATGATATAAAGTTTTTGAAAAAGCGCCTCCGCATGACCAAGTTATGGCCAAAAGAAAAAAACCCCTCTTTTAGAGCATAAAAAAGGGTAAAATTTTTTTTTTTTTTTTTTTTGACGAAAATTTTCTGATGCATTTGCAGGTACGGCCATACGGATTTTTGTGCCTTGTAAAGCGTGCCAATGAAAAAATCATGGCCCAGATGCACTTGTCACCGAAATAGGTTGAATTATATATCAAAATGACTGGAAATGCCCTTTGGAAGCCAACGGTGAGGTTTGTTTTGGCCCAAACTGCTCTTATTTTTTTTAATGATTTTTTGATGAATTTCTCGAAATTTGTTCCAAAAAAAGGCAAAACCAAAGAAAAAATTTTAGAACTCAAATTTGTCAAAAATTGACAAATTTAATATGGAAATGGGGGGTTTTGGGGCGTTCTGAGCTCAACGATGAGGTCCGTTTGAGCCCAAAATGATCAGAAACAAAACAAATACCCCAGATCCAATAAAAAACTCTGAAAAAACTTGAAACACTCCTCCAAAAAATATTCTAAAAAATCAGGAACAAGCAGCAGCAGATGTAGGCTCTGATACCATGAAGAAGTTGAAGAAATACAACTTCAGAGATCCCAAGAACATCTGCATGCAAATACTTGTCACAAGAGAATAATGGAGGCACATAAAGCAAAAAATCATAAATGCTCTGAAGAAGAAGATTATCATTCAAAAAGGGAATCGATTTGAATGAACAAGTACAATACAATCCTTATAAAAGGATAATAGAAACCCTAAAGGTATGCAACCCTAAAGAAACCCTAAAGGGATAATGTGTATTTAATAATTAGAATAATTATTAAATACCTACAATATTTATTAAATGCCTAAGTTTAGTTTAAGCGTAGAGTTTAATAGACAAATTAATAAATAAATAAATAATTATTAGCTAATACAAGATAACTCTAACATTTCAGTCCATATAATGTCTTTTGTAGCTTGCATACCAATTGTTCCTTTCCCTCTTGTATGTAACCTTCTGGTTGTTCCATATAAAATTCTTCCTTTAAGAAACCATGTAAAAATATTGTTTTTATATCTAATTGATGTACATGTAGATCCAAGGTTGCTACAATTTCTAACAAGACTCTTATGGATGATATCTTGACTACAGGAGGGAGTGTGTCATGATAATCCAAACTTGCAATTTGGGAGTAACCTTTTGCCACCAAATGGGCCTTGTAGCGGTCTATTGATCCATTTGACTTATACTTTTGCTTGAATAACCATTTACACCCAATTACTCTTCTTTCGGGTGGAAGACTTCTGAGTTCCCAAGTCTGATTTTTTATGAGTGATTGATATTCAGTGTCCATTGCTTTCTTCCAGTCTTCTGCATAAATTCTTTCACGTGCCTCTTGGATATTGAGTGGCTCATGAAGTGCATATGATTCTAATGCTCTTTGAGTGGAATTTCATGGTCTTGTTGATCTACAAAGCCGTTGCTCTCCTTGTACTTGGCTTATGGCTTGTGTGGCTACAACTTGTAATGGTCTTGTTGGACTAGAATCCTTATGTTCATATTCTTCATCACATCCAAGATCATAAAGCCTTATTTATGAATCCTTAGCATTTTTCATCTCTGTTGATTTGTGCAAAACTAAATTTTCATAAAAAATGATGTCTCTTCTTACTAGAATTTCTTGTGTTATAGGATCATAAAGGTAGTATCCTTTTGAATTGACACTAGATCCAAGCATTATACATTGCTTTCTCTTATCATCTAGCTTCCTTCGTTCTTGATCTAGTATGTGTGCATATGCTAAGAAATAAAAAATTTATTAAACCACTAACACTTGGCTGGCTTCCATGCCATGCCTCATAAGGTGTCTTCTTATGCAATACAATAGTTGGCAGCCTATTTTGTAAATATGTTGCAGTAGAAACTGCTTCAGCCCAAAAAATGTTGGATAATCCACTACTTTTAAGCATGCATCTAGCACTTTCAACAAGAGTCCTATTATTTCTTTCTGCCACATCATTTTGCTGTGGTGAATAGGGAACAATGTACTCATGTTTGATCCCTTCCTTTGCACATAAACTTTTGAAAGCATTTGAGGTATATTCACCCCCATTATCACATCTAAGCCTTTTCAAAGGTTTTCCTGACTGCTTCTCACCAAATGCTTTAAAGATCTTAAACATTTCTAATGCACATGATTTATTTTTGATAAAATAAACAAAGGAAATTCTAGAGAAATCATAAATAAAGGTAATAAAATACCTCCCCCCTTTGTGTGACATTGTTTGCATTGGACTGCAAATATCTGAATGTATGAGTTCCATTTGCGCATTCGCTCTTGTTGCTCCTTTCTTTGAGAAGGGGAACCTATGTTGCTTTCCCAAACAACAACCTTTGCACATTCCCAACTCAATTGGTAGAGGAATATTTAAATCCTCTACAAGATGCTCCCTTTTTAATACCTCAATGGAACATGTATTTGCATGTCCAAATGTATGATGCCACAACACTGAATCTGAATTTTTAGCATCTGTTGTTGCCAACACCACTTCAGGTACTGCCACACATAACTTGTATAAATTTTCATC
The DNA here is from genome assembly GCF_030272615.1 of Cryptomeria japonica. Taxonomy (NCBI): domain Eukaryota; kingdom Viridiplantae; phylum Streptophyta; class Pinopsida; order Cupressales; family Cupressaceae; genus Cryptomeria; species Cryptomeria japonica. The sequence goes on along the minus strand of NC_081408.1, from coordinate 239,082,235 downwards.
TCTTACTCCCTTAGCAATAGTAACTCCTTCCTCATTATTGAGAACACATACCTTGCTATCAAATTGTGCAAATATTCCAGCATTGGTAATCTTACTTATTGATAAAATACTTTGTGCTAGAGCAGTGACATATCACACATCATGGATTTGCTTTTGTGCACCATCCAACATCTTCAGTGAGACGTTTCCAACTCCTATCCTCTCAATCTTGCTGTCATCTCCAAGATTGATAGTCTTCCCTTTGGGTACTTTTTTGTATGATGTAAACCAACCTCTTTGTGGTGTCATATGTTGAGTTGCTCTGGAATCTAAATACCAGCACTTTGAAACATCTGAATTTGGGGATGTAATGACTAAAAAAAAATGTTCTTCATCATTGCTTGAAGTACTGTTAGCTTCAGCTGTCTTACTTTTGTTTACCTCATCTATCCATGCTAACTACTTTCTGCATTATTTTTTAAAATGTCTAGGAGCCCCACAATGAAAATAATTTCCCTTCTTTTTCTCCTCCTTTGTGTCTTTACCATTATTTGAGCCATTGGACTGAGAGGGGTGAAATTTTATTTCACTCTTCTTCTTTTCTTTGCCTTTGTGTGCTGCTGAAACAAGGCTGTAGGGTTCGCAATATTCAAACTCGCATCTTTCCTTCTGATTTCTTCTTGAAGTAGTGTTTCTATTACTGTTGGCAAACCTAGGTTAGCTTGAGTGCTCAGTGCTATTATCACTCCAGAATTGGATTCTGGCAAACTCCCAAGAAGTGTCATAACAACATCTGGTTCTGAAATTAATGAACCACATGCTGCGAGTTGGTTTTTGAGAAATTTAAACTGGTTTGTGTGGTCTGATATCTTTTGTGATTCCTGCATCTTTAGGTGAAAATTTTTTCTTCAAAGATATTGTTGTACTAGCATCATTTGATTCATATAATTTAATCAACTGATCCCAAGCACCCTTTGCTATTTTTGCCTCACTTACATGCACAAGCACATTATCACTCAAACTTAAAAGTATACATGATCGAGCTTTACCTTCTTTTGACTCCCACTTACTGATCAAATCTACATCTTGGGTGGGCTTAGCCTTAGTGCCTACATCTATATTGAGCAGGTCCTTATTCAACAACAACATCTGCATCCTGAGCTTCCAAAGATTGAATCCAACACCATCAAATCATTATATTATCCTTTGAGGATCTCCTGCAATAAATGAGGCCATTTCTCCGTCCTTTTCTAATACTTCTCTTAGTAGCTACAAATTTCACAAACTCTAATAGCAGTCCAACAATCCAGTGATGCTTTGATACCATATAAGTAATATCTGAAAACCCAAAAATGAATAAAATGACATAAGAATACAAAAACAGAGTATTTTCTATTATTTGTGCAAACAACATAATACCAATACAAATAAGGAACAGGGAGACAGTCCTGTTCAAATACAAGCACTGACTAACTATAATTTCTCAAACTCCTACAACTATTTACTACTCTTTACAACATGCATACAAGTCTGTTGTAATCATCTGATGTGTTGTGTGTTATTCAACAAAAAGCCCTAAAATGCTAACTACAAACCCCTAAATATTCAGCTAGATTTCTTGCATATATGACAACCCCTATAGTTCTTACCTGAGGATGTTTTAGCCTATAGGCTTTTGCCCCCATATCAGGTGGCTGGAACTACTTTGTGAAGGCCCTTGTTGGAATAGTGTACTTGTGGGCTTTGTGCTCTTTCTATATGGTAGAATAGACACCTCTCTGGCTCTTAGTCGAAGAGGTTTCAACCTATAGGCTCATGCCCTCATCTCAGCAGGCTAAACTACTTTGTGAAGGTCCTTGGTGGACTAGTGTGCTCACAAGCTTTGTGCCCTTGCTATTTGGCAGAATTGAGACCCTTTTGGCCCCTCTAGGTCTTAGCCAAAGATATTTCAGTCTATAGGCTTGTGCTCCCATATCAAGTGGCTAAAACTACTTTGTGTAGGCCCTCATTGGACTAGTGTACTTGTGGGATTTGTGCCCTTTCTAGATGGCAGAATGGACACCTCTCTAGCTCTTAGCCGAAGAGGTTTCAGCTTGTAGGCTCATGCCCTCGTATCGGGTAGCTAAAACTACTTTGTGAAGGTCCTCACTAGACTAGTGTGCTCACCAGCTTTGTGCCCTTGCTAGTTGGCAGAGTGGACACCCTTTTGGCTCCTAGCCGAAGACGTTTCAGCCTATACGCTCGTACCCTTATCAAGGGGATAAAACTACTTTGTGAGGGTCCTCACTAGACTAATGTACTCATGAACTTCATGACCTTATTGAACTGACGTGCTTGCAAATCTGAACCCATCTTTAAAAAAACTTGAAATCCTGAATATGATCCCTGACTATCAGTATTTGTAACTGCAGGTGACGTCTATCTTTGAAAGGAAAGGCAATATATCACGATGAGGAGAATCCAAGTTTGACACGGATGTCAAGATATTTGGACTTTGTAATCCTGAATATGCTCCCTGACAATCATTATTTGTCACTGTAGGCGACGTCTATCTTTGAAAGGAAAGGTAATATATCACGATGAGGAGAATCCAAGTTTGACACGGATGTGATGATATTTGGACTTGTCGCCTTCCAATAGAAATAGTGTTTATGTTTTACACATACTCTTGCCTTGATTCCAGAAATAGTGTGTATGTTGTACACATACTCTTGGCTTGATTTTTTTATATTTTGTTCATATTATAAGCTGGTAATGAAGCGGAGAAGTTTAGAAGGGAACGACAACTTTGATGGGATATTTCACTGGCGAAAATGATATCGTGGTTTCCACTTTGGCTACGATTTTTATGCACCCGCTCACTCTCACCACGCGTCTTGAAACGCCTCCGTAAAGGTACTATTTTTCCAATTCTAGTTAGACATCATACGTGTCATATGTTTAGTGGTCAAATATTTTTTGATCTTTATTTGATCACATATTTTAACATATTCAAAATTCACCTACTGAAACCTTTCATATCAAAATGATTATCTGCTTGACTTATATTATATTTATGTAATAGTTAAAAAATATAAATTACTTAAACTCTATGTTCTATATTGTTGGTTTAGTTACAAGAAAATATGGTTTTTGGTATTAATATTTTATATTTTGTTTTATGACTTTTAATATTAAGATGAAAAAAAAAAAATTCACAAAAATTATAGATTTTAAAACTTGTTACTTAATAGCATATTTATAATTTCTAAAATCTAAGTAAAACATATCAACATATCAAGTTATTAAATATTCAAATAAACAATAATAAATAGTTTAATAGTAACAAATTTGAAGTGAAAAATGTAATGCTCAAATTCAAATAAACAATAATAAATAGTTTAATAGTAAAAAATTTGAAGTGAACAATGTAATGCACAACTCAATGGTTGTACATTTGAATAACTTAAATAATTTATATGAATTTAGTTATAAAGAATTTGAAGTTTCTATGTCAAAAAATTAAAGATACAAAGCTCTATATTGCATTGAGATATCTAGACAAGGCATGCGACTAAATTTAAAAGTCACCTCAAGGAATTTAGTGACTGGTGGATTACATTGATAGCATGGTGAATAGAAAGGATTTCTTGAATAGACTATCTATGTTGTGGGCATTAACAAAATTTAGAAGTAAACCAACCTCAAAGCACAATGGAATCCAATATACAACATCTACCTTACATCTATAATAATTACAACCAATTTTAAGACACAAACTGATGTTAGGAGTAATTATTTAGAATACAAGTGAATTGATCTTGAAATGTAAAAAAAATGAATATGAATGAATACAACTTAATTTAAACCGACAAGTTGTAGAAAATATTTTTGTACTCTTAATTAGTCTGTATTATTAACTTCAAGGATATCTAAACTTATTCATCCTTTCTCATGTCGAAAATCCTTTTTTCTTTTTTGTTCCAAGATTGGTAGAGAATTGATTCCTATACGAATTTGAAAACACAATATATGTAAGAATGCATAATTAATATAATGGAGGGTTCCTTTCAATTATTTCTACTATTATTTTCTCCTAAAAAAACATATCACTTGATATAGTGTTGAAATTATGAGTATACAAATATTGCATGGAGTAATATTCTATAAAATTTAATGCTTTGGGAAAAAATTGTGCAATGATACTGCAACAAATACATCTTGCGATATACATTTTCTCCAAAAAACATATAGCTTAAATATGATGTTCAAATTGAGGAGACACAAATATTAGACTAAGTAATAGACATCAATCTATTATTGCAAGGAGGAATTTTTACAATGATAGTACAATGGGATTGTTGTAAATAATAGTTAAGTCATGTCATCTACATTTGTTACAAAAAGGATATTTTTCAAAAAACTATTCATCTCTTCACAAATCTCACTTGGGAACACATGAAGCAAGAAGTATTCATCATTTCACTGATTTCATTGAGCATGACAAAAAGAAACCAATTTTCATCGTTTCATCAAAGAATCCATCCAAAGTCAAAATCATGACCACGGTTTCATCCTTTTCTCAAAATCTTCTTCATAACACTCTAATTTCACAAACAATTATCAAAATGCTTAGAGCCACTTCACAAATATCTAGATTGTTGTGAATGATTCAATGCTTGAGTATTGTGTTTAGCAGGAACACATGTGAAGATAGAGGATGAATTTGAGGAGGCAATGCATTTTTTCTTCCTATCACTTTCCCCAGTCAATCACCTCAACTTAACTATGGATTCCTTTTCACTACATGAAAATTTGAAATAATCAAATATGTACCCAATTATAAACATTTCCCATTCAAAATAAATACTAAGAGAATGCCATACTTACCAAAATATATTGAAGATTTTTGATCAAAATTGTCATTAGACAACAATACCCACAAACAAAACTGCTTCAAATCAATGCAATATATTAAAAATTCAACATATCTTCTATTTTGTTTTCTTTTTTCCTTCTTGTCAACTATTGTTATACCACAAATGAGCCCCCATCACCCAATCCACCTATTCTTATGCTTTATCATATAAAATACTATGAAACATCATTATATAGATTAGTAAATTGTGAATAATGGAGAAAATAATTAGATATCAATGAACATTGACATTCAAAATGGAAACTACCTTTTTTTTATCCAAAAATCAATGAAAAAACTTGCCAATTAAAGTATATATGTAAGACATGGTGGAAAATGGAAACTAAGAAAAACATTCCAAAAATTGAGAATAAAATAATAGCTTATGAAAGCCTATATGATAGATTATAATAGCTTATGAATGCATTTTTAAGCATCCACAAGCTTAGATGAGGTAGAAAGAGAACCAAAGTCTACATAAAGCATGTAAAGTATCAGTCAACTATTTTCATATATATATCTATTTGTCAATTTTGAATACAAGTTATTCAAATTTATTTTGAAAAGATTTCAATATCTTTTATTCATGATTCCTTTAAGATTAATAAAATAATTTCATATTATTTTTACACCTCAATGTTTCTATGTTGTTCAAGAATTATAGCTTTACCGAAATTACCAAGAATTTACACACATATGTAGAGGCAAATTTCAACGCATATCAAATAGATAATAAATTAATAAGAATAGATCTCAAAATGATTTTTAATATTCGAAGGAATAACAAAATTTAAATTACATATAGAGTTTATAGTTGTAAAAGCAAATGTGTTGGAGACTGTGACCAAGATTGTTTATATATTCTTATGTTTCCAATGGTTAGATGCTATATTTGAAAGACTATACTTCATCTCCTTGTAATATGATAACTTATTATCAAGGAGATTTTGTTTCTTTTGTGCAATAGATATTCATTTCATAGTAATATAAGATAGATGAAATCTAATTCTAATATTAAATTATGGCTAATGAAAAGAAACATGTGAATTGTCTTATTTTCCTAACAAGAGCAGTTGGAAATGACTAACCAGTGCAAAACACTAGCTATAAATAAATAATATATTAATAGCTTATACTTATCGAAACCACACTTTCATAGTAATTTATGGGACATAAAAATGGATTTTCAATCTCAATGTATTAATAATAAAAAAAAATCATGGAGGGAGAGGCTATGATATCATCACATACAAATGAGAGGGCATGAAATCAAGCATGCTACTATTTGATTAAATTCATGTTGATAAAACTTAAGCTATACTTGGCTCCATGGATGGTAATGTTAGAAGAATAAGCACATAATGGTATATAACTGCATGTCATGCATTTGTAATGTATGAAAGTATATAATGAGAAGAGAAAATGATTTCTATGTATATCAAACTACCAGAAAATCATGCATGTGTTTGTAAATAGTTAATGATGGCCTCAAGTAATCAAGGAGGAACAAACGTACATACAAAAAAAACACCTTTGTTACATAGAGATATGTATGAAAATTGATTCACAAAATATTACATGATATGCAAGGTAAGAAGAGATTCTACAAATTTAAGATGCAACATAAGAGAAACATTCCTGGCTTGAAAATGTTCAACGAGAATCCAGTTCGAGTTAGTTCATAAATGAATTTTAGAGGCCCGGGTATTACAAATTGTAGGAAGATCAAATAAATAGTTATACATAGAGAGTAAATTGAAAATGCAATTCAAAATTTAAACTTATTACATTCCACTAATTGGAAACGAGGAATCGTCAAATGACTTAAAATTTGTCAAAAATGATAGTTTTTTAATTCTTACTTGCATATTCATTCAATCTGAAAAGAAATAGATGCTACTATGTTAGTTGTGCAAAGTCAACATGCATAATTGAAACAGATTTATAAGAACAGCCTCATGCAAGAAGATGATTTTCATTTTGTCGCAGGGATACATCTATGGATTTACGTCATTCGGTAGGTCATGAGGTAGACAATTAGGTTTTATTGTGTACCATGAATTGCTTGATGCTTCACTAAAAATATTTCAATCGCATTGATGCTCTCCTTTAAAAATAGCAAGGCAAAATCCCCTTTAGGTTGTATCAAATTTCTCATTATTTCTCTATGAAATATTGTTAATATGTGATGAATGATCATGCAAGTACTGTACACTCGTAATGTAATATAAGTTTGGGAGGGCAACCCTTGAGATTTTTTTTCTTTCATTTTTTTGAGGAAAAAAATTGACATTGAAAAAACCCTAAAAATTGCATGTTATAAGTGCCTGGAATGTAAAAAGGCATTATAATGGTGTTGTACCGATTTACTGGATAATAAAAAAATATTAAACGGTTGTTTTATGTGGATGTAACCCATCTTGGGTGAACCACATTAAATCTCTATATTATTTGTGTTGTGTATTTTTCTTCATCTTTTGTGTCTTCGAATCTTCATATAATTGTTAATTTGTATTAGCTCTAGATCTACCAAAACCCTAACAAACATGAAGCCTAATCTCTCTACAATTTTTCATATATCCTCAATACATACTAATTGATCTCTCTATATGGTAAAATAATTTGAGAAATTATCACATTTCTATGTATTAAAAATAATAATCATTTTTTGGCATGAGAAATTAAGTCTCCCTTATCTGGTTGAGATCAGCAAGGCCGGCATGAATAATAGTTCAGATGGTTTGATGAGGGTCAATAATATGATTGCAGATTACAAGGTTGATCCCATTGCTAGTGTGACTCCTTTGGATTCCAAATAGAAAAAGAAAGGGAAGGGTGCAGGTAGTCAGATTTCTCATTCGCATACTACATGTCCATGTACTCGTACCAAGAGTAAGAACTAGGAAAAAGGAAGCTCCAGATTTATCATGGATGAGTTGGAGACTATAACCAGGAAAGTTATTCAGAAGAATGCAGAGTTGGTGCATTCTTCTTAGTAGGTCTATGTTTTTGCTGGTCTTAATTGTTTCTGTTCTGTAGGCTATTTTGTGGGCTTGGCCCAGGTTCGTTTTTCTTTTGCTACTAGTTTTGGACTTTAATTCTTGTTTTCTAGTTATTGTAATACTTTTGGGTTTCATGTCCCTGTAAAACACGTTTACCTTAATCAAAAAGTAAGTCTCCCTTATCTCTTTATTATTTCATCCAACTCATTATATTCAAACTGAATTTTTGTTTTATAGAAATTTCTATCATTGAATTTTTTTCCTTTCCTCATTCATGCTGTGTTTCTTTTGTTAATTTCCCTTTCCCATATAAAATTGATAGCTTTAATTAATGGAAGTTTTTCATATCAAATTCTAATTTTAAAGTAGATAATATATTTATAATTTTAAAATATTTAAAAGGTTTTCTAAGTTTCTTTTTATAAAGAAAATCAATAGTTTTAAGGTAATAACTTTTTTCTTATAAATATGATACCTTTTCTTAAATTCATAAATACTTATATAATATATGAATTAGTTTGTAGTTTCCATATCTAAATAAAATATTTTTAGTATAGTGTTTAATATATTAAAAAAAGTTTTTATAGTTTAATAATAAATTTAATATAATTTTTTTTCTATTTTATTGTTTCTGAATATGAATAAAATTGTTAAATAAATAAGCCTAAGTTATTTTGTAAATTATGAAATTGGATTGTGACAATATTAAAATACAATGTTTCTTGTAGAGTGGTTGTAATATTACATGTATAGGCATGAATTTTAGTTTCATAGAGTTTTTATTGATGGAACCTTTTGCATCCATATGTGAGTATAATAAGCCACTTGACATAATAAAATTGATGAATGTAAGTGAGCATAATGAAAAAGAAAAAAAGGAAATAATATTAAATAAATATATACAATAAAATAAAATCATAGTCAATGAAACCCTCATTTATGGGATTATCAAAAAAGATTTTAAATGGGATCCCTTATATATAGGATTGATTAAGATCAATTTTGATGGGGCAACACATGCAAATACGAGGTTGGTTGGGGTAGGACCCGTAATTGTATTTGTAGTTAGGATGTGAAGATATTAATGATGGTAGGGAGGAGGTTGGTAAGAGAAATTACAATGAAGTGGAGTTTTAAGTGGCTCTATTTGGGCTAGTGGTAAGAAAAAAGTTGAAAAGCAATAAAGTCCACTTTGAAGGTGTAGCATCCTAAAATTGCACCCCTTCATAATTTTGATTGTATTGGGTCCCTACCTTAGTATTTGTGCCCCTTGGTCTTAATGGGACTTGATTATGCTCATGCCCCTCATGTATTACATCATTTTCCACTTTTTCCATGCGCAACTCACCTTCTCCTAGCCCCAAAATAGTGTAGAACCAGGGTGTGGTGCCTTGTTCCTCACTAGGAATATGGTGCCACGCCATGGAGCTCCTCATTTTGGGTCCTTCAAAAACCCAATTTAAATAGCATTTAAAAAATGACCGAGATTCCTATCTCTGTGTTGGCTCACATCAGAAAATAATTAGTTTTCTCAACTGGAAAGTATATAAGGAGACCTTCGCCTCCCACTTTGACATACAGATATGAAATTCAATTTGGCTTCAATCAACCAAGAATTCAAAGAACAGTTGAGCAGTAATTAGTCTTCTTTCAAGCCTTGGAGTAGAAATAAAATCAAGATTCAAGCATTGAAGTAGACATTTTCATCCTATTTTGATGAAGAATTTATGAATCCCTAATCCCATGTGGAGACAAACAAATCTTCATAGGGAGGTATGACATTTGATTTTCAGTCATTTCTCAGCATCTCCCTCAAAAGTAGAATCTTCCATTATAGTAATTTCAATTATCTTTATCTCAATTTCATGGTTGATTCCAAAACCAGGGTTTGGCCTAAGGCAAACCCCTCTTGTGAACCTATTTCCCTTTCTTTCTATGTGTAGGAAGCAGGTACATAGCTATGATCTTCATGATAAGATTTATTTAAAGAGACAAATCGATCCCCCTTAGATGTGCAAAAAATTTAGAGGAGTATGGCGACAGGCACCATGGTCCCAACATTTTAGGTGCTCTTTTAGGGATTATATTGAGTCTACAAACATTTCTCAAATCCGATTGCACTACTCAATCCCACATTTATAGCTCACTATTTTCATGTTTTTACCTTTATTTCTAGCACTTTATCTTAATTCAGTGATTCAATTTACAAAAGAGGGATCCCATATTAATGAATCCAATCAGTAGTTAGTCTTAAATCCTTGCTGATTTGTGATTGAATCTGTAAAGCGGAAAATCGAACCCTAGGTGTTCTCCCCCACTCCAAGGAGAAAGGGGGTCACTAGGATTGACGGTTTTCACTTAGGAGGGACTTTACGTTCAAAAGAGGGGTTGAAACCCGCAAGATCCAATCCCACGCAATGCAAGATTGGATTCTAAATGAGTTTCAAGGGTTGAGACATCAAGGATACCCTCTTTTGTAAAGAATGTAGATAGAAGATTGAACTAGGAATGTATGTAGGAGCAAGAAAGATTCGCTTATAAACGGAGATAGGAATATAGGATGAAGCTGCAGACCTGGAATTAGCAGTAAAATGTCGAGATGATGCTGTTCTGCAAATTCGGGCAAAAGTTGACGGGACGATGGCGCCCGGCGTGCACACGGTCCTCCGAAAAATCCGCGAAACGAAGGGGGATCTGTTTGTCTTTGCATAAGGATTCCAGATCTTCAATTATAGCCGCGTACCTGCAACCTACACACAGAAAAGAGAGGATGATTGGGGGGTTAGGGATTAGGGGTTTGCCCTTAGGTCAAACCCCGGTTTTGGAATTAACTAAGAAATGAGAATGCTGTAAATGTAAATGATTGTAATGTAAAACAAGTACTAGTACCTTGTTGTAAGAATGTTTGTATTCTTACATGCGAAGGTGTAGATGTTGTTGTATGTTGTATGTTGTATGTGATATCCTCTTCAATGGTTGAATCCTTGTCTTGAATGCAACACTTAGCCTTGAATGGAGACTTAGAATGATCAATTGCTTGAAGGAATGCTTGAATGCTTGAATGCTTGAATGTTTGAATGCTTGAATATCGTTTCCGCCTTTTTTTTTCCTCTCAAAATGGGAGAGGAAATGTAGTTTATATACTTGTCAATTAGGGTTGATGGACTGATTTTTCCGACCTTAGGCCGACATAGCAACCTTATTTTCCAATTTGCAAACATAAAGACCCGAGACCCAAAAGAGACCGGGCCCAAAAATAGGGCCAGGGACCAGGGTGCTGGGCGCCATGGTCCCACCTCCAGGGATAGCAGGGTGCAAGGAGGATCAGGCCAGGGTGCTGAAAAATGTAGTTTTTGGTGTCATAAACAGGTTTCGGGGTCTCCATTCAGGTTCAGTGTTGCGTCACCATCGTGAAGACCCAAATGCAGTCGAAATTGCAAGTGTCGCAATTTTAGGATGCTACATTTAGCCCCCACTTTAGCGGGAGTATAAGTGTACGCCAATACTTCTGGTAAAGTATGAGGAAACAATCATTGAAAAACTTTCACCACGTCAAGAAGGCAAGATACACCAAGCCCCCAGTGGACTAAGGATCTTACGACTTCGATTGATAAAGTAAAAGGGAAGATCATGAGGGAGAACCATGACTGTCAGTAGTAAGGTTCCCTCACTATGAGTCATGCAAGAAAGATATCAAAAATTTTCAAGGCAAAGCTAAATTTGTCAAGAAATTTTCAAGTATCTTGAAGAGATATGAATAGGGTGTATGCCCCCCTACGTTAAAGCGATCGCACACGCCTCATCGGGGGTGATTGCTTTAAGGTAGTGATACATATAGGAAATGAGAAAGGAAAGGAGCACGTTATCACAAGGATTTAGCCCCCAAGTGTGAGATAAGCCCAAGGATAATAGACACAAAACACAAAGCACAAGGTGACTTCGCTTTCCTTGGGGTCAGTATGCTGCATGATTATTCATGTATATCATATGTATGTATGCATAATTTTTCTTCATTCCCCAATCAAGGAAGGTCACCTAGAAGAAGGGAACACATGTTTCTTTTGAGTCAACATGAGAGAGACCAAAAGAGGTTGCAATGCTTTGCATCGTCCTCAAGTAGACAACACTAAGGACAACAAATAGAAGAATGAGAATAACACATAGAAGAAGTAACAAAAGAGAGGAGGAAAGAGTCTGCTATAATAATGAAACTAGTCTAGCATGTCATCTACCCCCCGATCTTGCTGATCAATGTTTCAGGAAGGCAGGGAACACGCTAGAGGAGGAAAATCCAACACAGCAGATGGGGCTATCACAAGGTCCAAACAAGGGCTATGTTCATGTTCCAAGCCACGTTGTTCTTGTCTAGGAGCTAGGATAAGTGCTTTAGAAAATTCGTTAGATAAATGGTTATCAACATCAACAGATTCATATTCACTATCAGAATGAAGAGAAGTAACATTTTCATCATGAATAACATTTTCATCTATATCATCATCAAGATTTATAAAAATAGGATCTTTAACTCGCACAGGATCAAGACCATCATGCATCTTATGTTTAGGAGATTTTGGCTCAATTTCTGGCTGAGGAGAAAATGGAATAATGCTAGCTGAAGGTGTTTTTGGGGATTGCAAAGTTTGAGAAGCAACTGCCTGAGCTCTAAGACGACGCTTTCGTCGGCGTTCACATGCAGAACGATTTCGTCTAGTCTTAGTAGGAAGTTGAGAAGATTGAGGAGGAGGAATGTTCTCATCCTTATCACTTGGGTGTTTAGGTTGTGGTCTCTTAGGTTGGATAATAGGAGAAGAAGAAGGTCTCTTCTCTCTATAAAAAGAAGGAGGAGGAATTGCTCCATATAAGGGAAGAGTATTTGGTTTAGGAAGGAGACCAAGTCCATCATGGCAAGGAGGTATAGGTCTAATTTTAGAAAGTTTATTAGGCATAGACATAGTCACATCCATAGGGATGGGTTGGGAATCTTCTTGAGGAAAGACATTAGTTTTATCTTTCAAAGGAAGAACTTCCTTCTCAAGAATGATAGGAATATCAAGTTTGGGTGTTCTAGGTTCACTTAGAGATAGGATCATATCTTTTTTCCACTTTTGATAAGATTTGAAAAGATGATCACTTCGTGGTGGAAGAGATTGGAATTGTTTAGGCCAAAAATAATCAATAGGAACACTAGAAGTTCTTTCAACTGGTTTAAAGAGACTATGATTGACAGTAACAACTTCACCATTATGGGGAAATTTCAAACACTTGTGAATAGGAGAAGCAATAGCTTTCATGGAAGATAGCCAAGGATATCCTAGTTTCACACGAAATTGTTCGGACGATGGAATAATAGCAAAGCTCACATCAAGGGATTTGTTATGGACCTCAATAGGTAATGTAATAGAACCAATTGCAGGAGAAGAAAATGTATCAAATAATTTCACAACCACATTTGTTTCATCATAGATCACTTGATTCAATTGCAAAGTAAGAAGAAATTCTTCAGTAATGATATTAACCATGCAAGAAGGATCAATAAGCACTCCACGACAAGGTGTGTTCTTGACTTTTGCAACTATGTATAAAGGACCATCAGGTGCCCTGATAGTTTCACTGGAATCAAAGGTGATGGAAGGTTCTTTAGGGATTTTCTGCTGCTCTACAAAGTTAATCACATTCGGAGTCATAGACACAAGATCATTAGGTGAGACAGAGGAATCATTAGTATCAATCGCATTAGAGGTATGAGAAGGTGATGGATCAGTAGAAATCTTAAGATTTTGGTTAGGAGGAGCTACAGATGTATTGCCTTTATCATTCACACCAGAAACAGAGATAGTATTATTATCAAACAAATCTTGAATTTTACCCTTTAAAGCAAAACATTTTTTAGTATCATGCCCAGGTTGACGATGAAATTGACAAAGAGATTTGTTATCAAAATAGGGTGAATTAATCTTTGTAGGATCTATTTGCCTTATAGGAGGAAGAGTGAGCACATTTTGTTCCAATAATTTATTCATAATACTATGCAATGATTCATTCAAAGGAGTAAACTTTCTTTCTTTCTTGAAAAACTTAGAAATAGGAGGCACACCTGATGCTGCATTCACATTGTTGTTGATGATGTTTTCATTGAATTTAATGGACTCTCTGTTCGGTTTAAACTTTCCAAATGGTTTTTGACTACTATCACCCTTATCACTCGGAGCCATAGGATTTGCTTGTTCCATTTGACTCACAGTCAGTTGATAATTGTGAAGAGTTGCACACAACTGTTGGAAAGAAGTAAACTCAGAAAATAGAAGTTTGTCTCGAATATCTTTTTGTAAATTAGAAATAAAGATTCTTTGAATATCATTGTCAGGTACTGGAAAAGAAATTTGAGCATACAAATGCTTATATCTACCAATGAAATCAGTCACTTTTTCTTTAACACCTTGTTTACAATGCATTAAATCAATCAAAGTAACTTTAGGACTTATATTGTTTTGAAATTGTTGAATGAAAGCATTTGCAAGTTGTTCGAAAGAAGTAATAGAATAAGAAGGCAACGAGCAATACCATTGTAGGGCTTTATCTCTTAATGTTCTAGTAAACAGTTTTGCAAGCAACCTTTGGTTATAAGCAAAATCAGTACATATTGTTTGAAAAGTCTTAACATGTGTTAGAGGATCACCTTTACCATTGTAAAGCTCCAATTGTGGGAGTTCAACATGCTTAGGGGGAATAGATCGAACAATGTCAAGAGAAAGTGGGCTCGCAACATCAAATGTGGGCACACTAAACTTAGATTGATTCATAGAGGCAATTTGTTGCTGTAAAGAAGAGACAGTTTGTGCAAGATTGTTAATGGTCGCTTCAGTTGAAGAGTTCATATTAGATGTGTTAGATTGTGATGGAGGTATTATGTTATTGAAAGAAGGTATTGATTGAGAATAAGGTGGCGGGACACTATGATAGTTAGTCATAGGAGATGGTTGGAAAGGAGGAACACTAAAAGGAGGAATGGAATGGTTAAATGAATTGCCCCCTTGCGTCATGTTCATTTGTGGAGATGTAATAGGGACACTCATTGCAGGAATGAATGAAGAAGTCAGATTAAATGAAGGAAGAGGGTTAATTGAAGAAGAAGGATTGCCCCCATGACTGGTGATCATAGGTGGAATATCTTGTATTGAAGTAGTCATTATGTTTGATGTGAAAGTAGGTATACTAGCAATAGAAGTTGTCAAAGGGATAGAATGATTGACTTGAGTAGGAGGTTGTGTATAACCCAAAGTTTCAGCACAACTCTTCATAGGCATCACATTTGAATCCACAATGTGTGCAATACCACGCAAAATATCAATTCCATTCTTATCACTTTGAAGCATACGTTTTAGACCCTCAATTAAAGGAAGAGCTTGACTATTGGGGTATTCTTGAGACATCCATTGTCGAAAATCGTCAAATTGGTTATCCAATTTCGAAAGTTGTTCTTTAGAAACCTCATGGAGAGCTTCTTCATCATTAAGAGGATTAGAGGAATTACCCGTGTCCTCATTAAAAAGGCCATTCAAATTAGGTTCCATCTCGTCAGTAATTAAACCTTGGAAAGACTTAATTCTAAGGCTTCGTCTAACGGGAATAGTGTAAGTAGGGCTTATTGTTGTAAAACTCATGCACTAGGGAGAGAGAGAAAATTTTGAATTTTAGAGGTAGCAAATTTCAGTAAAATCAGCCAATCTCCTAGATTTAAGCTGTTAAATACAATCAGGACAATCTCCCGAAATTTCGGAAAAAATGTCCGGGACCATGGCGAACGGAGTGCACATGGTCCTCGCAACTTTTTTTGAAATTTCCAGGGATGAAAGTTATGATGATTTTAAAGCTAACCTGAAAAAATTGAGTGATTTTACGATCTGTAGATAGGCCAAATTAAAGGTGCAATCTCAAAATTGAACCCTACCAAGATTGTCGAAAAATGCAAAATTTGAATTTTGAAAAAGAGAGGGAAACTAAAATTTTGAATTTTATGATTTAGAGGGAATACTAAAAGCAATGCAGGTTTTGAAAATTAAAAATTGACTCAATTTCACACAAAATTCAATTTTGAAAGTGGAAATCAAGGTTGTTGTAATTAAACATCTAATTTCAAAAGTCACAAATTGCAAAAATTTGAATAAAGCACTGCAATTTCGAATGAATGCCAACACGCTTTTCAGATTTAGGACAGTAAGAAACACAATTTTGACATGAATTTCAATTTCAACAATTTTTGAATGATTAGAAGCCTTAATCCAAGCAATCATTAGACCAACTTTGACTGTAATTTTGAAAGTGTTAGAATTGATGAAATCAGCCAAAATTCTGGATTTTAGCAGAAAAATACAGTAAGATCTAACTCCCGAAATTTCGAAAAAAATGTCGGGGACGATGGCGCCCGGGGTGCACACGGTCCTCACAACTTTTTTCCAAATTTTCAGGGATGAGAGATATTATGATTTTGTTGCGGAATCCAAAGTTACAACCGATTTGGAGGTGTTTTGATTAGTGAAATCATCAGTCAAAGGCTGAATCAAGAGGGTTTTAAAAATTAGGGTTTTGACACTTAACCACTTAATTTTCAAAATTAAAGCACAGATATGATTTGATAATTTGCAGTAGAAGGGTAGATCTGAAACAAGCATTAACCATTAAACATTTCGCAAGCTCAATTACTAAAAAGAAAATTTAGGGTTTTGTGCAATTAACCTCTAAAATTTGCAAAAGATCAAACATGGAAATGTAATTAAAGGAGCAAATTTTTCAGATCTAACCATGAATAATCAGAATTAGAATGTTTCACGTCGGGTTCACCAAAATGTAAAGCAGAAAATCGAACCCTAGGTGTTCTCCCCCACTCCAAGGAGAAAGGGGGTCACTAGGATTGACGGTTTTCACTTAGGAGGGACTTTACGTTCAAAAGAGGGGTTGAAACCCGCAAGATCCAATCCCACGCAATGCAAGATTGGATTCTAAATGAGTTTCAAGGGTTGAGACATCAAGGATACCCTCTTTTGTAAAGAATGTAGATAGAAGATTGAACTAGGAATGTATGTAGGAGCAAGAAAGATTCGCTTATAAACGGAGATAGGAATATAGGATGAAGCTGCAGACCTGGAATTAGCAGTAAAATGTCGAGATGATGCTGTTCTGCAAATTCGGGCAAAAGTTGACGGGACGATGGCGCCCGGCGTGCACACGGTCCTCCGAAAAATCCGCGAAACGAAGGGGGATCTGTTTGTCTTTGCATAAGGATTCCAGATCTTCAATTATAGCCGCGTACCTGCAACCTACACACAGAAAAGAGAGGATGATTGGGGGGTTAGGGATTAGGGGTTTGCCCTTAGGTCAAACCCCGGTTTTGGAATTAACTAAGAAATGAGAATGCTGTAAATGTAAATGATTGTAATGTAAAACAAGTACTAGTACCTTGTTGTAAGAATGTTTGTATTCTTACATGCGAAGGTGTAGATGTTGTTGTATGTTGTATGTTGTATGTGATATCCTCTTCAATGGTTGAATCCTTGTCTTGAATGCAACACTTAGCCTTGAATGGAGACTTAGAATGATCAATTGCTTGAAGGAATGCTTGAATGCTTGAATGCTTGAATGTTTGAATGCTTGAATATCGTTTCCGCCTTTTTTTTTCCTCTCAAAATGGGAGAGGAAATGTAGTTTATATACTTGTCAATTAGGGTTGATGGACTGATTTTTCCGACCTTAGGCCGACATAGCAACCTTATTTTCTTATTTGCAAACATAAAGACCCGAGACCCAAAAGAGACCGGGCCCAAAAATAGGGCCAGGGACCAGGGCGTTGGGCACCATGGTCCTGGGGGACCAGGGCGCTGGGCGCCCTAGTCCTAAAGGACCAGGGCGCTGGGCGCCATGGTCCCACCTCCAGGGACAGCAGGGTGCAAGGAGGATCAGGCCAAGGTGCTGAAAAATGCAGTTTTTGGTGTCATAAACAGGTTTCGGGGTCTCCATTCAGGTTCAGTGTTGCGTCGCCATCGTGAAGACCCAAATGCAATCGAAATTGCAAGTGTCACAATTTTAGGACGCTACAGAATCTATTGGATTCCCCCTCTTTTGAATGCAATGGTTTCCCAAGTTTTAAATTAGTGGTTTTAATCTCTCTTGGGGTGCAAACCCTAATTTTTCACCATTACATTTTGGTGAACCTGACTCCTTACACCTTCAATTCTGATTTATGTTTTCAGATTTGAGTGTGTATGCAATTTAAAATTCAAATTTTCATTTACAAGTTTGATTTCCTTACAAATTTTAAAAAAATAGAAGTTAATTTGAACAAAACCTTAATTTTTAAATTTAAATTCGAGCTTGTGAATTGCTTAACTTGGACTAGTTATTTCAGATCTAAGTGTTTTTCAAAATTTAAATTTGTACTTACAAGTCAAATTTCAAATTTCAAATTTAAAATTAAGTGGTTAATTTAAAAAACCCTAATTTTTAAATTTGAAATTGAGGTTGTGGGTTGTTTAAATTTTGAATTTACCATTTCAAATTTGATTTTTAATGTTAATTCAAATTCAAAATTGTAATCTTAGTTCAAGTTTCAAATTTAAATTTTAAAATTAAGTGGTTTATTTCAAGAACTCTAATTTTTAAATTTAAAGTAGTGTTGTGGGTTGCCTAATTTTGGATTAATTATTTCAATTTAAAAATTACAACCTTAGATCTAATTTAAAAATTAAATTTTGAAATTGAGAGGTTCTTTTCACAAGGCCCTAATTTTTAAAATTTAAATTTTCTAGTGGGTAATTTTAAATTTAAATTTTAAAACTAAGAAGTTATTT
This sequence comes from Cryptomeria japonica, assembly GCF_030272615.1. NCBI lineage: Eukaryota > Viridiplantae > Streptophyta > Pinopsida > Cupressales > Cupressaceae > Cryptomeria > Cryptomeria japonica. The sequence continues at coordinate 239,063,516 of NC_081408.1, read as the reverse complement.
TAAGTCTTTTGAGGAATTGCAGGCCTCCCATGTCAGATGAGGTGCAAATGTAGTGGCAGATCTACTCTGCAATATTGGCTGTGACATGAATAGTCACATGACCAAGTGGTGGAATGGAGAAGGAAGATTGTGGAAGTGGTCTTAAATGCAGTCCTAGAAATATGCAACCAACAACATGCACGCAAGGAAGCCCATTATGACAAGTACATTTGCTAGCCGACATTTGCATTAAAAGTGATAGTTGTCCATGGAAGATAGTATGTTTTAGAGAAGATGGCGGAGTGCAGCAAATTTTCTATGAAATCTCATGGTCTTTACGCCATCATGCTTGCATTTACTACCTATCTCAAATGATGACGGAGGAATTTAATTACTTTGGTTTGCGAGTTGGTGGCTAAGTTTGTATTTAGTGTAATTTTTAATGGTTCTCATGTTATTTGTATTGTAGAAGCTAGAGTGAATACTTTGTGCAAGTTTCATGGAAGCAAATTTCACTCTATGAACCGGGTAGAAGTTGATGTCGTTCCTGGGAACAATATCAGAGAAGAGGATGCAGGGGCTCTTCAGGTACAAGAAGGAGAAATTGTGTAGTGCGGTGCACTTGATGCTTGGAGAAGAGGTGTCGCACATCCATTTCCACTATCAGACGAACATGGAGGTGTATTCCCTGATTTTGGCATGGGCATGCAAGTTTGAGCTAGAGGTGGAGAAAATTAGACTCACTCTAACAAAATTGATTGACGGGGAGTACCTAATCAACCTCGACTGCATTCTCGAATGGGTAGTGCCTCGGATAGGTATTCACATTAGGGAGGGTGATGACCAAGAGGAGCTTCTGTCGTTTGTTCACAGACCGGAGGATGACATAAAGGACCAATGTCGTGAACGAGCTCGCATTGGTTGGGAATCCATGAAGATCTGTGTAAAACTCATTAGGATGGATGAAGTGTTGAAGGCTCTAAAGGTGGTGGCACGGATGGAGGTCGGGAGAGAGCTATGAGATAGGTTTGAGGAAGGGAGGGCGGTTCAATTGCTAGCAAGTCTAGAAGGAGACCCCGATTTTGGATGCTTGGAATGCATTCCAAAGATGAAAAGCGAAGCTACAAAGCATAAAGCTATGACTGACAAAGTGGATGGGGAGAAGGTGAACCAGAGCGAGAGCGAGTGAGTGGCAATGTGGCCATTGTTTTTCCATGCTCTTTTAATATACTATTTATTAGTTGTTTTTAGTCATATGTCTGTAATATTTTGTGCGGGAGATGCACATGATTGGTTCCTCCTTTGTTTTTGCATTCGAATGGCTTTAGAATAGGTTATGACTGTGGATATTTTGGGTCATTGTTTACAGCTTTTAATTTGGCCTATGGATGATGGTGGATGTATATCTTTTATTTCTGAATTAATATACTACAAAAATTACTGATCAAAAAAAAAAAATCATTTTTCTAAAATTTTGCATTGTTCAATTATTTTGCAAGTTTCTAATTTTAGATTTAAATTTCCAATTTTCTATTTCCCTCCCTTAGTGCATGATGTTTACTACTATTAGTCCAACCTATAATATCCCCATGAGAAGAAGTTGTAGAATTAAGGCTTCCCAAGGTTTAATTACCAAGGAAATGGAGCCTAATTTGGATAACTTGTTCCATGAGAATGTTGGTGCTTCTTCTAATCCTACAAATGATCCTATTTATCCTCATTCTTTACATTTAATTCTCATGAATGTGGAGGAATCACTAACTAGGGTTTCTATTGACCAATTGGAAAAGATTGATAATCAACTTTAAAGTCTTCAATAATGGATGAGGCAACAATACCTGAAAACTGAAGCTCTACCATTGATTGACAGATTAAAAAGAATGGTTGAAAGTGATAAATTTGGTTTTTATATCTTGTGAGGTATTTCCCATATTGTGGATTCTAATATTATTCCTATGAGGATTTGTGTTAAAGTCCTTAGTTATACACAACCTCCTAGTCAAGACAACCAATCCATTCTTATAACTACTCCTATAGCTAGTGTTCCCACCTTTACATCTAACATCATGGCTACCTCTACACAAAATGTCATACCTACAGATGTTAGTCAAGGGAGAAATTACTCTAATTATAATTACTTCATCCCTCTTCCTATAAGTCTTCCATTTGCTACCCAATCTTCTCCAATACCTACCTATAATAATGTTTCACCCCCTTATTCTCAACCCTTACCTTCATTTAACATTATCCCTCCTTATTCTCATCCCTCACCTTCATATAAAAATATCTCTCCTTATTCTCAACCCCTTCCTTCATATAATAATGTTACTCCTCAATCCAATACGTCTAATTTCAATTCATCCATTGAATCTATAATCAATAACCTAGCTCAAATAGTGTCTTCCTTGCAACAACAAATTGCTTCTATGAATCAACCTAAGTATAACATTCCCACATTTGATATAGTCACTCCATTATCTAATGAAATTATTCGTGTTGTCCCTCCTAAATATGCAGAAGTCCCTCAAATGGAGCTTTATAATGGAAAAGGTGATCCCTTGACTCATCTGAAAACATTTCAAACTTTGTGCAGTGAATTTGCTCATGATCAAAGACTTTTAGCTAAATTGTTTACTAGAACACTTAGAGATAAAGCTTTGCAATGATATTGTTCTTTGCCTCCTTATTATATTACTTGTTTTCAACAATTGGCTAATTCTTTTATTAAAAAATTCACAATAATATTGGTCCTAATATTACTTTGACTGATTTGATGCATTGTAAGCAAGGTTTCAAAGAAAAAGTGATTGATTTATTGGTAGATACAAATATTTATATTCACAAATTTCTTTTCTATTTCCCGATCAATATATTCAAAGAATTTTTATTTCTAATATACAAAAATAAATTAGAGATAAACTTCTCTTTTTGAGTTTTCTTCCTTTACATAGTTGTGCACGATAATTTCAGTTTAACCTTACCGTGAGTCAATTGGAATAATCCTCTTCAATGGCTTCGATTGATAAAAGTGAAAGTGCTCAACAACCTTTTGTAGAGTTCAAACCGAATAAGGGATTCATCAAATTCAATGATAACAACAACAATCAAGTAGCAACTACACCAACAGGTGTGCCTCCTTTGTCCAAATAGTTTAGAAAACAATTCACTCCTCTTAATAAATCTTTACATAGTATTATGTCGCAATTGTTAAAGAGGAATATATTATAAATTCATCCTATTAGGCTACTTGATACATTAAATCCTTTGCCCCCTTCTTATGATGCCAAATATTTTTTCCAATACCATCATCATCTTGGTCATGACACTAAAAAGTGTTATTCCTTGAGAAGTAAGATCCAATATTTGATTGATAACAGTACCTTATTTGTGGTTGGTGTGAATGTTAAAGGAAGTAAATCCACAACTCCTGCTAATCAAAATCTTCAAATCTTCACTGATCCTTTACCTTCCCATTCCACTAATGTGATTGAGATTTATCATCTTTCTTTCTCTCCTAATGATGTTGGATTTGGTCTAATAATTTGGTAAATCTTAATGATAAAATTGAACCTCCCAAAGACTTATGCATTAATTTTATATTACTGAAACTACTGAAGCACCCGATTGTCCATTATACATCACTATGAGAATAAAAAATATTCTCTCACGAGGAGTTCTTATTGATCCTACATGTATGGTTAATGTGATAATTGAATAATATCTTAATACTTTATAATTGCATCAAGTGACATATGATAAATCTAATGTGATAGTTAAAGTGTTTTATGGTTTTCCTTGTCTTGTTATTGGTTCTATTACACTTCATATTGAGGTTATGTATAAATTCTTAAATGTTTTCTTTGCTATCATTCATACATCCAATCAATTTGGTGTGATGCGGAGACATCCTTGTCCCTCTTCCATGAAAGCGAGTGCTTCTGCTATTCATAAGTGTGTGAAATTTTCTCATGATGGTAAAATCACATCTGTTAATCAAAGAATGTATCAACTGAAAATGAGACATGGAGATGTTTGCCTTGATTATTTTTGGTTTGAACAATTCCAACCTCTCCAACCTAGAAATGATGTTCTTTTCAAATCCTATGAAAAATAGAAAAATGAAATTATTTTATCTTTGAGTAAACCTAGAAATCCGACACTTAGTCTCCCTCCAATTGATGACCATATGCCTCTTCTTAAGGATAAGTCTATTCTTCCTCCCAAGGATAGATATATTCTTTCTCCTAAAGAAGAATTTATTCCTTCTCTTGAGGATGAGTCTAAATAGAAAAGATCTTACACCTAAGGGTAAATCTATTCCTCCTTCTAAGGATAAACATATTATTCCCCCAAAGGATAGACCTATTCCTCCTCATGATGGCCCTGGTCTCCTTTCCACACCTTCTATTTTTTCTTTATATGTTGTGGTTCCACCTCTTTCAGCCTACAAAGGAAAGCATTTGACATCTCCTATTTTTCAACCTGATAAAACTTCTCCCATGCATCCTTTCTTAAAAGAAGAAAATAATCATATACCCATTGATCCTAAACCTTCACAACCTTTAGCTAAAACTAAACAAAACTGTTGTGCAAGAGAATTTCAACAAACACGTTGTGCGAGGGCTCATGAACTTGCTTCTCAAAATACTTCTTCCCTGAAGTCACAAAATCTTAATATAATCCCATTTGTTCAACCTCCACCTAACCCTAGGGAAGAAGCTCAACCTAATTCTCCAAGATGTAAAATGATTAAGACAAATGATGGTTCAAGTTCTATTCGTATTAGAGCTCCTATTTTTATTAATCTTGATGAATAAGTAGGTGAGAATATTATTCATGATAAAAATGTTGATCCTAATATTTCAGATGATGAATATGAATATGTTGATGTTGACAATGATTTATCTAAACAATTTTTAAAAGCATTAAAATCCCAGCTCCTAGTAATAGACAAAGTGACTCATCATTAGAGCATGCTCCTTGTTTGTAACTTGTGATATCTCTATCTACTATGGTTGATGTGGCTCCCCTTGCATATTGTCCACCTTCCCAAAACAATGGTGAGAAAGATCAAGAGGTGCATGATTGGCTTGATTAGCTCCATTCGTGTTGTAGATTCTCTCTCTCCTCTCTTTCTTGTTTGTGATCTTTCTCTATTTGTTGTCCCTAGTTTTGTCTACTTCAGGACAATCCAAAGTGTTGAGATCTCTTTTGATCTCTCCTATGTTGACTCAAAAGAAACATGTGCCCTTTTTTCATGGTGGTTTTTTAATCTTTGGGGGGTGAGGATAATTCTATGCATAAATATACATGATATACATTATTTATCATAAAAAACATAGTAATCCCAAACTTAAGCAAAACTACCTCGTCTTTTATGTTTTGTAATCATTATCCTTCGATTTGTCCTCTCTTGGGGGCATATTATTATGATAACATGGTTGTGTTTTTGGGTGTCTCCTACCTTAAATAAATTTCTCTTGACAAGTCATACGCAATCACTTTAATGTGGGGGCATACACTCCACCCAATGATTCTCTCTCTTGCATATATTGGTACTTAATTTACTTAGCAAACTCATTGTTTCTCTTTGTATTTTCTCTTTCCATGACTTATAGTAAGAGAATCTTACTAGGCTTGTAGTCATGGTTCTCTCTTTCTTTCATAATGCCCCTTTTATATTTTTATCGAAGATGTAAGATTGTAAAGTCAACTGGGGGCTTGGTTTATCTTGCCTTCTTGATGACTTGGTGAAATATTTGAATGTGAACCCTTTGTACTTAACTGAGAGTATTATTGGATTCATAATCCCACTAAAGTGGGCTAAATGTAGCATCCTAAAATTTCACCCCTTTGCAATTTTAATTGCATTAGGCCTCTATGTTAGTGTTTGCACCCCTTGGCCTGATTGGGACCTAATCATGCTCATGCCTCTCATATATTGCGTCATTTCTAACTTTTTACATGGACAAGGCACCTTGTCCTAGTCCCAAAATAGGGTAGGAACAAGGTGTGGCACCTTGGTCCTTACCAGGACCATGGTGCCATGCCATGGTAATCCTTATTTTGGGCCTCTCGAAAACCCAATTTAGCATATAAAAAATGAGCGGGATTCCTATCTTTGTGTCAGATTATGTTGGAAAATTAATTAATCTTCTCAATACGTAAGTATAAAAGGAGACTTCTCCCTATCATTTTGACACCCACACACGTGAAATTCAAATTGCCATCAAGCAATCAAGCATTCAAAGATATATTGATTGATGGTTCTGATACTTAATGTTAAGTACAGATGCAAAGCTAATAAGATGAGAGGGGGGGTGAATCATACAAACTTAATCTTCCATAAAAACAACAGATTCAACCTCGGTAACATATACTTCAGTAATATAACCAAAACTGCTAAACATGCAAACTCAAAAGCATATAAACATCATAACACTCATAACACCAGATTTAACATGGAAACCCAAATAGGGAAAAACCACTGTTGGATTTCGGACCCACTAAGAAATATACTCTTCTAGAGTATGCTCGGTTAAAAGAAAATCCTGCTAAAGATTACAAACACATTGCTAGATGTGACCCGGTTAAGGGATTTCCCTCAAATCTGTTAGGATCTTCACCTTGTTAGAAGTGACCTTGTTAAAGGATTTCAAACACTCAATCAGAATGTCACCTTGCTAGAGGGTTTTGCAAATAAGACTATTAAGTCCACTCGATTAAGAGATTTTCTGTCACTTTACAAGATAACAGTAATAAAAATCTATCTGCAACTTCACATCTAAAATGCTAAAGTAGATTCTTATTTGCTCAATACAATAGGACTAATCTTGTCCATCTGCTGGGCTCTATACTCTGTTATTCAAACAGGTCTTCAAGCTTCTGTGCTCGGTAATCACTATGTAGCATCCCTATGCATACACTTGCCTGCATACATTGTTTATCAATAGTTCCTTATTTATAAACAATTCGCCAACCACTTAATCTCCTTGATCACATTTCCCATGATCAATCATAGCCATCAAATCTTCAAACTTTGACCAGGTTCAATGTATCCTTCGATCTGAAAATGTTTTACCCCGCCTTGGAACTTGCATACATTTCTTGGAACTTGTGCTAGGGTATTGTGGTTCAATATGAGCTATAGATCTTCTTGTCGATTTTCCTTTTCCATAGATTCTTTAACAAACTTCATTCACAACATACCAATCATTTAATAATAGCCAGCTCATCAGCTTCCTTCATTAAATAATGCTTTTATTCATTCAATGCATTCTATTATTACTTGGTTACAACTCGGTAAATACTAAACTTCACTTGGTAGACATACCACCTTCATTAACTGATAGCGATAACCTTAGGGTTTACCGACTAGGTTCCTTAGGGTTTACCGACTAGGTTCTTTGCTCGGTAACATAGTATAGTATTAACCTTACAATCAATAACATATGTATGATATCAAAACAATCTAAACATCATGATCTTATCATTGTCTAACATGGTAATAGTTGCCCATTGAATAACTTATTCCTCCCCTTATTCATCATATTCTTTCTGTGTCTTTTACCGACATCTTTATACTCATCAAATCATAATTCTTGAGATATGGCAACATCATATTGAATTAGAAAATCAATTTCTTGACATCAATGACAAAATAATAATATTAAGACAGTAAACCTCCTTAATCAATTATATCCATAATCATCAACAACCTTCTCAATATCCTTATTGAAATGCCAATAATCTCCCCTTGTCTATTATAATGCCAACAATCTCCCCCATTGGCATTGATGGCAAAACCAATTGATTTGACCTAGTTGATTCGGATTGATGTGAGATTCTGAAATGCTGAAATGTTGTCCCTTTGTCATTAGAATTCTCTCCCGTACATTAATCTTCTCCTCTTTTCTACAGTCTTCTCCCCCTTTGACAACAATGCCAAAAAGTAAAGAACTAAAACATAATTTCTTCCTGTATGAAGTGATTTCCTGCTATTATGTGTCAACTTAGTCTCGGTCAGAGCATTTATTTCTTCAATTCTTATTCCCTGTATTGTTTCCTGCACACCTTTAGAAAACATCCTAAAGTGTGTAAATCAACATCAACTCCTAAAAGATATTCTGTAGAGTCATCGAATTGATGCTTTCATTGAACTCAGTCAGTGAGTAGAAGATAGGGGTAGGACCCCTAACTTAATTTTGAGATACTCAAAAGTGTCCCTTAGTAGTGGCTTGGTGAAGATATCTGCTATTTGTTCCTTTGTGCTAACATACTCCAACACCACTTTCTTCTCTTGAGCTTCTTCTCTAAGATAATGATATTTGATAGAGATGTGATTTGTCTTAGAGTGCATAGCATGATTTTTTAAAATGTTAATGGCACTAGTATTGTCACAAAATATAGTTATTGGTTTGGTAACTTTCTCATTTATACCTTCCAACAGTTGTTTGATCCATGCTATGTTGGTACAATTCAATGTTGCAGCAACGTATCCAGCTTCTGCTGTTGACTGTGAAACACATCCTTGTTTCTTGCTAAGCCAACTCACTAGTCTTTCTCCTAAAAAGAAAGCTCCTCCAATTGTGCTTTTCCTATCATCAATGTTGCTTGCCCAATCAACATCAGTATAAACTTTTAAATCAAAGTCATTTCCTTTCTGATATACTAAGCCATAATCCTCAGTGCCTTTCAAGTATCTGAAAATTCTTTTGATTGCTGTCATGTGTGTTTCCTTGGGATCTGCAGAGAATCTTGCAACTATACCTACTACATGTGCTATGTCTGGCCTACTGTGAACAACATATTGCAACTTTCCAATCATGGATTAGTAAAGTGTCTCATCAATAGATGCAGATTCATCATTCTTTGATAGTTTATAGTTTGTAGTCATAGGAGTACTTACTGGTTTTGAATCCTCCATTCCAAATTTCTTCAAGATTTCCTTTATGTATTTGGATTGAGTAATGAAAATCTCATCTTTCATTTGTAGTATCTGTAAACCTATAAAATACTTTATCTCACCGATTAATGACATCTCAAATTCTTTGCTCATTTCATTTCCAAAGTTCTTACATAGAGAGTTATTTCCACAAAAGGTAATATCATCAACAAATATAGCTGAGATAAGTATTCCATTTTCATCATTCTTCATGTACATATTCTTGATTAGATAAGAGTGCAATCTTTCATACCATGCTCTAGGTGCTTGTTTCAAACCATATAAAACTTTGTTCAATTTACATACTTGAACTTTATTCTTGTCTTCAACAAATCCTTTAGGTTGTTCAATAAAAACTTCTTCTTCTAATATACCATTCAGAAATGCAGATTTGACATCCATTTGATATACCTTCAAATTTTTGAAAGTAGCATATTCCAACAATGTTATTACTCCTTCAAGTCTAGCCACAGGTGCAAAAGTCTCACCATAATCAATTCCTTCTTCTTGTGCATAACCTTTGCAAACTAGTCTTTCTTTATTTCGAATGACCTCAACTTTTTCATTCAGCTTGTTTCTGAAAATCCACTTTGTACCAATTACATTTTTGTCCTTCGGTCTTGGGACCAGTGTCCATGTGTCATTCTTCTTGATTTGATCAATCTCTTATGTCATAGCATTTATCCAATCTTCACTGTTAAATGCCTCTTTCACTATTCTTGGCTCAAATTCAGATATCAGACATGTGTTTTGTGTTAGTTTGTTCCTTGTCATTACTAGATCATCCTTATCTCCTATAATCTGACTTGATGCATGATGTCTTTTGACATACTTGGCTAATACAGGCTCAGTAGGCTCTGTATGATCTTCTTCATCACTCGGTAACTGAATATTTTCTTCATTTCTTTCTGCAGTTTTTTCAGTAGGAATTGTCGATTGAACATAGACAAATTCATCATAATCTTCTGGTTCTTTGGAATTTCCTTAATCATTTCTTTTTGCAAATTCATCAATTTTCACATTTGCACTTTCTACTATTTTGTTAGATGATTTGATCAGATATTTAAATGCTTTACTTCTAGAAGAGTAACCAAGAAATGTTCCTTCTTCACTTTTCTGATCGAACTTGCCATTTCTATCATCTTTGTGTACATAGCATCTACTTCCAAAGATTTTAAAATAGCTTACATTAGGTTTCTTGTCATACTAGATTTCATATGGTGTCTTCAAAGTTCCTTTCTTCAGTTGTACTTAGTTCAGGGTGTAAACTGTTGTGCTTATTGCTTCTCTCCAAAATGTTTGTGGCACTTTCTTTTCAATCATCAGGGTTCTGGCACAATCCACAACATATCTGTTTCTTCTGTCAGCAATTCCATTTTGTTGTGGAGTTCTCGGTGCACAAACTTGTCTTTTTATACCATGATCTTTGCAGAATAAGTTGAACTCATTAGATGTGAATTCTCCTCCTCTATCTGATCTAAGACATTTCAGTTGTCTTCCTGTTTCATTTTCAACTCTTGCCTTGTACCATTTAAACATTTGAAAAGCTTCTGATTTTTCTTTTAAAAACATAACTAACATCATCCTTGAGTAATCATCCACAAATAATATGAAATATTTATCACCATAATAACTTTGAACTTTCATAGGACCACAAAGATCAGTGTGCACAAGATCTAAAATTCCCTTGGAAGTGTAAGACTTACTTGTAAAGCTTGATCTTGTCATTTTACCCATCTAGAAACCTCGACACATAGCATTCTTAGGTTTCTCAAGACTCGGTACACCTCTTACTCGGTGCTTCTTACTTATTTTGATCAGATTATCAAAATTTACATGACAAAACCTTTTATGCCATAACCAGGTATCATCTATCTTTGCATACAAACTTTTATTCAGAGTTGAGTCAAGGTGAAATGTGTTACCTTTTGTTTGTGTCCTGGTAGCAGCTAACTTTCCATTCTTGTCATGAACTTTGACAATTCCTTTATGAAATTCTATTCGGTATCCTGTATTGTTTAGCTGTGCTACACTCAACAAATTGTGTTTCAAACCTTCAACCCAATAAACATCATTGCATCTTGCATTGTCAACAAGTGTTATGGATCCTTTACCTTTTACCAGACATGGTGCATCATTACCAAATCTTACATAGCCTCCATCACAGTCTTCTAGCATAACAAACTTGTGTTTATCACCTATCATGTGATGTGAGTATCCACTGTCTATGATCCAAGAATCATTAGTATTTATGTGAGATATTAGGGCTTTTTCTTCATACCTTTATTCATCTAATCCATCTTTGATAGCCACATAAACTAATTCCTCTATATCAGTTTCATCTGATTTATCATCATTGGATTCCTCATCGGCTATTAAGCATGACTTTCTATCTCTTCTTCTGAAGTCTCGGTGTCCTCTGTAATGATTATCTTTCTGTCTATCATCTCGGTAATCTCTCTTTTCAGTAGAATCTTTGTCAGGACAGTTAGAATCCATATGTCCTATCTTATCACAATTGAAACATTTCAAAGGTAGTTTTCCTTTATACTTACCTTTGCCTCTCGGTAACCTTCTGGATAAAAGTGCTTCAAACTCTTCTTGTTTTTTGATTTCCTCATATAGTTTGTGTACTTCCTCCATGTTCTTGTGAAATCTTTCACTTGCTCCACTATGATCCCCTTTAGTGTAATTACTCATTCTATCATTGTAATCATCAGATTCACCAATATGAAAAGAACTAAATGCAGATTTAACTTTATTTACTGAAGACCCACCATTATCAAAATTACTTAGCTCAAATGCATGTAGCTTACCAATAGTAGCATCTAAAGAAACTGGCATATTGGGTACAGACCTTAGTTCATTGATTGCAGAGAATCGGATTGCATAAGCTGGTAGAATGGTTCTTAACAACTTACTTGTTATATCCTTTTCTTCAATAGTTCCACCTACTCCTTTGATTTGATTGACAATCTCCTTTAGTCTTGTATTGTACTGGGTTATGTTCTCACCTTCATTCATCCTCATAGATTCAAGTTGTCCTCCTAGACTATCCACTTTTTCTCTTTGAACATGTTCATCTCCACCATACATAGATATGAGCTTGTCCCACATTGCCTTTGCATCATTGCAGCCTTCTAGATCATTAAACTCTAAATCGGTCAATGCAGATGTTATTTCAATCATTTCTTGGATATGTTCTCACTTTGGCTTTATCTCTTCCATTGTCAATGGATAGGTGCTTGGTGTGATGAAATCATTCTCTAGATAATATACAGAAAATTCTCCAACTCCTGATAGGTGCAACTTCATCCTTTTCTACCATGTAGAGAAACTTGACTTGTTCAGCTTCGGTGCATCCCTCTTATACATCTCTGGATCTTTGCCTCAAGTACCTTTAAACTTTTTCTTCCAGAGTCCAAAGCTCTGATACCAATTGATAGTTCTGATACTTAATGTTAAGTACAGATGCCAAGCTAGTAAGATGAGAGGGGGGGTGGGGGGTGAATCATACAAACTTAATCTTCCATAAAAACAACAAATTCAACCTCGGTAACATATACTTTAGTAATATAACCAAAACTGCTAAACATGCAAACTCAAAAGGATATAAACATCATAATACTCATAACACCAAATTTAACGTGGAAACCCAAATAGGGAAAAACCACTGTGGGATTTTTGACCCACTGAGAAATATACTCTTCTAGAGTATGCTTGGTTAAAAGCAAATCCTGTTAAAGATTACAAACACATTGCTAGATGTGACCCGGTTAAGGGATTTCCCTCAGATCTGTTAGGATCTTCACCTTATTAGAAGTGACCTTGTTAAAGGATTTCAAACACTCAATTAGAATGTCACCTTGCTAGAGGGTTTTACAAATAAGACTGTTAAGTCCACTCGATTAAGATATTTTCTGTCACTTTACAAGATAACAGTAATAAAAATCTATCTGCAACTTCACATCTAAAATGCTAAAGCAGATTCTTATTTTCTCAATACAATAGGACTAATCTTGTCCATCTACTAGGCTCTATACTCTGTTATTCAAACAGATCTTCAAGCTTCTATGCTTGATAATCACTATGTTGCATCCCTGTGCATACACTTGCCTACATACATTGTTTATCATCAGTTCCTTATTTATAAACAATTTGCCAACTGCTTAATCTCCTTGATCACATTTCCCATGATCAATCATAGCCATCAGATCTTCAAACTTTGACCAGGTTCAATGTATCCTTCGATCTGAAAAATGTTTTACCCCACCTTGGAACTTGCATACATTGAACTTATGCTAGGGTATTGCGGTTCAATCTAAGCTGTAGATATTTTTGCCGATTTTCCTTTGCCATAGCTTCTTTAACAAACTTCATTCACGACATACCAATCATTTAATCATATCCAGCTCATCAACTTCCTTCATTAAATAATGCTTTTATTCATTCAATGCATTCTATTATTACTCGGTTACAACTCGATAAATACTAAACTTCACTCGGTAGACATACCACCTTCATTAACCGATAGCGATAACCTTAGGGTTTACCGACTAGGTTCCTTAGGGTTTACCAACTAGGTTCTTTGCTCAGTAACATAGTTTAGTATTAACCTTACAATCAATAACATATGTATGATATCAAAACAATCTAAACATCATGATCTCATCATTGCCTAACTCATTAATAGTTTCCCATTGAATAACTTATTCCTCCCCTTATTTATCATATTCTTTCTGTGTCTTTTACCGACATCTTTATACTCATCAAATCATACTTCTCTAGATATGGCAACGTCATACTGAATTAGAAAATCAATTTCTTGACATCAATGACAAAATAATAATATTAAGACAGTAAACATCCTTAATCAGTTATATCCATAATCATCAAGAACCTTCTCAATATCCTTATTGAAATGCCAACAATCTCCCCTTGTCTGTTATAATGCCAACATTGATTAGTAATCAGTTTTCCTGGGAGCAGCAATAAAGTCAAGATTCAAGTATTGAAGTAGAAATTTTCATCCTATTTTGTTGAAGGCTTCATGAAACTATAATTCTATTTGGAGATAAAAAAATATTCACAAGGAGGCATATCATTTTATTTTCAGCCATTTATCAACATCTCGCTAAAAAAGATAAGCTTCCATTACAACAATTTCAATTATCTTTATCTCAATTTCATGGTTAATTCCAAAACTAGGATTTGACTTAAGGTAAGCCCATATTTCCAACCTATTTCCCTTTCTTTCTGTGTGTAGGAAGGAAATATGGAGCTGCGATCTTCGGGATAAGCTTTATTTACAAATATGAATTGATCCCCCTTTCATGTGGGAAAAGTTCGAACGACACCACAGTCCCAACATGTTAGGTGCTCTTTTAGGGATCAGATCTGAGTCAACGAACATTTCTTACATCCAAGTGAACAACTCAATCCCACATCTATAGCTCATTGTTTTCATGTTCTTACCTTCATTTCCAACACTTTATCTTAATTCAACAATTCAATTTACAAAAGAGGGATCCAAAATTAATGAATCCATTAAGTATTTAGTCTTAAATCCTTGTTGATCTATGATTGAATCTATTGGATTCCCCCTCTTTTGAATGTAATGGTATCCCAAGTCTAAAATTAGTGATTTTCATCTCTCTTGGGGTGGAAACCCTAATTTTTTACCATTATAGAACGAGATTCGTAGATCATATTTAGTGTAATTTAGATATACAAAACATCAAATTAGAAGTTGGGTAATTGGCTTAGGCATGTAAGGGAGGTCCTCAAACATTACAAATATTTTGGTATATCCCATGTATTTAGGGACAAGAATATGATTGGAGATGACATTACTTAGGTGATCATGAAAATTATGAAAGAGGACATATAGGTCAAATCACTAAAATGATTGGGCATAATCTTTGTAAAACTTCTATCATATAATATACTTTCATTAACCATTGAGATAGATGGAAGTGGAAATTGATATAAAGAAATGGTAGGTGAAGTGAAGGGGAGTACGAAAGTAACTAATTTAATCATGTTACCTTACATTTTTACAGCTGAATAGGTGGGAAATATTGCATTGTAACATTCACAGAGGAGAGATAGAAATATATATTGCCTAAAATCAAGAAAGTGACAAATTCCTTTCTTTGGGGGTGTATCTAATTGAAGGGCTATTGAGCTCTCGAAAAATAATTAGGAGGATCTATAAAACTATCTCCTAAAAATGCAACTAAAACTTGAGCGAGATAGGGATGCTGGATGAATTAGTTGAGGGTTTTCCACATATTAAATTTTTTACCCAACCTATAGTTATTTGATTAGTTGTCCTCTAGCCTTTCCACTATTATATCTAAACTTGCAAACAAGAAAACAAGGAAAAATAGTTGTACTATATAAGGGCTTGCCTAATTCAGACCTCATTTTTGTTTTTCTATCTCCAAAATAACTATGATGATGACAATGACTTGTGGCTTCACAAGGATATAGGCTAAATATGTAATTGAAAGGATGAAATAACAAATATTACCTCAAGTATGAAACTCTTTCATGAAGTCTTGCATAAGGCTTGATATGATGGATTAAAGTGTTGCAACATGTTAGTGCATGGTTTCATCATGTAGAAACATAATGTAGTTTATCATGATTGATGTAACAAACTTGTATGATTAAATACTATGTTCTCCTTTAATTTATACTTATGCTTGATTTTATTTAAATGTCTTTAATATAGTCTTGTTAGGATGTACACTTTTAAAATGAGAGAGAGAGTTTTATTTGTATGGAACTTAAACTATTTTGGAATTACTTTTTAGGGAATAACAATAATGAAATGCAAATTCCCGCTATTGAAAAAGCTAAATTTAATTCTTCAAAAGTTGAGCTTCGATTGCATATATAGGGGTTCCTAGTGTCCTAGTCCTAGAAAATAGGACATGAAAAAATTAATCAAGAAGGGAATGAACCAAGTTTAGAAAAATGGTCCCGAAACTAATCACTATTAAACATTAATTAGCCACATCCACCAAAGTAGGTCCAAATGTAGTGTGACTTTTTTAAGGTATATAATTTGTGACAGTAAATTTAGCCCTTGATTTACTGGGAGCATGAAATTTATTTTATAATCATGGTGAAGTATGGAGAACCCAAATATTCTTTCATAAAAAAATTGAAGTGACAAGATGACTCCAAGATTGGCAAGGTAGTATCTCCAACGAATTAGGATCTTATCAATATACAATATCAAAATAAAATGCAAGAAAAAAGTAATCAATATGATCAAAATTGAAAAAGGCATGGATCATACAAGAAGTATGGAATCTAGGACTATTATGATCTTCTGATACTTAGTAGGAGCCATTTCCACAAATGTAAGGTACATAACCTCTAAGGAAAGTAAGATCCTTGTGTAGTTACAAGCATTTTTTCACACACACAATGCATGACATCTAGGAATAGTAAGATCCTCATATGTTTACTTAGAGACATGTATGAAATAACTCATAAGTAACAAGGCTTAAATATGTGTGCTATGCTAGGTAGATTATAAACAAGTAAAGGACTCATGTGATATTAAAAATTCTTATATATACTAGGTAAGCTTCACACCAATAGTGTCAAAGATTTCTTACCGAATAAAAACTCTTTTTAAGCTAGGTAATTTTGATAGAAAATGCTCCCAAAAGTTTTTGTAATAACACAAACAAGTTGAAATTGAACAACCAATCATGTTGTGTGTGAACAAGTAGAATTGGTAGAGGAATGTATGTCCCTACCTTAAAGTAACTCCATATGCCAACTATGAGCAATTTACTTTAAGGTATCACACATTTAAAGATAAGAACATTGCAAGAATGAAATTGTATGAACATAAACTAATTGAGGTGATATCACATAAAATAGCATGCAATATCACATAAAGGATCCAAATATTTGTGGTTGAATATGAATGAAAGATTAAATATATATATATATATATATATATATATATATATATATATCAATATGACTATTTTCTAATTGAATTCATCCCACAAATATAGTGGAATTACAAGTATAGAGGAGGAGGACCACATATGATGGAAAAAAGGCTTTTGGGTCAATATGAAAGTGATCTAAAATGCTTCAATGCTTTGCATTGTCAACAAAAGATAACATGTTGAAAGAGCACATATATGATAAATAACATTTATGACAAAAAAATAATAGATTTCAAAGACAAGAGTGGAGATAGAAGACTAACACAATAATGTTTGTCCCTTTGTATCCTTGTGCCAATGGATCATCCATGCTCATCCAATGAGATATTATCAAACAAAATACACACCAAGTAGAACATCACGAGAAATCGCATTATATACAATCAAGCATAAAAGCATAGAGGCGTACTACATTCTCTCAAAATAATTTTTTATCGGTTATGGTTTAAAGCTTGTTTAGAAGGAGGTGGGATATTACTCAACATAAATTACTTCTCTTCTTTTTACCTAGGGAATAGAAGGATGAATGCAAGGAACCTCTATTACTTGAGAGATAGGAGGAGGTCTATGTTTCAAGCGTTTTCCCTATTGTCCTTTATAGAATGATAGACATGGAGCCACAAGATACACAATAGAAGCTATAAGAAGGGGTAAAATTCCCAAGTCAAGATGTGGTTCACTTATTACCTATGGGGTAGGAAGATTTACTTTTATAACTGTAAATGTCATAGGATCCTTGGGGGTAGTATTTTGAGTGTGATACAATGATATGGCTAAGAATAACTCAGCTATTATCTCCGCATTAAAATTTTATTAATAAGAAAAAATATCTTGATGAGATCTAATTGGTTGAGGTGGTTGTGACTAAAATTAATCAAGTATAAAAATTACATATTCGATCAAAGGATGGAGCCTATCATTAAATATAGTATATACTTGTTCTTCAAATAGAAATTATAAAGCCCTATGGATTATAGAAGGGACATCTCTCATGGAGGTGAGCCAAGGATAGCCCAACAAGTCACATGAAATTGGTTTGAGGTAAGAGTTATGGTAAAGCGGACATCTAAGATTTTAGGTCCAACCTGAATACACAGGGTAATGGAAATAAAAGTAAGATAAGTGAAACCACCATTAACCTTAATCAAGACTACAAATTTATCTAAAGTATCTTGATACAATTCATATGTATAAATAATTTATTTTGTAACCTTATTTTCCATGTGCTAATAAATAGATTTGTCATTTTGTGAAAGAATTGATTAATAACTCTATTCATCTTGTTGACAAAGATATAATTCACCTCTAGTTAGAGAGATCCCATTACATTGGTGATCTTCCTTTTTGTTTGAGAGGGAAAGCACCCTCAAATGATGCAATTGAGTTTTATGGGTATAATTTTAATTAGAAAGTAGAAAAGAAAAACTAACATTCACACACATCCATGTTACAAATGCAATAAATATAGGTTAGTGAAAGAAAATCCAGTAGCATCTCAACACATAGACTGATACACAATGGATGAATGAATAAGTTTTGATTTTTAAAATTACTAATCCTAGAAAGATAAAAATTCTACTTAGATGAATATTATGTTCATAAAGGAAAACATCATTAAGAAATATTTACTTAAGCTTGTAGACTTGATGCAAATATTTAAGCAATACATTCCATTTCATATCCACAAAGACAAAACTGAATTCCTTAATGAGCCAACAAATTTTATTGACCCCATTCCAATTGTGTCTCACTCTCACATCACAGTGTGATGGGGATAAAAATTGAAGTCCTCTCCAATATCATTAGACTACATATCTAAAAGTTTTTCCTCCCAAGTCCTTTCAGTTTCCTAGTTGCTTCTTTGAAAAGCCAATAAAATATAAAGTCTCTTCACCTTTTTGTGAGTATTGTGTTAAATCATAACAAATAAAGATAAAAAAATATAAGTCTAGAGCTTCATAATTAAATATATTGGTGTGAAATTGTTAGGTTTAAAATTTGCATTATGTTGGGTATCTTGCATGTGTTGATCCTATATTTGTGTTACTTAAGAATCTCAACACTATTGCTTGTTTGAAGCACATAATTTTACTCTCATCTTGTCAATAGGTTCCTAGAAAATAGCACCATATCTTGTTTAGCATTGGCTAAGCTATTTTCCATATTAAATAATCTTTTTGTAAAATTTGAAAGAGAAAATTACTTTTGGAATATCCTTCTTCAATAGATTCTTTTACAAACTCATTACAAATAACGTTGCACTTTGGAGCTCTGTCTTTCTCAAGAGTAGGCTTAAATTTTAAAATTATTCAATTGGGTTCTTTTCATTAGTAGTTTTAGGGAATTCATCTAGTTCACTATCATAAACATCTAAAATATGCTTGATAACTACTCATCTGTAATTGAACATCTTAGCACTTACACCACACAATATTCACTAATTCTTATCCAACTCATCCAATCCTCTGAAAGATATCATCCTTTATATATCATCCACACAAAGACGACATTTATATTAGGTTGGCCTAATTAGTAGAGTATAAATAGTCAACCCAAAATACATTCTCCAAAGAAATTTAGAAGGGAAAAAGGATATGTGAAATATCACACTATGTCTGCACACCTTCCAAAAAATTCTAAATCATTGCCTTCAAATCCATACGCTACCATATAAACCAAAAACACTCTAGTTGACTCCAAGATATAACCGATAATGCAACTAAGTTAAATATACTCAAAATATTGTGTGGAGCTCCACAAAACTTGTGGATGCACAATGTAGCATCACTTGATACTAAAAATACTACATTAGAGAACCACAACATAAAAAATATTAGAAGGCAAAGGAATGCGAAAAATTCTTGCAAATAGGTACACTATCACTATACGATCGACATTTAGAATGACACCAAATTACCTGTACATCAAATGAGAACATGAAACCTTTGATATAAAATTTTTTTACATCCACCAACATCATACTATAACTGCAATCAAATATTAATCAATATGACACAATGTGGACCAAGAAACTGAACCTTGTCTAACAGACTGTATACTAGACTAGTCACACTTAGCAAAAATCTACTGCAAATACCTGAAAACATCTTCAATGATCTAGAAAAGCTATAAGTAAACTTGATATACCATCTAATTTCATCACCAACAATATAAACCCATGAGAAAACTACAAATACAATACCACTTATCACATACTTTTAGACCAACTTCTAGACCTAGGTTGACATCAATGAAAACACAAAATCACATTTGCAACCAGATAGTGCTACATTCTATCAAATTACTACAATTATATATATTTAATATTTTCTACCATTGACCTCATATGAGATCTAGAATACATTTTTATTATTATTACAAGAATAATGGGTGATGGACGATTTTCATAAATAATAGTTTAAAATAGTCTAGTAGAAATTCAAGTGATTATGGATTGATAGACAAGTCATGTCAGAATCTATATCAAATTCCTCAAAGGATAGAGCACGAGAATCTCATAAATATGTGATTTGTGATATATTTATTACCTAACTCTATTTATAGCTCATAGATACATTAATGAAAAGATAGAAACCTTATAGTTAGAGTGTCACAAAATAGATGAGAAAGTTTGTATACTCCCAAAAAAATAGAGATATTGAATATTGTATAATTTTTATATTTAAAATTAAATTAGTAAGTATAAATTTTACTTTTGATCTTGCTAATCATATTTAAATAAAGGAGTAGTGGGCGTTGCAAATATATAGAGACACACACAGAACTCAGCTACAAGTATAGTAAATTTAATATCATATGTTAAGGAACTATGGACAAGACAAGGAATTGTATACAATGAAACTAGAAGACTAAATTATTGTAAAACTGTAATTATCCAACCACATAAAACCTTAATACTACAATGAAATACACCATACAGCAAGTCAAAACCTAAAACATGCAAAGCAAAAAATATGAATGATTATACCATCACATGCTCATTATGGTTTGATCCCCATTGTTTCCTCTCTCCATTGATCATACTTTTATATGATGATAGCTCTTAGATTTAATATGTGCACAAGAGCTCACTAAATAACAAATTATGGTTGTGTAGATGCTTAAGTTACTAATAGTTCATGAATTCATTAGGATTCACTAGGGATTAATAAGGATAAAAGGATCCTCTTTTATAGAGATCACCCTAGAAATGCAGGGCTAGGATTAAGAGGTGTAGAGATAAATGGTCAGCTCGTAGTAGAGGATAAGTATATAAAATAGAAAAATATTAGGG
Source organism: Cryptomeria japonica (assembly GCF_030272615.1). Taxonomy (NCBI): domain Eukaryota; kingdom Viridiplantae; phylum Streptophyta; class Pinopsida; order Cupressales; family Cupressaceae; genus Cryptomeria; species Cryptomeria japonica. Next base: position 239,042,314 of record NC_081408.1, on the reverse strand, counting down.
AAGTGGTTAAAGGTAAATTAAGAGATGAATGCCAAGTGTCATGGAGGGAAAAAGATAACGAATGAATTAAATAAATAAAAATTTATTTAATTAATAGAAGAAGTGGGACCAATTAAATAAGTAAAATATTACTCAATTTAGGGAAAGGATAATTTAAATAAATAAAAATATTTGTTTAAATAAGGAAAGGCTAGGAGAAGAGTGAAGTAATTAAATAAATAAGAATCTATTCAATTAATAGAAGGCTTAGAATAAAATAATTAAATAAATAAAATATTTATTTCATTAGGCTAGGACAATTTTAGGTGTGTATATTTTGCCCCTATTTGAGACAATGTAACTTGACGCATTATTTCAAAGAAGAAAAATAACACACTGGTATGATAAGTTTCTCCTAGTAAGGAAGACCACATGCCTCTTCGAGAGATTGGGTGAAATGTAAAAAAAAATTCAAACAATTTGTCTAAAAGAAAAAGATTAGGAAAAGGCTAGACATGATGACAAATAACGTCAAAAGGCTTGAGACAAGAAAAAATGGAGTTTCAATGGATCACGATGACCAAAAGGAGTCACCACGAGTAGCTAAGATTAGCATTCCTACAAATAAGAGCTAGGAAGAGGGACCACCTCATTTCCATCTATCACTTTCATTATTCATGACACAAAATGAACAAGAGCTAAAGAGCACAATAGTGTAGTGAATGGCAGAGAGATTTCATAGATTCGAGTTCATCCGATAGCATGAGCAGTTTGACAAGTACGGAAATCTGGTATGTACCCTATCGTACTTGTCATATTCTGCATTTAATGGATCATAAATAGGGCTAGAGTGCTTTTTTTTTCCAAAAAAACAACAGTTAGGAAAATGTTGAAATGATATTTAGGTCTCATTTTAGCACATTTAGGTTTCATCTTAGCGCGTTTAGGGTCTTAACACATCCATGGTATAGGAAACTATGTATACAGTCTACAAAAGTGCATTTATGATGTAAATATGTTTAGGGTTAGTAATAGTGCGTCTATGATAAAGAATAATGCATATCAGTTAAAAGTGCATTTATGGCATGGATAATTGTGTCTATGGATTCTTGGCATATTTGTGATAAAAATAAGCTCATATAGGGCATAAGTGTGTTTTTACACTGTAAAATTATGTATATGTATTAATATTGCATTTATAATAAACATAAGCATGTTTTTGGTCCCAATAAAGGAAAAACAAGTCGTCACTATGATAAAAAGGAATGAACAGTTGGATAAGCCATTAGATTAATTAAATCTAGCAAGTACCTTAGTAGGATAGGTTGCAAAGTGACTGATAAAGCTGATGAATCCGATGAAGTTGCAAGATAGAGCTAATAAATCTCACACAAGACTGACACGATTGTGACACTAATGTAATTGCATTGGTGATTGCAGGCTAACTTGGCTCCTATAGATTCACAAGACAGATTTGTGAGGATGCAAAAGTTGAGACCATAATTGATAGAGGATGATCATCTTACAATGGGAGTGCTAGGTTTATGGCATGCAACCTTGATGCCAGAGATTCATAAAAGTCTCAGTTTGTTATCCGTACTGGTCAAGTGATGATATAGAGAGCACTATACATTATACTTTCCAACTGGGAGATGTTTGTGACTTTGGAGGACATCTACCAGATTCTACGCATCCCTATCCATAAGGAGATGGTGATCTATAATTGAGAGGGAGGAGATGCAGAGGCTTTGCACGGAGTGTTCAATTGTTAGGATGTGGAGATCTGCGGTAGTCATATCAGGTGGGATGAGATGTAGGAGGTGGAATTCATTAGATCATCTCAGGTGGCGATTATCAATAGGATTGTCAATGATTATATCTAGCCAAACTACATGATGCATGGTATGTCTATTGGTTGGGGTCAAGCTATGGATAGGATACTATCACATGATACTCAGTTTTCTTGGGGGCCATGTATTTTGTCTCACTTATATCACGACCTACACCAGTTTGTCTATTTAGGTGGTTGTGGGATATTGGCTGGGGTCACATTTATTCATATATGGGATTTTAAGCATATTATTGTGATAGGGCCAGTTTTCTACAAAGGATGCAAAGAAGGACAACCCTATGTACATACTTGATAGTGCCTTGCTCAATGTGGTCCTTCTCAACAAATAGTCTAACTTTTTCAAGAAATTCCTTGAAGGTAGACAAACATGCTTTGTGAAATTCATATCCAATGTCTTTCTTCAATTTTTAAGTAAACATCTCAACCTTTTATTTTTATTGACATTGACAAGGGTATTGATTAGCCAAACTTCTTCATCTTTCTAAAATGACACGAAAGATTCTTCATTTTTCTTCTTTGTGTTACATAAAGTGGTCACCAATGCTTCACATTCAATGTTGTATGACAAATTTTTGTATAAAGGCTTCTACCAATTTTACCCCATGACTTGATTTGAGGTGGTAACTATGAAAACTAATCAATGGCTTGTCCACCTAAACTTTGTGGAAATAATCTCACTAAATAGGAATCTTCTCTTGCCAAATCTATACAAGCTGTGAAAAATTATCTAAGGTGTGCCTTAGGATCCCCTTTTCCTTTATACTTACGAAACTTAGGTACCACAAAATATGGAGGAAAAAGAGGCATTGATATCTTTCTATCAAATAGATAAGGACATATGTCATGAATAGTGTAGTCCTTTGTTGGTGTTTTCATACATGTTATTTATTGTTGCAATTCCTTAATCTATTGTTGCAAATAACTACTAGGTGGTTCTTTGTCTCTTTGAGATATCCACAATCCTGAGCCACCAGGTGGAGGAGGATGGATGTATTGCATGTAAGGATGATATTGGTCGTATATGTGTTTGGGTGATGGAGGAATGTAGTTATTGTATGATTCATAGGGTATGTTATTATGATGATATGCACTGGGCCAAAGGCAAGTATATGTGTCATGACCATGTGCATAATTGCTATTGTAAGCATGTTCTTTGAGTATGGCCATCAAACCTAGCACGTGGTCTCGTTGTATAGGTTTTTTTCATGATCTTGAGTATTTTCTTGTTGTTGAGTATATGCATTGGTATTTCTTCGGCCTTGGAAAGTATGTGCATGGGGTTGTCCATGAGTTTATCTAGCATCATTGGTATAACCATGATTATTGGTCACTTAGGGTTTTTGAAATAAGGAGGAAGGTGAATTAGGCACGACACGATTACATCTAGTTCCACCATCATTACCATTAATTTGATTAGGATCTTCTTGTAAAATTTGTGTCACATCAAAGTCATGGGGTAATCTTGCACCATCTTGAATTAACATATGCAAAAATCTTTGTCAATCTCTTCTCAAAATTTTCTCAAGTGATCTTATTGAATCTCACATCAAACATGCGATCTTGAATTTTTGATGCTGTGAATGAATCATTATCAAATTATTGTGTGTTACTGCAATTTTCAAAGGTTCGTGTGTTGTAAAATTATTCCTCATCAAACTCATATGTATCCATGTTTAGAGATCTTTGAGCTTCTTCAGATTGTCTTCTATATCTATGGCATCTGGTTTCAACCATGAAAAGGACATGGATAAGATGGAGTATGGAGGAATATGAAGACTATGAAAGATAAGTAGGATTGTGAAATAGAAATTAAATCTAAGGTTGTCCTGTGATGTCCCAAAATATTGTTCCGAGATATATGTGATGATCTAACCAAGGTTTGGCTTCCTAGGAAATGAAAGATTCGTATAGGTAAGTTGACCTTAAATTGAAATGTCCAAATGGTACCCAAGATGATAAATCTAATGTGGGAATCACCTAGAGATGTATGTAATGTGTTTGGAAGATATGATAAGGACTACTAAACATCCTTTTCACTCTATTTGAAAAGTGTGAATGAAAGTTTAAAAATGATGTTGAAAAATATTTCAAAGTTAATGGAAAGCCATGAAAAGATGATGGTTGACTAAATAGAATCTTATGGAATAAGATTTAGAAGTTCTTATAATTTCGAAACTAGAGATGTAGCATGGATCCACGTATGCGTCAAAATGTCTCAAATATGCCATTTTAAAATCTAAAAAAATGTAGTTTCAGAGTTGCAATGTAAATCCTAGTTTATCCAAATACACATTATAATGTTCTAAAAATGTGCCAGAAAATGACATAGATGTGACAAGATGAGTCAAAAATGCATTTTCCCAGTTTATAATGTTTTCTCAATTCTGTCCATTAACACACTAGGAAGTTGCATAGACTCAACAAGATTAGTAAAAAATACGCTAGAAATGAATAGAGATGTGGTCAAAGTAATCACATACAGACTAGAATTGAACACAGATGTGTTTCTGGCAAAATCTCAATTCTATCAAAATTTTAAATTTGTTGACAAGTGACTAGATCTCAATATTGATGTTTTAGTGGCAAGAAAACATAACAAACAAAAAGGCACAATGCCTAAAGATCCTTTTATCAAAATATGATTTCAATGTGTATGTTCAATAGGCCGAAATAGCCCAATTTCTATGGGCCTTAACATAATTAAATACACTCAAACACTTCTTAGCACTAAGGTCAAGGTCTCAAGGCAATAACTCCAGCCCATATTTTGGAATCTCTATCAATAAAAATGTGGGGACATGTTAATGGGTGCATACAATATTTTGTCTTTGAATGAGAGGATATCTAGGTGTTGAACCCAAGGTAATAATGAGAGGGGGGTGAATTAGTCTAAACAAATACATCATTGTAGCATGTAAATAATTAACTAGTAATTTATATCAACACATGAGCACCAAGATTTATACCTGGAAAACCCAAACAAGAAAAAAAATGATGAGAGTAAATCTACAAGAATAATCCACTATATATGAAATGATTATGAAAGATAGAACTAAATAATCTAAACTTGCACACCAAGGCTAATTGCTCATGGGGCAAGATACAAAGAGGACATGCAAAACTTGAAGCTAACTACACTTAGGAAAATATACAAAAAATGATATGAAAAGAAGGATCTCTTGATCGTGAAGCTATCCTTGAACTGTGCATGAAGTGAACATCAACACACACAACTCTGATCTCATATGCCAACATTATATCTCAACTTTATACAATAGTCTTCAACACAACTTGCATATCATTTGAACACATCTCTTCTAGTCTGCTCAAAATTCCTCCAATCTTTTCTCTTTAACACATAATCTACACTCTCACACTTCACATCCCATTTCTCACACTCCTACAAATCAGACACACATACGCCTTATATACAAGATAGATCATCAAAGCTTAAACCAAGTCAACCTGAAATAAAATATACTCTTTGAACCAATAACACACTTGCTGATCCACTCCAAGAGAAAGAGAGGACCAAAACACATCTCCCAAGGAATAATACACTAATCTACAATCATCAAAACCTAACCAGCAACATATTCACATGCTACACATCAATATAAACACATCAATAAAAAATATAAGCTCCAATGCACATAACTCAAATCCAGATCTCCACTCACTATGGTGAGACCCTTAACACATCAACCAGACTTCTACAAATCATATTTGGACCTAAGGATAGATCATACATAGAATATCACAACCAATAATGAATAATACTACAGCGCCCAGGGAACATAAAGATGTTTCCAAACCAGAGAACTATCATTTAAATAAGATATCAAAACTCTATCCAATGAAGATATTAATAAATTTTAACCTGATCAGCAACAAATTTTGGACCCAAGCACTTTCAAAACAAAAAACACAATAACTGCACCAATAACATAACAAGATAGCTCTACACCACAAACTTTCTCATGGGAGCTTCACTGGCTAGGCAATATTATATCATGTGCATTCATATTGGGGGGTTTAATATCCAAAAAATGAGGGTAAAATATATTGCCCATCCATGAAAATAGGGAGGTTTTTAATTCAAGCTATGAAAAAATACAATATCTAATGAAAATAGGGGGGTTTTTATTCAGGATGTGTATTAGGAGGGGGTGACAAAATAGGAGTTTATGGAAATATTTTTTGAAAATAGGGGGATTCTTTAGTATGCCATGAACGCATGTGCTATAACCTAGGTTCACTAAATGAAGGCCCCATGGATATTCTAGACCTTTCTAAAACTACAAGTTTGACATTAATGACAACCATAACAACACATTAATGCATACTTCCAATAGTAGGGGCCTCTAGGACTGGAAGGATGACCCAATCAACCTCTCACCGAAAAGCTACAAGTAGCTTATGCTAAGCCAAGGATTTATGTCTCATCTCAAGGGATCCCTATGGTGAGTATCTTGGGGGGAAAACTAGCTATCATGATATTTGGAGAAAAATAAGGTGTACCACTACTTAAGGTTTTTTAGTCACAATCTAGGGTATATTGGTATTTTTACATGCAACGGTTTTTTGAATGAAGAGGCTTCCTATCCCTTTAAAATAAAGGGGTTTTACGCATCACAAGGATACTCAGGGGAGATTATGTCGATATAGAACAGAGACACCATGTGAATGATGACTTTTATCACACCCATATAATCTATATAGTGGACTGGAGGAAAGTATCACTTGTATTGTTCCCTCTAAATTGCATGAATTCTCTGGTAGGTAGGCCCTCTATTAAAAAAAAATAAGATGCTTATTGATTTCTCTTATACCCAAGATCCACAAAGGCAAGGGGAGAGGATAATTTCATCAAACACCTTAGGGTTCTACAATAGATTGGGCAGGTTCCCTAAACACTTCAAATAATTGTTCTTTTTAGTGCAACAATAGGATTGTTTTCTAATCTAACAATAACAAGCACACTCCTAAATTACCCCTGCAAGCACAAATCTATTAGTAGTTTTTTAAAATTATCGCAACCTAGAACCACAAGGATTAGATCACAAATTGAAATAAAAATGGGCCTTTTATAAATGGTTTCAGAATATTCAAGCATTAATCAAACCCGCAAGACAAAAAATGATAGAATAGACCAAAAACATGTTAAGAATTAATAATAACATAATAATATCTAGACCCTAGACATGGTAGGACAAGCCATAGGTGTGATAGAAATCAACAAAACCATAATAAGATCTTACAAAATAAAAAAGTGTCAGAACCAAACATGCAATAAGATAGATTATAGACACAATATCAGTAACTATAAATGCAATAATATCAACCATAAATGTGACAAAATTAGGAATGCAAAAAATGCTAAGAAGCTGTAAACACGACAAGACGAACCAAAAATGCAGTAAGAATTGTTAGAAATGCGATAATAATGACTACAAATGTGCCAATATCTCAAACCTGCAAAAACCCATAATCAAAAACATGAAAAATAAATAAAAAACACAATAGGATGAACCATAGACATGATAAGAATAAAAATCATCGCAAATGTCGGATCTGCGAATCTGAAAGCACAACAACACTAGGATATTAGAAAACTAGGGGCTTGAGTCCCACTAGCCATGCCAAAAAATATATAGTGAAATCCAATGACTAAAGTATTGCAAGACCATAAAGATACAACCACATAAAACCCTAGTTGAGTATGTGCAGGATCACGAGGGGCCAAAAGGTGGTGATATTCTGACTAAAGTTCTGATTGATGGGCTGATTGAAAAATATCTATAAATTTCAAACTGTATCACATTTTTGAATTCGAAACATGTGTCACATTTTATTATTTGTATACTATAGGATTACAAAAAAAATTCATTAAATTTTGATGAAACTATCATGGTTAGGCACACAAGTTTTTATATTTTTAAAAAGTTGTAGTAAAAATCATAATTAATTATTTATTTCAAAATAAACAAAAAAAAATTATGTCACATTTGGACATGAATCTTATACTTATATGTAAAATATTATTAAAAAAAACTTATGATTTGATTGTGGTTAGGGTGGTAATACAGACACCCGCTTCTTATCTTTTTCCTGAAATTTTAGTACTACTCCATTAAAATTTTGGTCAAATGGTAGCATATAAACTATATTAAATTTTTAATAGATTGCATTCTTACATATTTTTGAAATAATGTTCATAACTTATTTAAAGTTTTTACATCAAGTTCCCTAACTCTGTTTTTTTTAATTTTCATTGCCACTTAAGGGCTTGTTTGGTCCACCATGATCCCACACATACCTAGTTCTACAATAAAATCCACCATACACCAAGGAAGAATCTAAAACATGAAAATAAAAAAATATGAAATATTAAACCATCAAACGCTCGTTAGGGTTTTATCTCCATTGTTTCCTATCTCCATTGATCTTGCTTTGATATGTTGATTTCTCTCAGATTTTATGTTTGCACAAGAGCTTAATAAAGAATAGATTGTGGTTGTGTAGATGCTTGAGTGATTGATCATGCATTAATTCATTAGGATTCACAAGGGATTGATAAGGATGAAAGGATCCTCCTTTATATAGAACACCCTAGAAATGGAGGGCTAGGATTAAGAGGTGGAGAGATAAATGGTTGGCTTAGATTAGAGAGTAGGTATGGAAAATTATAGGAAAATATTAGGGAAGTGGTTAAAGGTAAATTAAGAGACGAATGTCGAGTGTCATGAAGGGAAAAAGGTAACAAATTAATTAAACAAATGAAAACTTATTTAATTAATAGAAGAAGTGGATCAATTAAATAAATAAAGATTAGTGAATTAATTAATTAAATAAAAATCTATATAATTAATAGAAGGTTTAGAATAAAATAATTAAATAAATAAAATATTTATTTAATTAGGCTAGGACAATTTTAGTTGTCTATGGGAAGTATACTTGACAACTAGAGGTTTAAAAAAAAAGTTCATGGTATAGTCAAGAGAAAAACCTTGTTTACTATATAACAATGAGATCACTCTTACATCCTAAGATTTATAAATATCTTCCCCATTTTGGATCTCTAGCAATAAGGGTAATGAGTGTACCAATGTAATATTAGAATTAAACTTTGAAGACCTAATAAATATAATATAGTAGTCCATATGGTTAGTAGAGATGAACTAATTAGAGTTATTGATTTTTTGAAAAATAGTTTTGCTTATATTGTGTTGTAAATTAAACAAAAGACTAATATTTTGGATTGGTATATCTAGTAAAGATAAATTTGTAAAACCAATTAATAAATGATAGAATGAAATACATTGATTATAAGAAAATAATTATGTTATTATTGGAGATAATTTCACATAATAATAGTTTTGATTAAGGATTAGTAGCCCAAGAAGGTCCATACTATAGAGACATCAAAGTGCATCTATAGAAAATGCTATCATTAAAATATTTAAGTGAGGTTTCAGTTAATCTAATTCAATTGAAATTAGATATGTTGATGCCCAACAAAGTCTACATGATAGTAATGCATTTAGAAGTGAGAAATTTATTTTATTTATTAATGAATTAAAAAGACATAAAGAAGCCTAATTCAAATATTATTAATCATAATGATTTATCATGAGATCTTTCAAACAAATTTTTAATAAATCAATACCCATATTCTATAACTATAACTTATTCAACATCGTGTCTTGCCAATAAAAGAACTATCAAATTTATATTATGAAGCAATACTTTATTATAGTCACGTTATTAATATTTAAACATATTTTATATTTAATGAGTTAAACATTTATGCTCATGGAAAATGATTTGTATTAAAAGTTAGATACTAGTTAGTTATGAGATAAAACATATAAGTACAATAATTATCAATGAAAAGGAGACTCTTTTCTAGATTTGTTTCGTTAGTGAAAACATGACATATTTTGATTCTCACACTTTTGGTGGGCTTTGGAGATATAATAAAGAAAGCATTCAAATCTTATGTTTTTGATTAAGTGAAAAGAAGGGTTTGAAGGGGCCCTGAAACCCTTTACCGCAAGTTATAAAATAGGTAAAACATTGAAATTCCATCTAGATAGAACAAAACAAGAAACAGAGACAACTAGTAGATACAAAAAACCAACAAGAGCACGAAAGGAAATAGAAGGAAAGCACAGAAACACCTAAGGGACAACCGAGATAAAAAAACAACAAACCTAAGAGAAATTTTTGAGAATCTCCACTGCTTCCTTTTCCAGTTGGACCATTGAAGCGACACCACCCTTAAGATCCTACAACTCCTTGGCTTGCTGATCCATCTTCCTCGTACTTGCTCGGGCTCTTTTACCATGTCTAGTGGCCACACCCTCAAGGGTCGGAACCTTATCCTTAGAAATATCTATCACATTCTTTTCCTGGTGGATCTGTTCAAGTTTGGTAATCATCACACTGAAGCTATCAACAGAGGCTTTCATAATTTTTTGGCTTTGTTCTCTGATTATTTTTAGGGTATTCTCATGGTTGAGAACCCTCTTTTCCAATTCATTGAAACTAGCCTCCACAAACTTAAATTTAGAGCCATAAGCTTCAGTGAGAGCCTCCACGTCACTGATGGATTTTGTTAGTTCATTCAAATAATTAGGCAAGGAGCTGAGATTACCTATCCCAACAACTTCTAAAGTGTCCACTTTCTTGGAAGATTCCACCTATTTAGACTTCAAGCTTTCCATATGTGAGTATACCCATTCAATAATCTTGTAAAACTCCATCATCCCACTCTTCGCAGTATGAAGAAACGTCATAGGAAAATCGCTACTGCCTTTGATGAATTATGGAAAGACAACATTATTCTCCAGGGTCTCCACATCAGCAACAATAATTTTATCATTAGGAGGCAGAGTCTCACCTCCCACCACCATCTTCCCTTCTTTCTCAACATTAAAGGTCCATTTATTAGGGTCCATTGGAGTAGATTGGGTCTTTGAGGTACCATCCTCCTTCTCTTGGTAGATATTAGTAATAACAGGACTCTGCTTAGTTTTCTTCTTAGGTGATGGGGTAGCATTTTCACTTTCAGTTTCCATACCATCATCATCCTCATCATTTTCTTCTAACCAATTTTCCTCCTCATGCACCTTACTCCTCTTTCTTCTAACCCCTTTTCCAGTAGTCTTTTTGCCTGACCTAGAAGTCATATCTTTATCCTTCCCTTTTCCAGTACCTTTAGCAGAGGTATCCCTATCAAAATCATCTTCCCACTCCGTATCCGACCCCTCATCTTCACTATCATCTGATTTTTCACTCATCTTCTGAGTCTGAAAGCTCAGTGATAAAATGTTGCATAGAGGAGGCCTTGACATGGTTGTATAAGAGAAACATAAACATTCATGCATGGGTGGATTGCTATCCGGGTTAGCCCTAAAATCCTTTATGTTGATGTTTAAGGATCTAAACAGGTAAAAAGGAATAGACACAATATCTTTATGGAAGAAGTAATTCAAGAGCATAAAATGATATCCATAAATACAAGAGTATCTATTGTCAAGAGTGACATATAGCATTACAGCAAACAAAAGACATCTCCATACATTTTTAATAACCTTCGGTGAGTAGTAGGTCTTGCTGGATTTCACCAGTTTGGCTTTCCCAGAGTCTTCCTTCGGGAATCTCTTAATAGTAGCCTCTATGAGCTTTCTATCCCTGTATAATTTTCTTCTATCCATTGGCATCCTAGTGACTTCAGCAATTATTCCTTCATCAATTTCTACCTTTCTTTTGCCTATGGTAATTTTGCCCTCCTTCTAGTTCTTCTTGAATAATCTGGTAATGGTAGGCTTTTTTCCTAGAATTCACTCCATATATCATGCATCTTAGTAGTCTCCAAAATAGCCCACACTTTTGGCTTCTTCTTCCATTCATCACAGGAAAGCGGCTCAATCTTTTTCTCGTTGCCTCCCATATCATCAATGGCTAAATTTCTCACTCCCTTCACAATACAGAATAGGGAAAAAACAGAGACCAAAGTGCATAGCAGGGAAACCCTCAAAAAAGAAATGGGCACTCAGAGAGCATGCGAAGTCTTGTCTACATTAAACGCCAGCTGAATCTTCAAGCACCTCTCTTTCAGACTCATTATGGTAACTTTCATTGATAAGTACATTGTAATCATCACTTATCACTGTCTCTTTTCCATGCACTCTATCATAAATGAGGATGGCACGGGTCTCATGAGGAAGATCTAGCTCACCTTTCTAGCTGATCATTTGATCAACATGAACAACCATGTTGGCATCTCAATCAACCATGGTATTGGTCTCTCTATAACTATGAGAGATAACACATTTCTCAAAGGAATTGGTTATCTCCTTGGCTTGAGATATAATGTTTTTGATGGTCCATGGTAGGGAGGAAAGACCCTTTAGGCATTTTACAATGTTATTCGAATCTCCCTCAAGCCAAAATTTATTAAATCCCAAAGATTTAGCAAGGGCAAGAGCTTGGTAAGCTGCCATGGCTTTGGCTAAGTGGTTGGTCTAGGATCCCATGGGGAGTGCCACCACCGCAACACAATAGCCTTCTTCATTTCTTATCACTCCCCCACACCTAGTCGGTCCCAGGATTCCCTTGGCCGCCCCATCAAAATTATCTTTGATCCAACCTGTCAGACAAAAAGACCACTTGCTACTCTCTCTCTTATCCTTCTTATCATTTCTGCTTATAGAGGAAGAAAAATTCCAATTATTGAACAAATCCAATTCATCCTTGCTCCTAAAAAGAAGAGGCTTACCATCAGCTTTCAGATTTTCCACAATGGCCTGCTTAATTTTAGTAAAAATCACTTCAGGGGAGGAGAAAGAGTCTCTGAAGATTTTGTTGTTCGTTTCTTTCCAAATTCCTCAAACCACACGAGGAAGAATTGTTAGAGTAAAGTAATTAATTAACTTTGCTCTCCTCTTAAGATTTCTCTTTATGCATACATTAGTCATTTAATAATTAATATTTAATTATTAAATGCTCACACGTTAGGGTTAGGTTTTCCTTTTGGTGTTGATCTCCTTTATAAGGATTGATCTCTTGTATTATTCATATTCTTGATTCATTTTTCTCTGATAATACATCTTTTCTCTTTGTCAGAGCCAAAACCCTTGTATTCATTCTCTCTCTTTCTCTGTGACAGGTTTCTTGCATGCAGGTTTCTTTTGGGTTCTGTGGATTTGTATTTCTCAAATCCTACATGGTATCAGAGCTCCAGACCTGCTGCTTCCTGTTCGTCTTCTGAAGAATTTGGAGCTACGAGGGTTAGATATGACTTTTAGGTTTTGGTTGCATCAGATCTGTGTTTGTCTTCTATTTTTATTTTGGAATAGGGGGTTTTTTTTTCAGTGCACTTTGAGCCCAAATGGACCTCACCGTTGAGCTCGTAGCACCCAAAAACCCCTATTTCCATATAAAATTCGTCCGATTTGGACACAGTTGCTCCAGAAGGCAAATTTTTTTTGCCCCAAGGCTGTACGGCCCTAGGGCATGAAAACCGAGGCGAAAATTCAAAAAAGATCAAAAAACGCTATTTTTTTAATTAAAAAAAGCGCAGCCAGTTTTATTAAAAAGGGCGCAGCCCTTTGGAGTCCAGCGCCACCGGTGCGCAGCCCGGCGGCCATCGCCGCCGGCGGTAACCCCCGCCGTGCCGCCCAGTGCCGCCAGCCGCCCGCCCGCAGCCCATGAGCCGCCCGCGCGCCGCCCACGTGCCGCCCATGCGCCGCCACTGTGCTGCCTCAGTGCCACCACACCCCTGCGCCAGCCCCTGGTCGCCCAGCTAACCAGGGGCCATTTTTTTTAAGCCCCTGAGGGCTAGCAGGGTCGTTTGGATCACTTTGGAGCTGTTTTACCAAATTGGGCATAACTCGGGCATTTTAGCTCGGATTTTCGAATGGAAATAGGCGTTGGAAAGCTGGTTCCGAGCCCGATCTAATTGATGCAAGTCTTTTTCTCTAATTTTTCTGTTTTGCAGTGTTTTTTGCTAGTCAAAGTCAGAACAAGTTTTTTGCACTCTAGGAGCCATATCTTTTGCATACGGACTCCATTTTTCGCAAACGAATAGGCGTTGGAAAGGGGTTTCTGTGCTCTTTCCAGATCTATCATTGATTTTTCTAGAATCTACACCAGGTACATTTTATTCAGTACTTTGTGTTTTCACACATCTGTCAATTACTTGGACGTTTCAGACTTGGAAATGATTTGTTTGCGTGGGATGGCTTTATTTGATTTGCTTTATCAGTATTAAAGTCATTTAGTCTCAGATTTGTTAATTTGAAGAGTTATCATGGGTTTTTCTGCTCACCCTTCAGTTGTATTTCTAGAACGGGGTAATTTTGAGTCATGGGCAAATGGCATACTTACACACTGTAGGTGGCTTAATATTTTGCCTTATTTGTATGATCTCATACCTGAACCAGCAGCTTTAGAGGGAAAAATAGCTTGGGATATCATTAGAAATCACATAGTAGGAGTTATTTTGTCTAGTGTTGATTCTGACACTGTGTGGGCTATATCGGGCATTGATTGTCCTCAGTCACTTTGGACACGTCTTTGGGAGATCTATGGAGACCCCAGTCTTTCTCCATTCCCAAAGGATCCTGCTTCAGATTGTCTTGTACCCATTGGTTGGAGAGATAACACACCTTTTGATCATGATACTTTAAAAGAACTTCAATATTTAGACACCCTTACATATTCCGATGAATCAGAGGATTATCTCACAGTTCCTACTCTTCAGACTGAGATTATACATGTATCAACATCATCTCCTTTTGTTCCTGATCAGTTTGATATTGCCTCTTCTTTGGCTCCTATTGATTCAGCTAAGCAGGACATCATACATCTTTCAGACATGGCTACTTGGGATTCTTATCTTGCAGGCATTTCGTCTTTGTTTGTAGAGTCCTATATTGTAGACTTGGAGGATTACTTTGAGGATTTTCAGCTCCTCTTTGTTGACAGCCATATTCCAGCTGTTAGCCCACCATCATCTGCGCATTCAGAGGTTGCAGTTTTTGAGTCTTCAGTTCAGTTTGGATTTGACATCTTTTGTTTCAGTTCAGACAAAGGGATTCTTCAGCATCCTATTATGGCACACATCTTGAGACAGATTGATTCTTCTCGCTTCATAGGGTTTCTTCATCTTCGTCCTTTGGATCCATTTCTTCCCAAGGGGAGGAATATTATATGCCGCTTCAGGATCTCTTTCTGGATTCTACCTCAGGCATCCATATGTGCGACAGGAGTTTCTTCATTGTGGGGGGGGGCTTCTAGTCTCTTTCTTTTTCTCCTATGGAGACCATTGTATATGTACTTATATGATAGAAGTTGTCTATGGGGGGTATCATGTTATCCACCTCCTATCCTTCTGTTATTAGTGCATTTATTAGTGGATTCTGCATCTCACTTATATAGTTTTGATGGCTTTGAGAGTTCAGACACTATTGGTTCCTCTCTTATAGCACATGCAGATTCAGTGAGCAGGCTTTGGCATGAGCGTTTTGGTCATGTCAATTACAGATATCTACAACAGATGAGTACACAGGCACTTGTGGTTGGGCTTCCACAGATTTCTTGTATAGATGGTGTATGTCGTGGTTGTGTCCTTGGCAAACATCATCGAGATCCTTTTCCTAAGGGTCGAGGCTCTCGTGCTAGGGCAGCCCTAGAGTTGGTACACAGTGATCTTATGTCCTTTCCGACTCCTTCTTTTTCAGGGGCCCGTTATGTACTCACTTTTATTGATGACTTCTCCAGACGTACATGGGTGTACTTTCTTAAGTACAAGTCTGATGTCTTTGACTCTTTTAGGAAGTTTAAGACATTTGTGGAGAAGCAATCTGGACTTTCTATTAGGAGGATACGCACAGATAATGGGGGGGAGTATGTAAATCAGGCTTTCAGAGATTTTTGCACTGAGCATGGTTTACAGCATCAGTTTACAGTTCCTTATACCCCTCAACAAAATGGTGTTGCTGAGAGAAAGAATAGAACCTTACGGGAGATGGAAAATTGTATGATATAGTCTCGAGCTATGAGTTCTTCATTTTGGGCTGAGGTAGTCAATTGTGCCAATTATATTCAGAATCGGATGCCCCATAAGGCATTACGACATATGACTCCTGAGGAGGCTTGGACCCATGTCAAACCTAATGTTTCTACATTCCAAGTTTTTGGTAGTGAGGCTTGGGCATTTATTCCTGATGCTCAGCGGATAGCCATGGAGAGGAAGAGCCGACCACTCATATTTGTTGGCTACTGTGAGGATGTTAAGGCATACAGGTTGTTTGATCCTGATTCCAGAGAGGTCTTGTTTCGGCAGGATGTCCAGTTTGATGAGTGCTATCCTCAGATGGATTCTCCATCACCAGCTTCTCCCTCATTGCCTACTCCTTCCTCTTCATCTCTTGAGGATTACTTATCTCTTGAGGATGATGTAGATCATGATCCACCATCTCCACCACCACCAGTTGCTTCGTCTTTGCCGAAGTGGGCCCGTGATACTATTGATGCAGCTGGTTCTTTGGCAGGTGATCCTTCAGATACTCGTCGCACTCGTGCTCAGACATCTGGTTCTAGTCTTTTGAGTCATACCCTTTCAGATGATCCTCAAAAGTTTTCAGAGGCGATAGGACACCCAGAGTGGGATAGGGCCATGGATGAGGAGTATTCTTCTTTGATGAAGATTCATACTTGGGATCTTTGTCCTCTTCCTAAGGGAAGAAAGTTGGTTCGGTGCAAGTGGGTGTATCGTACCAAGTATGCTGCAGATGGTTCTATTGATAAGTATAAGGCCCGTCTTGTTGCGAAGGGGTTTTCTCAGGTAGAGGGTATTGACTACTCTGAGACCTTTGCTCCTGTCGCCAAGATGAATTCTATACGCCTGGTACTTTCACTTGCAGCTTCATAGGGATGGACAGTGTTTCAGATGGATGTGAAGAGTGCCTTCTTGCATGGAGACCTACATGAGGAGATCTATATGGAGCAGCCTCAGGGTTTTGTGCAGGACACTTCTTTGGTTTGCAGACTTCGACGTTCATTATATGGTCTCAAACAAGCCCCCAGGGCTTGGTATGAGAAGATGGACTCCTTCTTGCTTTCCTCGCACTTCACACGCTGTCATTCCGATCACACAGTCTATATTCAACGTCAGGAGGGTGATCTTTTGATTCTAGTGCTATATGTAGATGATCTCATCATTACAGGTAGCTCATCCTCCATGATTCAGAGTGTTCAGAGAGCTTTGATGGAGCAGTTTGAGATGACCGATCTTGGTCTCTTGCACTTCTTTCTGGGTCTACAGGTTATTCAGTCTTCGGATGGGATTTCCATTTTTCAGGAGAAGTATGCTCTTGATATGCTTCAGCGATTTGGCATGCTTGATTGCAAGTCTGCCCCCACTCCATTTCAGTCAGGTGTTGTTTTGTCTTCCACTTGCTCTACTCCTTCAGTAGACCCCACTTTATACAGGCAGTTGGTTGGCAGTCTGTTGTACCTGACACATTCTCGTCTTGATCTTTCCTTTGCAGTTGGCCTTGTCTCTCGGTTCTCCCATGATCCTCATGAGAGCCATTGGCAAGTAGCCAAACGTATTTTGAGATATATTCGGGGCACCACACATTATGGCATTCACTACTCTTCAGGATCCCCTCACATCATTGGCTTCACTGACTCCGATTGGGCTGGTGATGTCAATGATCGGAAGTCTACTTCTGGCTTCATTTTTTGCCTTGGTTTTGGTCCTATCACATGGTCTTGCAAGAAGCAATCTGCTATTGCATTATCATCTACAGAGGCTGAGTACCGTGCAGCAGTGTTAGCCAGTCAGGAGGTTTTATGGCTACGGCAGTCGATGACAGAGTTTGGGTTTCCTCCAGATTGTCCCACTATTCTTTGGTGTGACAACTAGAGTGCCATTCACATTTCTCGCAACCCAGTGGAGCATCAGCGGGCAAAGCATATTGAAATCCACATGCACTTCATCAGACAGTTGATTCAGGATGGTTCTCTCATCTTGGAGTATATTCCTACAGAGGAGCAGGTTGCAGACATCTTCACTAAACCCTTGGCATCTCCGCGCTATCTTCAGTTGCGCTCAATGCTTGGGGTGAAGGAAGTTGTCCTTGGGGGGTCTCAGTGAGGCCTTCCTTCCTTCATGTTTTCTTTTCAGCATGATTCTTTATCTCTTTTTGGAGAGGAGTTTTTTCCCACTGGGTTTTCTCCTTTACTCCACTTTATAGAGATTTTCTTGTATTTGGGTACCTCATCAGGCCTTGTTGCCGGGACCCTCTTTTGCATTGTAGTTCCTTTGATTTCTTCTGCATTGTTTGTAGATGCATTGTAGCTCATCTTAAGGGGGGGTGTTAGAGTAAAGTAATTAATTAACTTTTCTCTCCTCTTAAGATTTCTCTTTATGCATACATTAGTCATTTAATAATTAATATTTAATTATTAAATGCTCACACCTTAGGGTTAGGTTTTCCTTTTGGTGTTGATCTCCTTTATAAGGATTGATCTCTTGTATTATTCATATTCTTGATTCATTTTTCTCTGATAATACATCTTTTCTCTTTGTCAGAGCCAAAACCCTTGTATTCGTTCTCTCTCTTTCTCTGTGACAGCTTTCTTGCATGAAGGTTTCTTTTGGGTTCTGTGGATTTGTATTTCTCAAATCCTACAAGAATAAGGTCCTATAGAAGTTTGATAGAACTTTTCCTCGATAGGCATCTCCAAACAATGAAACAGTTTTGAATAGAAGCAGGAAAGACCCAGTTCAGATTCCATAGCTACAAAATCTACAACCAAATAGCATGAGAGAAGATACACTGAAGACAGATATGGTTAACATTCTCTTCCTCATTTAGGAAAAGGTAACACCTATTGGGCAGATGGAAGCATCTTTTGGAGAGATTGTCAGTGGTAAGGATTTTATTCTCCAAAAGGATCCAAAAAAAGATATTGATCTTGGGAGTTAGACCACGAAACTAAGCTTTATACCAGCAAGGGGATGGCTCTTAAGAATGGGACAACAAAAGAACAATAGAAGCCACCAAGTAACTTCCATAAGAAGTACCAGCCCAAATAATCCTATCCTCAAGTATATGGTCCACCAAAATAGAATTAAGCAGAACCATAACAGGGTTAAGGGTTTGGTCTATGGAATTTAGATTCACCCAGTGGTTGTCCTTCTAATTATCAGCCACCTTAGTTCCAAATGTAGCCTTGCACAAAGAGCTAAAAGGAGATAAAAATCCTTGTTGGAAAGGGGGGTCTCCAACAACCAAATATCCTCCCAAAAGTTGAATTTTCTACCATTACCAATAGTCTATCTTTTACCTATTCTAGCAACAATTTTAGAATGAGCAAAATTATTCCAAATCACAGAACCAAAAGGTGCTTCAAAAGAATTAAGAAACTCTACGAGAGACGTCTAAGAAAGCAAGTATTTGGATTTCAGATTTAATTCCATTCACTAGTTTCCCCAAACAATCTCCAGATTTTTTTGGCGAGGAGGGCTTTGTTAATGGTTTTAATGTTTCTCAAACCAAGGCCACCCATATTTTTAGGTCTACAAACTTTTTCCCAGGCTATCAAAGAAATCCTTTTCCTATTCTCAACTCTTGACCAAAGGAAAGACTTTTGAATCTTTTCAATAGCATCAATGAACTTGGTAGGGATTCTAAACAGAATTAAAGCATACATAGGTAAACTTTGGAGAAAGGATTTTAATAATTGGATCTTCCCATCTTGACTTAGAAGGGCACCTTTCCAACCAGCTAACTTTTTGTGGAATCTATCCACCAGACTGCTTCAAAATGATTCAGGAGGGTTTCTGCATCGAGAAAACTAATCTGACATTCCAGGATTCTAGCAATTATGCCTTGCCTATCTTCAAGAGTATTGAAGAAGAAGAGGGATCTTTTCATCCAGTTTATCAATTGTCCCGAAGCTTGGCAGTAGTTATTCAGAGCCGATTTTAGGGTCCTGACTTCCTTGATAGTCAATGCACCTAGCAAAACTGTGTCATCAACAAATTATTGATGAGAGTATACCCTTTTAGATGACGATGGTCAGACACCTTTCAGATGACCTTTAGAGAGAAGTTTGCTGATATATCTACCTAGACTTTCAGCTAAAATAACGAACAAAATCAGGGATATGGGATCCCCTTGTCTGAGGCCCCTTGAGGACTTGAAAAAAGGGGTAGGAGAACCATTGACAATAAGTAATAGTGAGGGAGTAGAAATAAGTTGGGATATCAGTTGAATCACTCTCTCACAAAAAATGAAAGCTTTAAGGATTCTATAAAGAAAATACCAGTCTACTCGATCATAAGCCTTTGATAAATCATGTTTCATTAAGAATCCTTGATTTTTGGAAACATCCAGAGAGTGAATATTCTCATGGACCATGATAATGGAATCAAGAATTTGCCTTCTAGGAATGAAACCAGTTTGTTGAGGAGAAATGATATCAGGAAGGATGGAAAGTAGTCTTAAGGTGAGAACCTTAGAGATAATCTTATAAAAGGAGTTTTATAAAGACTAATAGGTCTGAAAATCTCATCAACACACAAAGTCTTAAGGATAAGGACCAAAAAGGTGGCATTGATCTCTTTCAAAATATGCTTAGATCCAAAAAATTCTTTAACACCCTTAATAATGTCTTAACTAATAATGTACCAAAACGACTGAAAGAAGAACATTGGGAAGCCATCCGGACCTGGCGCTTTATTGCTTTCAAAGGAGAAGACCGCCATCTTGATCTCAGCTTTAGAAGGAATAACAGAGAGAAATTGATTTTTGTCTCGCCCGATCATATTTGGGATAGCAATAAGGAGTAAATATTGAGCATCTTTATCCATATTTCAGTCAACCAACAACAAAGTCAAGAAATAAGATCTAGGTTCCTTTCTTATATCCTCTTCCTCAAAAAGACAAGGTCCCCCTTATAGACATATTTGAGATTCTATTAGCTTCCTTGTGCTTCATGGTAGTCATATGAAAGAATCTAGTATTATTATCTCCCTCCTTAAGCCACAAAGAACATGAGTGTTGTTTCCAGAATAGATCTTCTTTCTTGGTGATATCATGATATTTAGATTAAATCTCATTCTCAAAGGTAATAGAGACCTCATCATACCCATTAGCTTGGATTTTAGACTGAATATCCTTGAGCTCTAGCTGGATCGCAGATTTAGAGGCAAAAATATCACCAAAGACTTCCTTATTCCATCTCTTCACCTTGTCCTTCACATGCCTTAGATTTTTAGCTACATGGAACATGGCAAAACCCTCCACTGAGATTTTCCACCAAACCTTAATAGCCTCTTGAAGCTTGGGGTGGGCCATCAACATTTTCTCAAATCTGAAGGGGAAATTTCTCCTCCTAGAGATAGGGTCTGCCACAAAAAAGATCAGATAGTGATCTGAACCTATATGGGAAAGATCATTCAATGAACAAATGTAATGATTAAACCAATCATTAGAGATAAGGGCCCTGTCAAGTCTCACCTATATAAGATCAGAACCAATTCTTCTGTTAGTCCAAGTATAATTAGCACCCTGAAGATCGACATCATGTAGCTCCTGATTATCAATGAAATTCATTAGATCCATTCTACTCTCAAGCTGGGAAAAAATCCCAAATTTCTCATTCTCCTTGAGAGGCATGCTAAAATATCCCATCACCAGCCATCCTTCAGTCTTAAATTGAGCTTTGGTAGATTCAAGCTTGTTCCATAATTTTCTTCTCCCTTGTTTTGAGTTTGGGGCATAGATATTAGATAAAAGCCAAGTAGTCCCATCTTTAATGTGATGAAATCTAACAAACACCATATTATTGTCAATCCAAACAAGATTCCCTTGGACATGTTGTTGGTTCCAAAAGAAGGAAATCCCTCGAGAGGCAGCATCCGAACTACCCCCTAAGGCCCCACAGTTCTTAAACACTTTGATTTTTTTAACTTTATCCTTAGGCATTTTAGCCTCTTGAATTAGAACAATATCAGGTTTGTGACCCCTAACAAGATTCTTGAGAATCTCCTATTTATGTAGACCATTAAGTCCATGAATGTTCCATGAAATAATCTTCATATTCGTTTAAAAGAACATACCCCAGGGAAGGTCAGCTGGGTACCATCCGCTATATTCTTGCTGGCTTCTAGCTCCCTCATTTGAGAAGCTAATTTCCTTCTTGGCATTACTGGGTTTGAATCCACATCATCTTTGGCTCTTCCCTTAGTTTTCATAGGAGTAGTTTGGGGTGTATATTTAGGACCCTTTTTCCCTCCCCTCTTTCTCTCTGTAACATCATTAATCTGGATTTCATCATCCAGAGTGATCAAGATAGTAGTTTTCTGCAAAATATCAATTTTTCCTTCTTCATCTGCCCATTTAGAGATTATATTGATAAGAGAAGTTGTCGGTGATGACAGAAAGGTGGATTTTACATACTCAATGGACTTCTCATACTCAGAGGAAAAGGTCCCTCCAAGGATATTGCATTGTTGGGCATCTTCAAAGATGGGATAAGAATCCTCACTATTTGAGTCCTTTATAAGTGAGATCGAAGCCCCCTCCACATTATTCATTTGCAGGACCACATGGATTTCCCCTTCCTTGAGATGTTCTTCCTTTTGTTCATCACAGTTGGGGCTGGGTTTTTCTCCTTCATCATATCTAATCTGGTCTCCTTCTTTATCTTCCTTCTTTTATTCCTCTAAACTTACCTTATTATCATTTTCCTTTTGTTCAAAGGTATCAGGAATGATAAAATTTTGTATCTCTTCTTCTACCTTCCTATTGGCATTTTTAGCTTTCCACTGCATCTTTCTTTCTTTTTTGGCTTTTTCCTTTTCAGTCTGCAGTGGGCATTTCTTGGCAATATGTCCAACTTTTTTACAATGGAAACACGCAAAAGTAACACTCTCATATTCAAGCTGTTGGATCCATTTCCCAATCCTAGAGTTAATCTTGATAGATAGAGGCATATTTGTTCCTTGTGAGACACCCACTCAGATTCTTCCAAAAGCGAGTCTTCTTCTAGCTGCAGTTGTTGGATCAATGGATAGGAGTTTAGTAAAGGAGCTGGCTAGACCATTAAAGACATCTTCAACCCAAAATTGTAGGGGAATATCCAAGAGTCTTACCTAAATAGGGGTTTGAGCAAAGAAGGGAGCATTAAGATCCAATAATGGCGACCACTTCTAAAGCACCAAAGCAATCTTCCCAATCACCCAAGGACCACAACAATGAATGTTAGTCATATCTTCCTCACAAGAAAAGTTGAGGGAAAGATCCCCTTTCGACATATAATTAATTTCAACATGTCCCTTATGAACACACTTTTTTCTAGCATACTCCCTAACAACATCAATATTAGGTGTAGGACCCAGGAATTTACTGACTAGAGTCAGGGCCATCAAATCGATATTGTGATCAATCAAAGCATCCAGGACTTCTATTGCAAATCTCCCTTTCTCAGGGTCAGAAATATTATGTACCTCAGGGAGAGAAGATTTCCCGCATGGTTTAACGCCAAACAAAGAGGAACAGGGGCGAGACATGTCCACCCGATTGGGTCCCTATCTTGAGATTTATCTAGCACGTGCCATTCCCCCTCCACCCGGATCCTATGGTTTGTAACCCCCTTGTGGGTCCCCGATGACTAGGTCCTTGCCATCCGCCTAAGGATCTAGAGCTTCAGGAGCATCTCATGATCCATCATTACCGCTAGCGTCTTGGATTACAGGGCTTGCACAGGGTTTCCTGCTAAGAACAAAATTCAAAATTCCTCTCCGCATGTTTCCCTTTGAATGAAAAAAATTCATTAAAAAATAAATAAATTAAAAAAAAATAAAATTAAAATTATAAAAAAAAATAAAATCTTATGTTGTACCTTTCCTTCTCCATTATTAATAGTTTTTCATATATCAAATTCACAGTAATCTTGATATATTTTCATTTATTTAGGAAATAATTAATCATCTATTGAAGCATTTATAAACTATAAAATATATGTGTTTATGTTATGGTATATTTATTTAAATATTTTTATTGCAAAGCTATCTATTCATGTGTTAGGATTTGTGTGCTATTTTCTTAGCATTGGCATGGTATCATACATATTTTTTAATACATCATGTAAACTTGAGAATATTCATTCTAACTTTTTGACGATTTATCATTAGTTTTAATTTTTTTTTTATAAAATCAATTTAATATTTACGTGTCTATTATTAAATTTTTTGAAAATATTATTTTGAGGATTTTTTTTATCTTTTTGTATTTTTAGGTTTAAAATAACCTAAAAAATACTAAAATCCAATTATACAAGTGAGTTACCATTCTCAACCATAGAAGAATATCATGCAATGCCCAAAGAGCATAAACTTATCCTTGACATAACATAAACATGTAAAATATGAATAAACTTGTTTAAGATAGAAAAAATATGAATCATCAACATACTCTATCATTTAATGAGAAATCAAATTGACAGATGATAAATTTAAAATAATAATTTATTATATCCTTGATTTAACAAAAATAGCTTACCATTTCATACCAAGATGGCTCTTGCATCTTGTCATAATGTATTTGCCTCACCTCCAACTATATGTACCTACAACATATCCATACAACTAGAAGCACATCATAAGATCAAATCAACAACTAGTTATGTGATCTAGAAATTGGAGTCCCACCATTACCTTAGAGAGATAAACTAAAGAATAAATTATAACCAGGTTTATAAAGAGGGACATAACATCTATAGAATTAGGAACGAATAATTAAATTCAATAAATTCGTACAAAGATAAGACCTAAGAGACAAACGTATATTGTAGGGGCTCGTTTATGATGGCCTCAACTTTGTAAACTATCAGAGGTATCACAATTTAGATTTTAAATCTTAAACCTCGACACACAAAGCTACACAAATCTATGATGTATCCACTACTTTCATAATATAGTTTTACATAAAGTTTAGTCATGACCCAATAACAATAACCCACACTATTATAAGAAAACAAGCTTTTGAGATTAAGAATTATTACTAGCCATGTGTATAAGATTTTCTTAAAAATTTCAAACAAGTAATTAGCATAAACAACTATCATGGTCAATATTTTTTAGAAAAGATTCTTATTTTAGATCAAACAAATTACAAGTGTTGACATGATTTATGTAGGACATGTATAGACACACATTCTCCATAAAGGCAATTAATCAATTTACTCCTCATTTGTACCATATGTTCGCTTTAATCCTAAAGGTTTTCTTTTTCTCTCAAATTCTAGAATCATGGTATATGATTGATAGAAGCTAATGGCAATATGATACTAAATCAACATATATATGATTGATTTAGGTATATAGTTTTAAGGATAATTCAATTCTTATAAAGTTTATAAAACTATTTCATTTTAATATTAAATAGGAAAAGAGCGTGCAACTCAAGTAATTACACACAAAAGGAGTAACTCTTTAAGGCATGAAATATTTCCAATGCAATGGTAATTTCTTTCATTGTTGTAGGTACTTTTTTTTAGCAATTTCTTTAGGCGAGTCATAAATTTTTAGGAATTTCAATGCCAAAAATCCTTTTACTAGTAATGTAGTAACACTCAGCTAAATTATTGATGGTAGTTATATGGTTCAAGACAACCTAACCATTAATAGAATCCACTTGACCTTAATTTTCTTATATTTTTGCACAAGAAAATGAAAAAATATATAACTTCCTTATCCACATAAAGGACAAGATACCTTAGATGACATTGCACATTTTTAGCTAAAATGGTGTCCCGAGACCATATTATATCATGTAGTTAAATATAATATTGGTCTGTTGAAGGATATTTTTCCTCCATTAAGATATTAACTTCATACATGGGAAGGAAAATTAATTGTGACTATTGATAAAAGTTTATTTAATGGCTACTAGGTGTCTTTAAACAATTTTTTGATATCTAAGTTATCATAAAATGGATTAGTTTATAGATATGGCTTAATTTCATGCATAAGTATGATTTTTTCCATGCAACATAAGGACATTTTTTTTATAGTTGTATAGTATCAAAATACTGTTAGGATAACAGGTGAGCAACTGAGAGGGGGGGTGAATTAGTTGTTAGCAGATTATAACTTTTAATCTACAATACAACCTTAAACAAATCAAGTACCGGTAAAGCACAAACAAATGCCAGTAGAAACAGATACTGGTAAACAATACAACTTAAAAATTAACCAAATAATCAATGCAAAGAAACCATACCATATAACACGATGATTTGTATGTGGAAAACCCGAAAAGGGGAAAACCATGGTGGGAAGCCTACCCACAGTTAGATGATACTTCTGTAGAAAGCATGTGTTACAATGAGGGGCCTGCACTTGCAGGAAGGCGCACTGCCTAGAGCGTACTGCTCTTTACAAAAGACTCTCACTAACTATAGAGAGGCTACAACCTTCTCAAGATAAATGGACAACAATCCAATATAGTGAACTATAGGAAATATCATCTACTATGCATGATACTTTACAAGAGTTTGTAGCTCTTATTTATACAAACCCTAAGGCCTAAACCAATCAGGTCGGCCACCGAAAGATATTACAATAATATCATTACATAATTCCTTATTACAATGACATGCCATGTCATCTTAAGATCAAAACAATAGTATCAAATCCATAAAACATCTTGAATCATCCAGGTAACGTGTAGAGTAAACACTAGCATGATACCAGTCCATAACCTAGATAGGTATATGACCTATTCTGGGTCCACCATGCAAAAGCAATGTCTTCAAGCAATTTGAAGCACGATCAACAAACATCTTCAGCATCCTGAAATCCTCGAAGAAGCTGCACCAACACCAATTGTGCATCCTGTCATGATTACTCAATGAAATCTCTGTCGGTAAAGCCTTAAACTAGTGCTGGTAAGGGTTTACCAGTGTGTATGATAACATCCAATTATCAAGCCAATACCAACTGACCAAAACATGCTTATGGAGCATATAACACGTGAAATCCAATATACTTTACTGATCCAAACATGTTGGAAGTGCCAACCAGATAATCTCTTTTGCCGGTAACACTAGATCTTATACTGGTAACCTATCTGCCGGTAACCATCTATATCAGCCAGTGTAAATCTGTCTACCGGTAACAGCTAGTGTTGACATCAATGACAAAACATCAATTCCACACATAATCAATTCATCCATAATGCCAACAAATATCATTTGGTCACAAATTTTCTTTAGGGTTCTTCTATTTACTTAGTTGGTGATTGTATATCACTCAATTCATATAAATTATTGACTCTTGTAGCCTTGTTTAGTTAGCCAACCATATCCTCTTAAGGAGCATAAATTTCATCTCATTACTTGATCTTCAAAACTCCTTATTTTGGTTTAGAAAGATCCCCTTTTGAATCTCTAAAAATCAATTGATACTTAATGTTACTTGATTATTAATATATTGCCTCTATAATTTCAAAAGAAGGGTCCTTGGGTCACCAATAAATTGACCAATGATAGTGTTGACAAGACAATTACTAACACCTAGTAAAGTTAATTTTTAAGAAAATTTTGAATTTAAATATTAAACAATTTTAATTTAATTAATTATTAGAGATGAAAGGGAAATGATGTTAACAGATGAAAATGTTAAATTATTTAATTAATATATTCTTCTATTTCACTATAGTTAAGTAATGGCAAGAAAGATTAACTTCTGGAAATAGGGAATGGGCACACCTAACTAAAAGATAGTGTGGACAATAGAAGATATATCGATAAGGTGTGGAATTCTATAGGTTGGTGTTTGTTGTTTCCAATTCCAACTGAGACAATCCCAAAATTTCCTTGGCCCAAAGGAAGATTTCCCTTTCATTAGAAGAGGAAGAAATTATATGGTGTGGTTTGAAGTCAAAGGACTATTTAGTGAAGGTGGAGTATACAATACAAAAAGAAAAAAATGATTTAAAAGGATGGCCTTCCCTCCAAAGCACATTCTTTCTTGTGGATGGAGGTACACAAGAGGATACTAACAGGTGTCTGTCTGATTACTCTTTGGATCTGCAGATCGAGTATATTCCCCCTATTTTGTTTGGAATGTGAGATGTCGAGCCATTTTATTTCGTGTTGTCCGTAGGGTGCTAAATGTTGGAACTGGCTTAAGGTCTCTTTGGGATTGCCACAACTACGTAAGAATGCTCTTTGAAAAAATATTTGGCTTGTTTCTCCATCCATGTTGGTCTAGCACATATGGAAGGAAAGGAATGGAATGAAATGTCTACGGAAGGAGTGATCGCGAAAATTAAAATAGGCACGTGCGAGGTGGTGAACATGAATTTATTCCTAAGACACAAGACTAACATTTCTTGGTGGGATAATGAAATTAAAAAACATCGAGAAGATCTAAAAGTGTCCAACGGTTGGCCCAAATACAGTCGAAACAAAAGAAAGATGACAAAGTGGATTAATCCCTTACGTAGCAGGATGAAACTCAACTTTGATTATGTATCATTCAAGATGAAAACGGGCAATGTGTGTGGAATTTATTATGAAATCTTGGTATTGCTACCAATAATGAACCAGAGATGGAAGCGTTTGCTAGGGGGTGGTGGCTATACAGGGAAAAACCTTTGGACGATATTGATATAGAAGGAGACACATTGCTTTGCATAAATGCAATTAAGAAAGTGCAAAAGTCCGAATTTGAAATTGGAGTCTTCGATTCAAAATATATGCGGTTGGCTAGATAGGTTGGAGGATTATACAATATCACATCTGTAAAAGGAAGCTAATGGAGCTGCATAATTTCTTGCTAACCGCGGGGAGTTTCAGGAAGCATTGTAGCCTAATCTGGATAACATGCCGTCGTCCAAATGCATTCTGAGGAGGTTAGATATTGTCCTGGCTTGATATGACTTGTTTGATAGATATATGACTTGTGTTGGTGAGGTTTGTTACAAAACATAGAGGCTTGAGATAGCACATAAATAGCTCGATTGTAGAGGTGGCCTTTGGTGGAGTTCAGATGCTGACAGGTCTTCTGAGTTGAGAAGATAGTCTGGTGATTTCCTTCATCTTTATTGGGATTTTGTAGCATTGTGTGTGCCCCCGCCAGGCTTCTTTAGCCTCAAGCATGGAAAACCTGGTGAATTGAAACATAATGGTAGGAGAGCAGACAATGCGAGTGAGTTGGAGGCTATTTCGATTTTCATGTGAGCTGCAAAGGGATGCAATCAGTAACACCATTCCCCACAGGGTATGGTCATGCAAACATCTACATGATGCATGGGTTTATGAGATCTTTTTTTGAAAAGTTGTCAAGATCCTTCGAGAATCACTGTGGGAGATCAAATTTGGGAGATTTTTGGAGGCAAGAAACAACTACGATGTAATGATGGAGGTTATTCCCTTTATTGCTATCAAGCCGGTGGTTTGGTCTATCAAAGGTATATTTGATGCTAGCTTAGTGAATCATAGTAGGCAAGCAGAGCGAGCTTGGATTCTTTTTGGACGAGTAGAAAATAGGAACCTAGAAGCATTTTCTATTCATCTAAGAAACAATGGGCTTCAAATTGCTACTTATCTAGGTCATTTGTCTCCCTCTTATATGAAAAAACCAATCACAAATGTAGGAATGCTTCTAATTCTAGATAGAAATTGACATCAATTTCTAATGGCCAAAGAATGAATTGACAAACCAAGATTCTATACAAATTGATATAGAATAAGCCCCAAATATAAACAAACCAAGATTCTATAGAAATTGATATAGAATAAGCCCCAAATATAATAATGGTTTGATAGTAATAGTGCTATGTATATAGGCAAAAAGGAGAGGTAACACCTCACATCTGTATTCTAAATCTGAAAGAAAATGATGGTCCTACTAAACACAAATGATGAAAATCTCAACCAACAACTCTACACAAGGACTCCCTAAAGGTAAAGGATGAAAAAATGTGTCCAGTGGAAAAGTAGGACCCTCTGAAGCAACCTCATCCTCATCATTTGAAGCTTAAATATACTTAAAAAAATCAAACTCTTGAATAGTATCACAATTAAAGTGTATATTTTATGAAAGTTGAAGAGGAACAAGACAATCTAAAACAAGATCATTTGGAATTGATTAATTGTTAGGATATCCATGCATCTCTTAAATTCTAGTCTAAAGAGCATGAGGGCATTCAAAAATAAGAATAGACTTCAAGATATCATCATCAATATGCATTGCAATAACTATTAAGACATGATCTCTTTTACAATTCTAATAAATTTTCTTACTAGTTGTACTTAGCGGTGGAAAGAGATCATAGATGTGTGGCAACAAATAAAGCGAAGAAAGATGTTTTATGATGCCATCTCTCCATTGTTTATAATTTCATTCATTTAAGATTATAGAAAAGGATGAAATGAAATTCTTATAATACACTATGAGAGATCTCTAAAATTATAAAGACATAAACTAATAATAGAAATTAGAAAATCCTAAATATAGTCAACACTACATATGAAGCCTCTCCAAAAGACATAACCTATTTAAGAACTAGGATGTACAAGTAATCAATCACTATTTCATATGTACAAGAAACAAAATAAAATATGCTTGGAGTTAAAATTGAAAAAATGCAAGTGCATAATGGTAGAGCTTACCTCTCAAATTTGGCAATGACCTTCCAACTTTAAACTCTTGTAGGTCTAGCCTCACAATCCTAATTTGGATGAAACATAAGGAAAAGTCAACTTTGTTAACTCCTTGAACTCAATGGTGTTCTCTTATTTGCTCCAATATACTCCAAATAAATCTACATAGAAACCCACAAAAACAAAATCTCCATATTTGACATTTTTTTAATTTTTTCTAGTTCTTCAAGTCACCACATAATGCAAGAGAAGAGAATACAAAAGTTTAATAGATTCATTAAGATCTCTCATTTGGAAATATCTCCACCAGGCTAAGATTTAGGAAGGGTTTTTCAAGATTGGGACTCTAATACTATGTACGACCTAAAATTTAGCTCAATGTACCCAAGGATCACTTGCAAAGACACATGCAACCTTGCATTAAAGGATATGCATGAAGGAAATTTCTTGATATTATGATATATGAGATATGATCCAACAATGATCTATGATATGAATGTAGAAGAGGTTTTATTATATAAACAAGGTGAAAGGATATGATTAAACAAGATAATGACACGTGTCTTAATCCTACAACATGTCACAAATAATTTTAAGAAATATTAAATGTCATAGGACAAAAAATAAATAAAAGACAAAAGATAAGATGTGATTTAATTGACAATTAAAATTTTTAATGACTTCTAGGATCTAAGTTAAAATGTGAATAGGACCCACTAGTAAATTAGATAGGAAAATGACTTATTCAGACCAAAGAAAATACATAAAATCAAGACATGTAGTTTTATAAGCATGGAGGATGTAAAAAATTGTCACAAGAACTAAATCATTTAGCAATGTAAGCATACAACAATGAACATAAAAAAAATTAATTAAGTAAACCATAGACTATAGATAGTACTAGTGAATAAGAATGTTTCCCTTTATGAATTAATATTATGGTGTAGCCCTTAATTGGATGGTATTCATGTAATTATATTTAGTATTAGGATATGTATATTTGCCTTTATGTTAATTTTTTTGAGATTGTTATACATCTAACACTAGATTTAAGACTTATAAAACACTAATTATATGTTATATTTTTTTAATAAAAAATATCAAACAAAATCATCTTTTTATCTTTTATAAAATTTTTACAACATTTATTATTATTATTATATTCAAATATTGTTATAGTATTAATATAGTAAAATATTATTTAAATATAATAATATATAAGAATGTGGAAACTTTTCAAAACTTATTAAAAAACTATTATACAATATATACATTATAATAATATTTTAATTAAACAAACAGAAATTATTTGTAATAAAAAAATACATTTTCAAAAATAATTTTCTTTATATCCAATCGTCACGAATCAGAAACCCAAAGTGACGCTCATTTCACATCAATAATACTGCAAAGGACAGGATGTTGTGCATGAATACAAAAGATGACTTGTAGTCAATAATGTACGCAGGCAACCTGCCATTTTAGGATATTTTAGAATTATTATTTTACATTTATATTCACTGTAGCGAAAGGTATGTGAAACTGCTATAGATTTCAGGAATTGGTTTTTTATTACTTTATTTCATTGTCACCCATATATTAATTACAATCTTGTTGAATAATGGTTGTCCAGAAATTTTAAAACTCTGTCAAATGCTTTCTTTTCCACATATTATAGTTTTGATGGTTGGCGTAGAAATTATGTGAAGGTTACCAATAAGAATATTTTGCTAATATCTTTTCTAGTCGACAGCTCATAGATAGAATGACGCAACTAGTCCATCATCTTTGTAAGGGAGAATTAGTTTATTACAACTTGGCAAAAAAGTATCGACATACTTTGGATTTTAATAAACTTTTGTCATCCCTAACATTTTCCTACAATGACTTGTATGTCATCTTTGGAAACAATGAACATTATCTTGGATTATTGTGTAATGGACCATATTAAGGTATGTAAGGAGTTCAAATTACAAATCATCAATCTAAATCATCATCCATTTTTGCTTGTCTATCAAAGGATCAAATATAACAATATGTATAGCATCCAGAACACATCCTTGACAATCACAAAAGATTACATTCTCCAAAATATAAAAAATGACACGTGTAAAATAGGTCGGCCCCAAAGTGTGAAGATCTCCTCTGCCAAAGACAATAACAAAGTACAGACCACCAAGGTAGGTCAGCCAAGGGCTTAGCAACATCGAATGAAGTGCCAATAAGATCTGCAAGCCAAGAAATCGCTCTGCACGAGAAGAAACCTCCAACTAACCGTTTAAGCTCAAAACTGCTCCGGAAATCAAGAAACAACCAATCCAAAAGCTATAGTTTGCTAAAAAAGAATCCAAATGAATAGAAAATATGGAATAAGAAATAATAACACATCTAGAAGCCATTAATCTAATCCGCAACAGAAAATATGTAGATGCCGAAGAATACCAGAAGAAAATCAAAAACTACAACACAAAACTGAACATAAACAAAACTAAAACAAATATTTTTTTTTGGGTTGATGCAAGATTGATCATTGATCGGGGATGCTCCTGCATCAAACAACCCTGGTAGAAAAGGAAGCTCATGAACATCGAAAAGGATTCGAGATATAGATCTCATGCTCATTTCTCATCCAAATGTGCTCTTTATCTGTAAATTTCTTCCTCCTTACCCCTTTCGGTAACTCAGTTGAATTCTCCAACTTATTTTCCACTCCTCTTTCCCCATGCTTCACACCACCACTCTGTCTCTTACCACCACTCTGTTTCTTCTGCAAAGTTGATCTAGTTCTTCCACCAAAATTCATCTTGTCTGCTACCATAACTCTAACCTTACTATCATCTGGTACCACCTTGGCGACAAGTCCATCCACAAGATCCTTCTTCATACCCATACCATCATGTAGAATAACCTCTACAACCCACTTCTCAGCACTGCAACTCTTCACAAGACTCAAATTCTTCACTTCCTTCTCTTTCTCCTTCAAATAAACCAGAGTGTACTTCTTCCCATCCTTCTCAATAGTGACTAGGTTCTCTCTATAATCATAGATATCTCCCCTATCATACTACCAAAGTCTACCCAGCAAAACATGACAAGCACTCATAGGCACAACATCACATAAGACTTCATCCTTGAAAGGCCCAATATTAAAATTCACCAAACACTGCTCTCTCACTTCTACCACATGATCGTCTTGCAACCAACTTACCTTATAAGGACAAGGGTGCTCAAGTCTCTTCAAACCAAGCTTCTCTACCATCTCCTTCGATACCAAAATTTTCAGTACTTCCACTATCTACAATAACCTTACAACATTGACCTCCTGATTTGCAAACATTCTGGAATAGATTCTTTTTTTGAGTAGGTTCAGTATCCTCACTGCTCTACTCCATTAAGACTCTTGTGAACATAAGGGATTCTCCTTGCTTCGATGCTATCATGCTTTCACTTCCAACTCCATTTTTTGGATCTTCACATGCTAAGAAAATCCTTGCCTTTCCCTTGTTACCCCGAGGACACTCATAAGCTCTATGTCTAGTTTCTCCACACTTGAAACATGTACCCAAGAAATCCTTACTACTACCTCCTTTCCTTTGTGTTTTATGCTTTGGTTCTTTAGTCCATTTATATTTTGGTTCTTCAGCAGCTTGCTTCTCCATACTGCCACTTATCTTGCCTCTATCCATTGCATGTCTCTCTCTTCCCTTAGGGTTATTATGTTGTCTTCTTTTCACTTTATCTTTTTCCTTCAATGCATATTGATAATCCTCCTCAACTGTAGAAATATTTAGCATACTCATCTCCTCCTGGTTGTTAAATTAGAGTCCATTTATGTATTTAGCCACTTTCTCCCTATCCATCTCCAATGATCGGATCTGATCATCACCTTGTAGAATTCCTAAGTATACTCTTTCACACTCATGTCCTTCTGCTTCAAGTTCTACAACTTCTTAAACAATTCCAACTCATAGTCTCCCGGAATGAATTTAGCCTTTTGTCTTGCAACCATCTGCGTCCACTGAGTCATTTTCATCTCACCATTCTCCACTCTATCCCTTTGCAACTCTTTCCACCACAAAGCAACATTCCCTTTCAACTTAGTTTGTGCTAACTAGACTCTCTATGGGTCCTTAACATCTTCAAACTTGAACTAGTCCTCCAACTCTTTGATCCAATTTATCAGGTCTTCCAGATTCAACGAACCTGCAAAGTTAAAACCTCAACTTAATGAATTTTTCTTACTTGTGTGACCACTCTAAGAAATATTTATTTTCCTTCATCTCCCATTCCTTCAATCTCTTTGGCCTCAAGCTCTTCTCCTACCTCTTCATATTCCTCCTTGAATTCTGGATTCCTTTCCAAACTAGCCATTGCATTTCAGATCTTATTCCTCATCTCATTCTTGAAATCCTCCATCATCTGCTCCATCATTCTAGGGTTAATCCTCCTCAACAACATCTCCTCCCTTTGTTCTAGTGCAACTGCCTCAACTCAGTGATTTGACTACAAGGTTCCATTTTCCTCTTCATTAGTGATATATTGAACACACAAGTAACCTGCCTCAAATCGATGACATGTTCACCTAAAGGAATGCCTCAAGGTTTGCAACTAGCTTTGATACCATTTGATGTAGCCATGACCCGAAGGATCCTCAAAGAGAACAATTCGGATCATGTAGCAAGAGTAACACAATGGAACCAACGCTCAGTTACAATGGAGCAGGAGAAGCAGGCGTTTAGGTGGGAGAAAGAGATTTAAAAAAAAATGAATAGTGAGAATGGCATTGGCAGTGCAAGATCTGAGGAATCGCAAGCAAAATCCGCACAGGGACTGAGTGATAAGAAAAGAAAGGAGGAGATAAAATATCTAGACCCGGGAAATAATATTCAGGTGGACCGAGGGGAAGGGTATCTTGATCGATGACAAGTCTCATTGGGGAGACGAAAAGGAAATTCTAGCTCAAGTGGTTTCCCCTATTCCCAACAATCATGAAGCTGACGCAAACCCTTCTAAAGGACATGAAGCTTCTAAGAAAGTCCAGAATATGGTGGGGGCCAAAGTAAATGTTGTTCCCAAACAAAAACCATGGACATCACTATTCAGAGTGAAACCAAGTTGAAAATCAGTGTTCCCACTAGTCAACAATATTTCAGATGGACGAAGGGTAAGTTTACCATCTCGGTTCTTGACATGGTTATTGATCATAACATTTATCTTATGGATAGAACATTGGTTGGTAAATTTATGGGCCCTAGGCCTAACATAAAAGTTGTTAGGGCATTTGCAAAAAGGAAATGGAGAACAAATGGCCAGGTTCTTGTCTCAGCTCTTCCTAAGGGCTATTTGCCTTCGAGTTTTCTTGTAAGGAAGATATTCAGGTTGTTAGAAGTGGAGGCCCATGGGTTATTGGAAAATCCTCCTTGGGTCTTAAGAAATGTACTACTAACCTGGATCTTTCAGACTCCATCTTTGAAAATGTCCTAGTTTGGGTTAGACTTCTTGGCCTTCCAATGGAATATTAGAATGAAGATGTCTTTTGTGGCCTGGATAACTCTTTTGGAGAACTTTTGTCCATAGACCCCATGATGGTAGCCAGGAGGAGGCTGGTATTTCCTAGAATCTGTGTGGGTGTGTCCTAGAATGTAGATTTCCCATCTTCTATTAAAATTCAATTTAAGATGGTTACTTGGATTCAAGCTATAGAGTTCAAATCAATCTCTTT
Organism: Cryptomeria japonica; assembly: GCF_030272615.1. Classification (NCBI taxonomy): domain Eukaryota; kingdom Viridiplantae; phylum Streptophyta; class Pinopsida; order Cupressales; family Cupressaceae; genus Cryptomeria; species Cryptomeria japonica. The sequence continues at coordinate 239,006,057 of NC_081408.1, read as the reverse complement.
TGCATTCTTTAAATGCAGGAAAATGGGGCACTGGAATAAGAGATGTTTGTTGAATGTCAGGAAGGAGAAAGAGATTCCTTAGCCTAAGCCCAAGAGAATTTGGAAAATGAAGAATAAAGGGGAAGGGACTAGAAATGCAGTCCATTTGAATGGGAAAAAATACATCAAAAATATTATTAAGCCCTTGGAGGCCCCACAGAAGGATAATTTTCCAAAGAACCAAGCAGTCATGGAAAACTAGGAGCCAGTCTCCAATATCCCTATCCCTAACTTAGGTGACACTGAGCAGGGAGTGATGGGATTCAAAGACATCCATACAGAGGAATCATCTATCCCATTCAAGGAAATCAACTTGAATGTTGATATTAGGGTTTCCTTGTATTTCTAAGGTCTCTGATGCCAAGAATGCTCCAAGTTAGGGTCCTTCTTGGAGCTTGAGCTCCTGAGAATTTTTTAAGGATACCTATGGCAACATGAGAAAAAATCGAATAAATTCCAGTGAGAACTGATGCAGAGTCCTTCTCACACCTAGGGACAGGTCCCAAAAGGTTTGGTTTAGATCCTTCAAAAGATAGCAAGGATCCTACAAAAAGGACTCCACACCTTAAGGGTTTGAACTAATCTCAACTCCTCAAGACTAGCACCTACTCAAACTAAGTAAATGGCTTAAACATCTCCAACACGCCTATCCATGACTCTTTCTCTTGGGGGCCTTGGATTTGGTCAATTCATGACACCTAGGAACTATTCCAAACATTGGTTTTAGACTTTGGCACCAATGCCCTATACTTCTATTGGAAACCTACCCCCTTGGCTAGTAGCTCTCCTAAACATGTATTTTGCCCTTAACTCCAAACTCTTGAACTCAACTTGGCAAAATATTTACCATTCTAGGTACCCTTTATGAATTTGCACTTATCCCCAAAAGGGATTGGAAAGATCTGAAATCTAAGGGTCTGAACCCTTTAGAAGCCTAGAGGCCTAATAGGATTCAAATTACAAAGAAACTCCAATTTATAGACTCTCAACCACCAAACCAACTTGAGGAGCATGTGGGGAATCACAATGCCTAGAATACATTGCTATGAGATTTTAGTGTGACTATCCTAATTTTGTCCAAGGTAGTTAGATGGAGATGCCTACCTAGGTTTTATTAATGCTCTTCACAGAAATGCCTCCTCTCTAAAGACCCATGGAAATATTAAAATAAACTTTCCAATCTTGCATTCCACCAAAGGAAAGAACTTCTAGATGGGTGAGGTGCAAGATATGGCCATTATTTGGCGAAACCCTAGCCAAACCCAAGTTTTTTGGGTTATAGTCAGAAAACCAAGGGGTTCTCACTGCTCACAGAGGACCAAGACCTCAAAACACCACCAAAAAAAAGGTAACTCAATCCTATATCTACTCCATGAACAAATTTGTCAGAATCAATCCGTACAATGATATACAAACAACCACAAGATCAAATTTTCAGGGAAAAACTCAGATTTTTGTCTTATTATGTTTCCAAAATTCAATCAACAACAACTCCTACCTTTGGAATCATGTCCAAAATGTATCTAGGCCTTCTCCAAATAGTTTCCAATCTAATTTTGACAAGGTTAGAGACTTTGAGAGGCTTACATCGACCAAAATTTAAAATGGTGCACTTTTGCTTAGAAAAGTTGCATTTTCTAAATGTTGCACTTTTGACAAAAGTTGTCAACCAAAACAAGTTTGGGACCCACACAACTTGGATCAACCAAACACCACCTACACACCCTAAAATCCTTCAAAACATCAAAACAAACATCATTCTACCTCTATTTACCAAATTGTCCAAATTGGCTTATGAGGATGCCTAATTTGGGACATTGGTTTACAAGATGGGGTCCTTATTCAAAACATGAAAATGCATAAACAAAAAACATTCAAGATTATCCTAAGATCCTAATCCTCATCCTCTGATCCATGAATGGCTTGTTGAAGAGGTGCCCCTACACCATACTCCCCGAGAGAAGAGATCTCAAGCCCACTTGAGATCAGGGTTTGGAGGTTTGCACCATGGTTGGAGATTTGGTTTTCTGTCATCCAAACTTCTTAAGAGTTTCCTTTGCCCTGCCAAGCCACCAAATACTATTTGTGACTGTAATGTCCAGAGCCTTGCTCTATTTTTGTGTATCATGCTTTGGAACGTCATCATCTGCTGCAACCTACATTGGTTCCTCCTCTTCATTGCCATTTCCTTAGTAAGGTGTTAGATCACGTACATTGAAAATGGGTGAAAATGCAAGATCATGAGGAAGTTGGATTTCATAAGCATTCTACACATACTTCTTCACAACCTGAAATGGTCCAATCTTCCTCTGCATGAGCTTTGTGTGTTTTCCTTTTGGTAGACTCTCCTTTGTGTGTTATCTTGTTGATGGCCCTTGAGTCTTTGCAAAGCCTCCAAGTGCCTTCTTTCTTGGGTGCAAGGACAATAGGTACTGCACATGGGCTTAGAATTTTATGAATTATCCTTGATTATAGCAACTCCTCAATTTGTTTTTCCATCTCTACATTTCGGTTTGGAGTAATATTGTATGTTGTTTTATTTGGTAGGGTAGATCCAAGGATCAGATCTATGTAATGACTTATGTCTCTTACTGGTGGCAGGGACCTTGGCATTCCATCGAAGATGATGCCTTTGTAATTATCAAGTAATTTTTTTACTAGAGGGTCTATGTGCCTCTGTCCTTCTTCTTTCCTCTTTGCAAAATTCTCCTTCTTTGTCACCTTGGAACTGGGAATGAGGGCATAGAAAATTGCATCTCTTTCTGCAATCTCCTTCATGAATTGCTTTCCTTCTACCAACAATAGTTTGGCATCCTTCTCCTTTGGTTCCATCTCATTCTCCATCAGAGGTAGAAGTTATATCAACTTACCATATTTGGTGATTGAATAGGTGTTTCTAACCCCATCATGATGAGCCTTCAAATCAAACTACCATGTTCTCCCAAACAAGAGATGACATGCATCCATCTTGGCTACATCAAATAGCAACCTATCCTTGTAGGATCCAATCTGAAACTCTACCCAAGCCTTCTCTTATACCACTGGTTGCTGACCTTGGATGAGCCATGAGACCTTGTAGGGGTAAGGATGTGGCAACCTTCTTAACTTAAGCTTCTCTACAATTTCAAGTGATACAAAATTCTCAGTAGACCCGAAGTCTATTAGGACCTTGCATACCTTTCCTCTTGCCTTGCATGTAGTTTTGAAAAGAGACTTTCTTGGTGGGGGATCCTTATCAGGTACCTTCATGGTGGTCACTTCTCTCCACATCATCAGAGCCTCTCCTCTTTTAGGGTAGCCATCGCTATTAGGAGCATTGACACCTTGATAGGTGTTTGTAGCTTGCCACACTTTGGCAATCAGAATCCTGCACCAAGTTGCTCGTCCTTTCTCCCATGGAGCTTGTAGCCTTCTCTGGACACCTATTGGCCATGTTACCCTCTTGGTTGTAGTTGTAACATCTAGGAGTTCCTCTTCCTTGGGATCTTCCTCTAGAGGATGGTCTTCTACCCCTAAAGTTCCCTCTTTGGTGCCTTCTTGACTAGACTCACCTTGGTATCCAAAACCATTTCCTTTGCCTTTGAAAGGGCTTTTCCCCCCTCTTTGTTGTCTCCCTTTTCCTATGCTATTTTTTTCCTGCCTTCTATTTATCTTATCCTCCACCTTAAGTGCCAATTGAAAACATTTTTGGATTGTCTTCGGGGTGTGGAGATTCAAATCTTCTTGGATGGAAAACCTTTGTTCATTGAGCTATCTCACCACTTTTTCATCCTCACTCTCCTTTACCTTAGTCTTCACACACAACTTCATGAATTCCTCTATGTAGGAACTCACATCCATCTCCTTCTAATTCAAGTTATGTATCCTCTTGTGCAATTAGACATTATAGTCCACTAGAACATAGGCTTCCTTCACCAAAGCCATCATCTTCTTCCAAGTAGCAACTTTTATGTTCCCCTCTTTCACCCTCTCATCTTGGATGAAACTCCACCAAATCAGTGCAACCCCTTTCATTTTGGATTGGGCCATTTTTAGCCTTTGGTGCTCTGGTATGTCTTCACTCTCAAAGAAATTGTCCAAGGAGTCCATCCACTCCATCACTGTATCAGGTTCCATCTTACCTGCAAACATTGGTAGATCTAACTTCACATCCATTGTTCTCCTTTCCATGGACTTGAGGACACTCATCAAGGGTCTATGGTCTATAGGAATATCTAGTTCTTTCTACCTAGGGATCTCCTCTTCACCCACTTCTTCAACTCCTCTAGAGTCTCTCTCTCCCCTCTCCACTTTGTCCTTCAACTGGTCCATTTCATCTCTCAAGGCCTAATTCTCAACCCCGACTGCTATGCTCTCTACCATCTGCTTCTTCACCGGGATAGCCAACTCAGTATTGGTCATCCTTGATGGGAGATCTTTGGATCCCTCTTCCTCTGACATCTTGTCTTCTTCTTTGGTCCAAAAGACACTACTAAGGTCTGATACCACTTGATGCAGAGTCATTCTCACACCTAGGGACAAGTCCCAAAAGGTTTGGTTTAGACCCATCAAAAGATAGCAAGGATCCTACAAAAAGGATTCCACACCTTAAGGGTTTGAACTAGTCTCAAGTCCTCAAGACTAGCACCTACTAAAAATGAGTAAATGTCTTCAACATCTCCAACATGCCTCTCCATGACTCTTTCTCTTGAGGGCCTTGGATTTGGTAAATTCATGACACCTAGGAACTATTCCAAACATTGGTTTTAGACTTTGTCACCAATGCCCTATACTTCCTTTGGAAACCTTACCCCTTGGCTAGTAGCCCTCCTAAACAGGTTTTTTTCCCTTAACTCCAAATTCTTGAAATCAACTTGGCAAACTGTTTGACATTCCAAGTACCATTTATGAAGTTACACTTATCCCCAAAAGGGATTGGCAAGGTTTGAAATCTAAGGGTTTGAGCCCTTTAGAAGCCTAGAGGCCTAATTAGGGCTAATAGGCTTCAAATTACAAAGAAACTCTAATTTATAGACTCTCAACCACCAAAACAACTTCAGGAGCATGTGGGAGTCACAAATAACTTCTAATTCCAGGGTTGGAAGCCTAGAATCCACAGCTATGAGATTTTAGGGTGATTGTCCTAATTTTGTCCAAGGTAGTCACATGGAGATGCTTACCTAGGTTTGCTTCATGTTATTCATAGAAAATCCTCCCATGAAAAGGACCATAGAAATATTAAAATACACTAGCCAGTCTTGCATTCCGATAAAGGAAAGAACTTCTAGATGGGTGAGGTGCATGCTATGGCCATTATTTGGCAAAACCCTAGCCAAACATTGGTTTTTCGGGTTACCCAAGGGGTTCTCACTGCTCACAGAGGACCAAGACCTCAAACCACCACCAAGAAAAAGGTAACTCAATCCTCTATCTACTCCATGAACAAATTTTTTATAATTAATCCTATAAAGCAGAAAATAATCGAACCCTAGTTGCTCTCCCCTCTTCCAACTCCAAGGAGAGAGAAGGGAGGTTACTAGGGTTGACAGTTTTCACTTAGGGGAGACTTTACATTCAAAAGAGGAGTTGAAACCCACAAGATCCAATCCCACACAATGCAAGATTGGATTCTAAATGAGTTTCAAGGGTTAAGACAGCAAGGCTACCCTCTTTTGTAAAGAATGTGCATAGAATGATCAAGCTAGGAATGCATAGAAAGTGAGAAAGATTCGCTTATAAACTGAGATAGGGATATAGGATGAAGCTGCGGACCTGGAATTAGCAGTAAAATATCGATACAACACTGTCCTGCAAATTTGAGCAAAAGTTGACGGGACGATGGCGCCCGGCGTGCACACGGTCCTCCGAAAAATCCGCGAAACGAAGGGGGATCTGTTCGTCTCTGCACAAGGATTCCAGATCTTCAATTTCAGCCGCGTACCTACAACCTACACACAGAAAAGTGAAGACGATTGGGGGGTTAGGGATTAGGGGTTTGCCTTTAGGTCAAACCCCGGTTTTGGAATTAACCAAGAAATGAGAAATGCTGTAAATGTAAATGATTGTAATGTAAAACAAGTACTAATACCTTGTTGTAAGGATGTTTGTATCCTTATGTGCGAAGGTATAGATGTTGTTGTTTGTTGTATGTTGTATGTTGTAGTATGTGATCTCCTCTTAAATGGTTGAATCCTTGTCTTGAATGCAACACTTAGCCTTGAATGGAGACTTGGAATGATCAATTGCTTGAATGCTTGAATGCTTGAATGTTTTAGTATCGTTTCCACGCCTTTTTTTTTCTATCTCTCCAAATGAGAGAGGAAAAGTAGTTTATATACTTGTCAATTAGGGTTAATAGACTGATTTTTCCGACCTTGGGCCGACCAGGAAATGTTATTTTCCAAATTGCAAACAAAAAGACCCGAAGCCCCATAGGAGACCGGGCCCAAAATAGGGCCAAGGACCAAGGCACTGGGCACCCTGGTCTTGAAGGACCAGGGCACTGGGCGCTCTGGTCCCACCTCCTGGGACAGCAGGGTGCAAGGAGGGATCAGGCCAGAGTGCTGGAAAAATGCAGTTTTTGATGTCGTGGACAAGTTTCGGGGTCTCCATTCAGGTTCAGTGTTGCGTCGCCATCGTGAAGACCCAAATGCGGTTGAAATTGCAAGTGTCACAATTTTAGGAGGCTACATTTAGCCCCCACTTTAGCGGGAGTATAAGCATATGCTCATACTTCTGGTAAAGTACAAGGAAACAACATTGAAAGACTTTCACCACGTCAAGGAGACAAGACACACCAAGCCCCCAGTGGACTAAGGATCTTACGAATTCGATTGACAAAGTAAAAGGGAAGATCACGAGGGAGAACCATGACTATTAGTAGTAAGGTTCCCTCACTATGAGTCATGCAAGAAAAATACCAAAAATTTTCAAGGCAAAGCTAAGTTCACCAAGAAATTTTCAAGTATCCTGAAGGGATAGATAGGGTGTATGCCCCCCTACGTTAAAGTGATCGCACACGCCTCAATGGGGGTGATTGATTGAACATAGTGATACACATAAGAAATAAGAAGGGAAAGGAGCACATTATCACAAAGATTTAGCCCCCAAGTGTGAGATAAACCCAAGGATAATAGATACAAAACACAAAGCACAAGGTGACGTCGCTTTCCTCGGGGTCAGTATGCTGTATGATAGTTCATGTATATCATATGTATGTATGCATAATTGTTCTTCATTCCCCAATCAAGGAAGGTCACCTAGAAGAAGGGAACACATGTGTCTTTTGAGTCAACATGAGAGAGACCAAAAGAGATCTCAATTCTTTGCATCGTCCTCAAGTAGACAGCACTAAGGACAACAAATAGAAGAATGAGAATAACATATAGAAGAAGTAACAAAAGAGAGGAGGAGAGAATCTGCTATGCTAATGTAACTAGTCTAGCACGTCATCTACCCCCCGATCTTGCTGATCAATGTTTCGGGAAGGCAGGGAACACGCTAGAGGAGGAACATCCAACACAGCAGATGGAGCTATCACAACATCCAAACAAGGGCTATGTTCATGTTCCAAGCCACGTTGTTCTTGTCTAGGAGCTAGGATAAGTGCTTTAGAAAATTCATTAGATAAATGGTTATCAACATCAACAAGTTCATATTCACTATCAGAAGCAAGAGGAGTAACATGTTCATCATGAATAACATTTTCATCTATAGCATCATCAAGATTTATAAAAATAGGTTCTTTAACTCGCATAGGATCAAGACCATCATGCATCTTATGTTTAGGAGATTTAGGCTCAATTTCTGGCTGAGGAGAAAATGGAATAATGCTTGTTGAAGGTGTTTTTGGAGATTGCAAAGTTTGAGAAGCAGCTGCTTGAGCCCTAAGATGACGCTTTCATCGGCGTTCACGTGCAGAACGATTTCGTCTAGTCTTAGTAGGAAGTGGAGAAGATTGAGGAGGAGGAATGCTCTCATCCTTATCACTTGGGTGTTTAGGTTGTGGTCTCTTAGGCTGGATAATAGGAGAAGAGGAAGGTCTCTTCTCTCTATAAAAGGACGGTGGAGGAACTGCTCCATATAAAGGAGGAATTTTTGGTTTAGGAAGGAGACCAAGTCCATCATGACGAGGAGGTATAGGTCTTCTTTTAGAAGGTTTATTAGGCATAGACATAGTCACATCCATAGGGATGGGTTGAGAATCTTCTTGAGGAAAGACATTAGTTTTATCTTTGAAAGGAAGAACTTCCTTCTCAAGAATGATAGGAATATCAAGTTTAGGTGTTCTAGGTTCACTTAGAGATAGGATCATATCTGTTTTCCACTTTTGATAAGATTTGAAAAGATGATCACTTCGCGGAGGAAGAGATTGGAATTGTTTAGGCCAGAAATAATCAATAGGAACGCTAGAAGTTCTTTCAGCTGGTTTAAAGAGACTATGATTGACAGTAACAACTTCACCATTATGGGGAAATTTCAAACACTTATGAATAGGAGAAGCAATAGCTTTCATGGAAGATAGCCAAGGATAGCCAAGCTTCACACGAAATTGTTCGGATGAAGGAATAATAGCAAAGTTCACATCAAGGGATTTGTTATGGACCTCAATAGGTAGTGTAATAGAACCAATTGCAGGAGAAGAAAACGCATCAAATAATTTCACAACCACATCTGTTTTGTCATAGATCACTTGATTCAATTGCAAAGTAAAAAGAAATTCTTCAGTAATAACATTAACCATGCACGAAGGATCAATAAGCACTCCACGGCAAGGTGTATTCTTGACTTTTGCAACTATGTATAAAGGACCATCAGGTGCCCTGATAGTTTCATTAGAATCAAATGTGATGGAAGGTTCTTTAGGGTTTTCTTGCTGCTCTACAAAGTTAATCACATTCGGAGTCATAGACACAAGACCATCAGATGAAAAAGAGGAATCATTAGTCTTAATCGCATTAGAGGTATGAGAAGGTAATGGATCAGTAAAAATCTGAAGATTTTGGTTAGGAGGAGCTACAGATGTATTGCCTTTATCATTCACTCCAGAAATAGAGATAGTATTATTATCAATCAAATCTTGAATTTTACCCTTTAAAGAAAAACATTTTTCAGTATCATGCCCAGGTTGACGATGAAATTGACAAAAAGCTTTGTTATCAAAATAAGGTGAAGTAATCTTTGCAGGATCAATTTGTCTTACAGGAGGAAGAGTAAGCACATTTTGTTCCAATAACTTATTCATAATACTATGCAATGATTCATTCAAAGGAGTATACTTTCTTTCTTTCTTGAAAAACTTAGAAATAGGAGGCACACCTGATGCTGCATTCACATTATTGTTGATGATGTTTTCATTGAATTTGATGGAATCTCTGTTCAGTTTAAACTTTCCAAATGGTTGTTGACTACTATCACCCTTATCACTCGGAGCCATAGGATGTGATTGTTCCATTTGACTCATAGTCAGTTGATAATTGTGAAGAGTTGCACACAACTGTTGGAAAGAAGTAAACTCAGAAAACAGAAGTTTGTCTCGAATATTTTTTTGTAAATTAGAAATAAAGATTCTTTGAATATCATTGTCAGGCACTGGAAAAGAAATTTGAGCATACAAATGCTTATATCTACCAATGAAATCAGTCACTTTTGCTTAACACCTTGTTTACAATGCATTAAATCAATCAAAGTAACTTTAGGACTTATATTGTTTTGAAATTGTTGAATGAAAGCATTTGCAAGTTGTTCGAAAGAAGTAATGGAATAAGAAGGCAACGAGAAATACCATTGTAGGGCTTTGTCTCTTAATGTTCTAGTAAACAGTTTTGCAAGCAACCTTTGGTCATAAGCAAAATCGATACATATTGTTTGAAAAGTCTTAACATGTGTTAGAGGATCTCCTTTACCATTATAAAGCTCCAAATGCAGAATTTCAACATGTTTAGGAGGGATAGCTCGAACAATGTCAAGAGAAAGTGGGCTCGCAACATCAAATGTGGGCACACTAAACTTAGATTGATTCATAGAGGCAATTTGTTGCTGTAAAGAAGAGAGAGTTTGTGCAAGATTGTTAATGGTCGCTTCAGTCGAAGAATTCATATTAGACGTGTTAGATTGTGATGGAGTTGTTATGTTATTGAAAGAAGGTAAAGAGTAAGGTGGCAGGACACTATGATAGTTAATCATAGGAGAGGATTGGAAAGGAGGAACACTACAAGGAGGAATGGAATGGTTGATTGAATTGCCCCCTTGCGTCATGTTCATTTGTGGAGATGTAATAGGAACACTCATTGAAGGAATGAATGAAGAAGTTGGATTAAATGAAGGCAGAGGATTAGTTGAAGAAGAAGGATTGCCCCCATGACTGGTAATCATAGGCGGAATGTCTTGTATAGAAGTAGCCATTATGTTTGATGTAAAGGTAGGTATGCTAGCAATAGAAGTTGTCAAAGGAATAGAATGATTGACTTGAGTGGGAGGTTGTGTATAACCTAAAGTTTCAGCACAACTCTTCATAGGCATCACATTCGAATCCACAATGTGTCCAATACCACGCAAAATATCAATTCCATTCTTATCACTTTGAAGCATATGTTTTAGACCCTCTATTAAAGGAAGAGCTTGACTATCGGGGTATTCTTGAGACATCCATTGTCGAAAATCATCAAATTGGTTATCCAATTTCGTAAGTTGTTCTACAGAAACCTCATGGAGAGCTTCTTCATCATTAGGAGGATTAGAGGAATTACCCATGTCCTCGTTAAAAAGGCTATTCAAATTAGGTTCCATCTCCTCGGTAATTAAACCTCGGAAAGACTTAATTCTACGGCTTCGTCTAACGGGAATAGTGTAAGTAGGGCTTATTGTTGTAAAACTCATGCACTAGAGAGGGAGAGGAGATTTTGATTTTAAAGGTAGCAAATTTCAGTAAAATCAGCCAATCTTCTAGATTTAAGCTGTTAAATGCAATCATGACAATCTCCCGAAATTTCAGAAAAAATGTCAGGGACCGTGGCGCTTGGGGTGCACACGGTCCTTGCAACTTTTTTCGAAATTTGCAGGGATGAAAGTTATGATGATTTTAGAGCTAATCTGAAAAAATTGAGTGATTTTACAATTTGTAGATAGGCCAAATTAAAGTTGCAATCTCAAAATTGAACCCTACCAAGATTGTCGAAAAATGCAAAATTTGAATTTTGAAAAAGAGAGGGAAATTGAAATTTTGAATTTTATGATTTTAGAGGGAATACCAAAAGCAATGCAAGTTTTGAAATTTAAAAGTTGACTCAATTTCACGCAAAATTCAATTTTGAAAGTGGAAATCAAAGTTGTTGTAATTAAGCACTTAATTTCAAAAGTCACAAATTGCAAGAATTTGAATAAAGCACTGAAATTTTGAATGAATGCCAACACACTTTTCCGATTTAGGACAGTAAGAACACAATTTTGACACAAAATTTCAATTTCAACAATTTTTAAATAATTAGAAGCCTTAATCCAAGCAATCACAAGACCAACTTTGACTGTAATTTTGAAAGTGTTAGAATTGATAAAATCAGCCAAAATTCTGGATTTTAGCAGAAAAATACAGTAAGATCTAGCTCCCAAAATTTTGAAAAAAATGTCAGGGACGATGGCGCTCGGAGTGCACATGGTCCTCGCAACTTTTTTCCAAATTTTTAGGGATGAAAGATATTATGATTTTGTTGCAGAATCCAAAGTTACAGCTGATTTGGAGATGTTTTGATCAGTGAAATCGTCAGACAAAGGTTGAATCAAGAGGGTTTCAAAAATTAGGGTTTTGACACTTAACCACTTAATTTTCAGAATTAAAGCACAAATATGAATTGATAATTTGTAATAGAAGGGCAGATCTGAAACAAACATTAACAATTAAACATTTCGCAAGCTTAATTACTAAAAAGAAAATTTAGGGTTTTTATGCAATCAACCTCTAAAATTTGTAAAAGATCAAACATGGAAATGTAATTAAGGAAGCAAATTTTCAGATCTAATCATGAATAATCAGAAAGGATGTTCATGTCAGGTTCACCAAAATGTAAAGCGGAAAATAATCGAACCCTAGTTGCTCTCCCCTCTTCCAACTCCAAGGAGAGAGAAGGGAGGTTACTAGGGTTGATGGTTTTCACTTAGGGGAGACTTTACATTCAAAAGAGGGGTTGAAACCCACAAGATCCAATCCCACACAATGCAAGATTGGATTCTAAATGAGTTTCAAGGGTTAAGACAGCAAGGCTACCCTCTTTTGTAAAGAATGTGCATAGAATGATCAAGCTAGGAATGCATAGAAAGTGAGAAAGATTCGCTTATAAACTGAGATAGGGATATAGGATGAAGCTGCGGACCTAAAATTAGCAGTAAAATGTTGATACGGAACTGTCCTGCAAATTTGAGCAAAAGTTGACAGGACGATGGCGCCCGGCGTGCACACGGTCCTTCGAAAAATCCGCGAAACGAAGGGGGATCTGTTCGTCTCTGCACAAGGATTCCAGATCTTCAATTTCAGCCATGTACCTGCAACCTACACACAGAAAAGTGAAGACGATTGGGGGGTTAGGGATTAGGGGTTTGCCTTTAGGTCAAACCCCGATTTTGGAATTAACCAAGAAATGAGAAATGCTGTAAATGTAAATGATTGTAATGTAAAACAAGTACTAATACCTTGTTGTAAGGATGTTTGTATCCTTATGTGCGAAGGTATAGATGTTGTTGTTTGTTGTATGTTGTATGTTGTAGTATGTGATCTCCTCTTCAATGGTTGAATCCTTGTCTTGAATGCAACACTTAGCCTTGAATGGAGACTTGGAATGATCAATTGCTTGAATGCTTGAATGCTTGAATGCTTGAATGTTTTAGTATCGTTTCCATGCCTTTTTTTTTTTCTATCTCTCCAAATGAGAGAGGAAAAGTAGTTTATATACTTGTCAATTAGGGTTAATAGACTAATTTTTCCGACCTTGGGCCGACCAGGAAATGTTATTTTCCAAATTGCAAACAAAAAGACCCGAAGCCCCATAGGAGACCTGGCCCAAAATAGGGCCAAGGACCAGGGCACTGGGCGCTCTGGTCCCACCTCCCGGGACAGCAGGGTGCAAGGAGGGATCAGGCCAGGGTGTTGGAAAAATGCAGTTTTTGATGTCGTGGACAAGTTTCGGGGTCTCCATTCAGGTTCAGTGTTGCGTCACCTTCGTGAAGACCCAAATGCGGTCAAAATTGCAAGTGTCGCAATTTTAGGACGCTACAAATCCATACAATGATGTACAAGCAACAACAAGATCAAATTTTCAGGGAAAAACTCAGATTTCTATCTTATTATGCTTCCAAACTTCAATCACCAACAATGCCTACCTTGAGAATCATGTACACAAGGTATCTAGGCCTTCTCCAAATGGTTTCCAACCAAATTTTGAAGAGGTTGGAGTCCTTGAGAGGCTTACATCAACCAAAATTCAAAATGTTGCACTTTTACTTACAAAAGTTGCATTTTCCAAATGTTGCACTTTTGACAAAAGTTGTCAACTAAAACAAGTTTGGGACCCACACAACTTGGATCAACCAAACACCACCTACACACCCTAAAATCCTTCAAAACATCAAAACAAACATCAATCTACTCCTTTTTGCCAAATTGTCCAAATTAGCTTATCAGGATGCCTAATTTGGGACATTGGTTTACAAGGTGGGGTCCTTATTCAAAACATGAAAATGCATAAACAAAAAACATTCAAAATGATCCTAAGATCCTAATCCTCATCCTATGATCCATGAATTTCTTGTTGAAGAGGTGCCCCTGCACCAAGAACTCTAGTCAGAATCATGTTGGAATGATGGACACCCTACGTCCATCCCAGAGAGGTCTTCTAAAATGAAGATTGGGAACCAGGTAAAGAGAACCTCTGCCATGAAGATTCAAAAAGGGAGGAGGATCATTCTCAGACCAGCAAGGAGAAAACAAGGTACAAAGAATAGGAAACTTCGAGAGGCATTTCAACTAGATCAAGATCCAAGGCAAACTATGGATCCTCAAAGGGAATTTAAGGAAGAAAATCCACAAAATGGCACAGGGACCAAGATAGCTTTTAGGATATAGTGGATGCTTTGCAGAAAACCATACCAGAGATTTGTAAGCTCCACTCATTGGGTGAAACATGAAAATTATGTCTTGGAATATAAGGGGCTTGAATAGCCTCCATAAGTAGGATATTTTGCACAATTTAGCTAGGGATCATAGACCAAAAATTTTATTGGTGCAAGAGTCTAAAATGTCAAAAGAGAAAGTGGAAAAGATCAAAATGTTTAAGTTTTGTGGGGTGCATGGTAATAACTCTGAGGAAGCATCAGGGGGTATTGTCACATTTTGGAACCTGAACCTCATTATAGGAGAACCGATTTTTGAAAGTGCTTATCATGTAGCTACTTAATTTTTCCATATAAGACATAACTTTTGTTGGATCCAGTCCAATATATATGATCCTAATGGTAGAGGTGCAAGAAATATGTTTTTACAAGATCTTATGGCTTTTCGTAGAAAGTTCAGTAATGAAAACTGGATTGTGATGGGTGACTGCAATACTACGCTTAAGGACAGTGGAAAATTTGGAGGCTCTCAGGTGAATCTGGAAAGAAACATGGACCTTTAGGACTTTATTAATTCTAAGGCACTCATGGATATTGATCTTCAAGGAGTTTCCTACACCTGGTCAAATAGGAGAATAGGTAATGAGTTGATTCAAGTTAGGCTGGACAGAGCCTTAATTTCTGACCAATGGCTCTTAACTTATTTATGTTTCTTAAAAGCCCTCTCAAGGATTAGCTCTGATCACTTCCCTATTAGTTTTTTTGCAGACCCCATCCAAGCCAAAAGGAACTTTCCATTCAGATTTGAATGAATGTAGTCTCACCCTAAGTTTTTTGAGGAAGTGAGAAAATGGTGGAGTATTATATTTACTGGAACTACTATGTTTAGGGTGGCCAAAAGATTGAGGGAGGTGAAAAACAAAGTTAGAAAATGGAACAAGGAAAACTTTGGGAACATTTTTGGTATGAAGTCTGAGTTATAGATGGAAATAAAGGAGATCTACGAGAAAATATAGCTAGAAGGATATATAGCTGACTACAAATCAAAGGAAAATGAGATTCTTGGTAACATGTATGCTTTAATCTTAAAGGAAGGATAATTTTGGAAACAAAGATCAAGAGCCCTGTGACTCTCAGCTAGAGATAAGAATACCAAGTATTTTCACAAGACAACTCTTAAGCATAGGGAAACTAATAGAATCTCGTATATTGACTATAATGGTAGTAGGTTTGATAAGGAGGAAGATATCAGAAAGAATGCTATCCTTTTCTTTAGCAATCTCCTTAAGGTTAATGGTGGCATTAATAGTGAAATTCAAGACACCTTAATAGAGGCTATTCCTTGTCTTGTCAAGGAACAAGATAACAGAATTCTCTCCTCCAATCCCTCAAGGGATGGAATCAAAAGAGTTGTTTTATCCTTTGAAGGGAACAAGGCTTCAGGACCTTATGGCTTCCCCACGTTCTTTTTTCAATATTTATAAGAAATTATTATTGATGAAGTTGTGAATGCTGTCAAAGAATTTTTTGGGTCCAGGTGCCTTCTTAAGGATCTTAATGCTACTTTCCTGGTTCTTATCCCTAAACGCCCTGGAGCAGAATATTTTGAATCTTTCAGGCCCATTGGTCTATGTAACTCCTTTTACAAAATTATTTATAAGGTCTTGACTTCTAGGTTGCTGAGATTATTGCCTTCCCTCATCTCCCATCAACAAAATGGTCTTGTTCTAGAAAGGTAGATCCTTGACTCTATTGTTACTGTCCATGAGAATGTCCATTCCCTTACGATTTCAAAGACTGAGGGATTTCTTCTCAAACTGGACATTTTCAAAGCTTATGATAGAGTTGATTGAGAGTTTTTGCTCAAAATTATTAAGTCTTTTGACTTTTGCAATCAGGTCCTCTAGTTGATTGGCCAACTTATATCTACAGCTACCATTTCCAATCATGGTGAATGGCTCCCTCTCACATTTTTTTAAGAATTCCAGAGGGCTAACAAGGGGGATGCCATTTCTCCAATTCCTTTTGCTCTAATGGCAGAATGTCTTGGAAGAAACTTGCAAAAAAGGTAGACCGAGGTGCCTTAATGGGACTAAAACCATCATCAAACTATCTATTGTGTACTAATCAAAATCTCATTGATGATACCATCCTAATGGGAAGATCTACTATTTTTGAAGCTAGGAACTTAAGAAATGAACTGGATGATTATGAGTTGGCATGGTGCACAACACACTTCACTCCAAGAAATTTTGGTTTGTTCTAAGTCTTTTGTATTGCTTTTCAAGTTGTAATAATTGACCAACCATTTGGGACTCAATGGAGCCATGGTTGAGTTGTCCAAGCTTTTTCTCTGTTCAGGATGTTGATATCCTAGTAGGTTGTAATGTTGGTGTTCTTCATAGTTGCACTACTCTGGAATAGAGTCATCATGTAATAGGGTGAAATGCATCATTATTATGTCTCCTAGAGTTCATAGAGGGCCTTTGGAGCCTTGTAGGACACTGAAATGTAAAGTTGCATCCTTAGGAGGAAAAAGATGTAAAGTTGCTAGGCAACATTTTTGCAACATTTGCAAGAAGTTGCATTTTTTATGTTGGCGGTGAGGAAGTTGGTTCCAACCAACTAAATCATGTTGTTTAAAGAAAAAAATAACTTCATTGTACGTGTTAGAAGATCTGGAATGCAAAAGCAAGTTTTTGAGTTGTAAGGAAATCTTGTTTTGACACCATTTTGATAGTTTTCTTTGTTTTGTTACATTGTACGGTCCAGTACGGACTTGTCAGAAGAATCTCATTGCAGGGCATGATAGTTTGTTGAATATTCTTTCCCACAAGGTAGATTAGGAAGTCTGATTGCATTTGGTTGCAGAGATTCAATTCATTCTCTGTGACTAGTTGTAAAACCCTTGCAAACTAGGGTTTAAGCAAAAATGGCTCTAGCCTGAGCATCCATTGATGGCACCAGCTGTAATCATGTGGAATGCTAGGTTAGGATTTTTAAATATGTTTAGAGTAGGTTGTGTGATTTTGTAGACCTTTGTATTGAATCTACAATGATACCCTAGGCTCACAGCTAGGAGTTGGTGAGACTAGGATAGCAGGAGATATGTGATTTCAGGGCACATATGGATTGGTAGAAGTGAAGTTGATACATGATTGGAGTCCTAACAGAATGTCATTTGATATTAATTGATTAGTTTTTTGTAGAATTTTTGATTGGTGAAGCCTTCCAAGACCAAATTTACAAGTCACCCGGGTAGGCCTAAAACCCTTGAAAATAGGATAGTTTTGGTTTCCGCATGTGTAGAAAGAACCCAGATGCAATTTTTCCATTATTGTTTGTAACTCTGAAAAGGGTACTCAAATCTGTAATTTATTTGTGGGCTTGTGTGGGAAGATCAGAAAATAATCCCTTAAAACCGCAACAGGAGGGCTAATTGTATTAGGTCTATTTAGAGCTCGATAAAGACATAGGAAGGTTGAGAAAGCTTGGCAATGGGTTTGAATGTGACCAAACTAGTTGAAGACACCAAAAAAATTGTGTGACCTTATGTTGCACTCTTGAAACAAGTTTGAGTAGAGGGATCCTTTGCAGAGGTTGTTGGAGCACTTAGGAGTGGTGTTAGGGATTGAGGTGGAATACTAAATAGGAATTTTTTATTGTCTAAGATCAGTGGCTATTCCTTGGAGGCAAGCCAAAGTGAGTTAGACCTTGGAGGTATAATAGAAAACCCCTTACCAAGTTCCATTGGATGTGATTGAGGAGTTAGTGGGTTGAGTAAAACAAGAAAGACAATAAGGTGAATAGGATCTACTCCAAGAATCTCTGCATCAAAGTGGTATCAGAGCCACCCTTTTGAAACATTGGTGTATATAAGACTATGAGGAATGAGAATCATTTTCAATGCCTCTAAATGCAATGACTCCATAAGCCATCCGACAGATGGTGACAAAGATGCTAGAAGGATTGAAGGATCAGGAAGGAAGTAAAGGAACCAAAGATGTCAAGAAGGAGAAGGGGAAGGTTAAGACAGAATGGGGAGATGATACAGATGAAGACATGGAAGATGAGGAGGACTAGACAATAGTAGCAATTCCCCAAGACCAAAAAATATTCTTGGATGCAGTCAAATCCATCTCCAAGGATAATTTGGATGGATTACCCACCTATGGAGGAAATCTCAATGGAGAGGAGTTACTAGATTAGATAGAGGCATTAAATAATAATTTTGATTATAAGGAGCTAGCAGAGGAGAAAAGAGTAAATGTAGCCAAGTCAAGATTGAGAGGATCAACATTGGTTTGGTGGAACATGATGCAAGAAGAAAGGGTACAAGTAGGTAAGAAAAAGATAACTTCATGGGAGTGTATGAAGATAAGGCTTAAGGCTGAATTCCTACTAGGGGATTATGATGTTCAAATCCATAAGAGACTGCAAAATCTGAAAAGAGGGAGCTAGATGTCAATGCATACATTGAGGAATTACATAAACTAAGTTTGAGGGATAGGAAGCATGAGAATCAAGTGGAGAAATTGGCCAGATACATAAATGGCCTTAGGCAAAACATACAAGATGAAATAAGCATCCTCACACCAGACACTATTCATAAGTGTTTTTAGTTGGCATTAAGGGCAGAGGAAAAGATCAAAATGAGAAGTGAGAAAAATAAAAAAACATAGAGGGGGTAAGAAAATTAGAGGTAGAGGAACCTTTGGTAGAGGGTAGGATGCTACAAGAAATGAAGAGCATCAGAACCAAGAAGGAAGTGGGGACTCTCAAAGAGGAACACATAGAGGATCCTTTAGAGGGAGAAGCAGTTTTAGGGGTAGGTTTGGAAACTAAGGAAGAGGAAATACAGTCTTCATCGATAGGTGTTACCACTGCAACCAAGTTGGACATACCATGAGTAGGTGCCCAGGAAAAGCCTCAAGTTCAACTAGCTCATGCATGGGTGAAAGAAGGACTCAGTTAGTGCAAGAGGAGGATACTCAAAGCAAGACCTCTCCAATCAGTAAGGTAGGGCCAGTGATAGATGGAGAAAATTTAATGATGTGAAGAACAATGCTAAAGATACCCCAAGCTCAAGAGCCACGACAGAGGAAAATTCTATTTAGGACCACTTGTAAGTCACATGGGAAAATTTGTAAGGTGATTGTGGATTCAGGTTCCACAAAGAATATTGTCTCAGTTGAAATGGTGGCTAAGCTCAAACTAAAAACATTACCTCATCTCACTCCCTATAAGGTATCATTGCTCAACCATAGACAACATGTATTAGTTGATGAACAAGAATGGGTGGACTTTGAGATTGGTGACTACAAAGACAAACTTCTATGTGACATATTGCCTATGGATGTTTGTCATCCGCTTTTGGTCTGTCCATGGAAATATGACGTGAAAGCCTGTCATGATGGAGAAAAGAATAGTTATCTCATCACCACGAATGGTAAGAAGTATCATATGGATCCATTACCTGATCTAAAGGAGGAAAAACAAATAGGCTCAAGTGTTATGTTTCTGAGTGGAAAAGAGTAATCAGGCTACTTGTAATCAAGGCTATGCTACAGTGTTAAAGCCTAAAGATGAAGCTAAGGCAGATCCAATGAGTGAAGTGCCTCAAGAAGTGCAAGGTCTACTGAAGCAATATACAGAAGTTATAGGAGATGATATTCCTAATTCTTTACCTCCAATGAGGGATGTAAATCATCAAATAGACTTGATACCAGGGGCAAATTTGCCTAACAAAGCTACTTATAAAATGACACCTAGTCAAAATGAAGAGATCACCAAACAAGTGAAAGAACTCTTAGAAAAAGGGTTTATAAAAAGGATCTTGAGTCCTTGTGCTATTCCCATAGTTCTAATGCCTAAAAAAGGAGGAAAATGGAAAATGTGCACTGACTCAAGGGCAATTAATAAGATCACTATAAGATACCGGTTTCCCATGCCAAGGATAGAAGACCTATTGGACAATCTAGGTGGATCATGCTACTTCACAAAGGTGGACTTGAAGTCTAGTTATCATCAGATAAGAATCAGACCTGGTGATGACTGAAAGACAACATTTAGAACCAATATAGGCCTATATGAGTGGTTGGTGATGCCTTTTGGTCTCACCAATGCACCTAGTACCTTTCAAAGGCTCATGAATGAAGTCTTAGTTGAGTTTATTGGTAAATTTGTTATAGTGTATCTTGATGACATTTTGGTCTTCAGCAGGTCCAAGGAGGAACACCTTAAGCATGTGGAGATGGTCTTGAAGAATTTGAAGGAGGCTCAACTCAAAATCAACCTTGAAAAATGTGAGTTCTTGAAAACAGAGTTAGTTTACCTTAGTTTTGTCATTTCACAAGGTTGTTTAAAAATGGATCCAAGTAAATTAGAAGCAATACTTAATTGGCCTATACCTAGGGGCATAAGTGATGTTAGAAGTTTTCATTGAATGACATCTTTTTATAGGAAGTTCGTGAGAAAATTTTGCCATGTTTGTGCTCCTATACTCAACACCATTAAAGGAGGGATTAAATGTCAATTTAAGTGGACAGAGGAAGCCAATAAGGGGTTTGAATTGTTGAAATCCAAGAAAGAAAAGTTGCCAACCCTTAGATTTCTTGATTTCAGTTAGTTGTTTATAGTAGAGTGTGATGCTAGCCAAAGGGCAATAGGGGATGTTTTGAGCCAAGAAGGACATCCTATAGCATTCTTCTCAGAAAAATTGAATGAACCTGAGCAAAGATACACCACATTTTATTTGGAATTTTATTCCATGGTACAAACATTGAAGAAGTAGTGTCATTATTTTCTGCCCAAAGACTTTGTAGTTTACACTGACAACCATGCCCTTAGTTTCCTTGATGGGCAAGAGAAGTTGAATTAAAGACACATAAAGTGGGTTGAATACCTACAATCCTACACCTTCACTATCAAGCACAAAAAGGGCACTGCAAAAAAGGTAGCTGATGCATTATTTAGGAGAGCCATGACTATGCAGGAGATACAATTGCAAAGTGTGGGATTGAATGAGTTAAAAGACCTCTATAAGGATGATAAAGATTTTGCAGAGACATATGTTGTTTGTATTGATTTTTCTAACACTTAACATGTCTCTTATTTAGAGTATATGATACAAGAGGGTTTTCCGTTCAAAGGACACCTTCTTTGCATTCCCCACTATTCTGTGAGATAAAACATTATCCAAGAGAAGCATCAAGGAGGTCTATGAGGTCATTTTGGCATAGATAAAACTATGGAGTAGGTTAGTAGGTTTTACCATTGGCCCAAGTTGCAATCAGAAGTGAGAAGGTTTTTAGAACAATGTAAGACAAAAACTTCATCAAGTAATGCAGGTCTATACCAGCCTTTGGTCATATGTCAGAAGCCTTGGGAATGTTTGAGAATGGATTTTGTGTTAGGCTTACCAAGAACTCCAAGAGGATTTGACAGTGTGTATGTAGTGGTTGAAAGGGTAAGCAAAATGGCACATTTAATACCTTGTAAGAGAACCAATGATGTCACCTATATTGCAGGACTCTTCTTGAAAGAAATAGTCAGAATTCATGGCCTTCCAATCAACATAGTTAGTGATAGGGATGTGAAGTTCATAAGAAACTTTTGGAGGACACTTTGGAGAAAGTTGGGCACATAATTATCCTTTTCATCTACTTATCATCCTCAATGAGATTTTCAGAAAGAGGTAGTCAACTAATCCTTGGGTAATCTACTAAGATGCCTTACCAAACAACATGGGCATACTTGGGATTTGGTAATCAAATAGGCAGAATATGCATACAATGAAAAAAGTCCCTTTGATATAGTGTATGGTTTTCATCCAAGGGGTATATTAGAGCTCAGCGATCTCAGTTCTATGGCAACTAAGAGTGCACAAGGTGATAATTTTGCAGAAGGTATCAAAGAAGTGCATGATAAGGTAACGTGGACCTTACAACAAAAGTTTGAGTAGTATAAGGTGAATGCTGATAAAACAAGAAGGAATGTGCAATTTAAGATTGGAGATTTGGTCCTAGCATAGCTAAGGAAGGAGAGACTTCCAAAAGGGTAGCCTACTAAGCTATTCATGAAGAAGATTGGGCCTCTCAAGGTGGTACACAAATATTGACAATATGCAAATGAAGTTGAACTCCCTCACACCTTGGGTATTTATCCTATCTTTAATGTATGTGATCTCTACCCATACAAGGGAGAATCACAAACAAATCAGTTGGACACTTCATCACAAGGTAATGAAGTTTGGGTAAGAGATTTTCCACCATGCCAACCGGTCAAGTTGGAAAGTATCTTGCACACCAAGATAGTAAAGAAGACAAGGAAAGGAGTATACAAGCATTATCTTGTCAAGTGGGTAGGTTTACCTTAATCAGATGCTATGTGGATGTCAGAATCAGATATCCTTCATCATGGAGTGGAAATTGTAGACCTCTTAACTCAAGGGAATTGAGTTCTTTATCCGAGGGGAGTATGGGCCAGGGCACACATCACTCCAAGCAAATTTGGTTTGTTCTAAGTCTTTTGTGTTTATTTTCAAGTTGTAATAATGTACCAACCATTTGGGACTCAATGGAGCCATGATTGAGTTGTCCAAGCTTTTGTTGTGTTAAGGATGTTGATATCCTAGTAGGTTGTAATGTTAGTGTTCTTCATAGTTGCAATACTCTAGAATAGAGTCATCATGTAATAGGGTGAAATGCATTGTTATTAGGTCTCCTAGAGTGCATAGAGGCCCTTTGGAGCCTTGTAGGACACTGAAATGCAAAGTTGCATCCTCAGGAGGAAAAAGATGTAAAGTTGCTAAGCAACATTTGCAAAAAGTTGCATTTTTTATGTTGGCAGTGAAAAAGTTGCTTCCAACCAACTGAATCATGGTTTTTAAAGACAAAATCAACTTTATTGTATGGGTTAGAAGATCTGGAATGAAAATGCAAGTTTTTGAGTTGTAAGGAAATCTTGTTTTGACAAATTTTCTTTGTTTTGTTGCATTGTACGGTCTAGTACAGACTTTTCAGAAGAATCTCATTGTAGGGCATGAGATTTTGTTGAATATTATTGCCAGCAAGGTAGATTAGCAAGTTTGATTATGTTTGGTTGCAGAGATTCAATCCATTCTCTATGACTAGGTGTAAAACCCTTGCAAACTAGGGTTTAAGGAAAAATGCCTCTAACCTGAGTATCCATTGATGGGACCAGTTGTAATCATGCAGAATGCTAGATTAGGGTCTGTAAATATGTTTAGAGTATGTTTTTTAATTTTTCATACCTTTGTATTGAAGCTACAATGATACCCTAGGCTCACAGCTAGGAGTTGGTGAGACTAGG